>NC_057399.1:63662912-63990776 GCF_019320065.1 Cervus canadensis | reverse complement strand
GGCAGCCCACCTGGCCCCCCCATCCCTGGGATTCGCCAGGCAAGAACACTGGAGTGGGTTGCCATTTCCTTCTCCACTGCAGGAAGGTGAAAAGTGAAAGTGAAGTTGGTCAGTCGTGTCCGACTCTTAGCGACCCCATGGACTGCAACCTACCAGGCTAGTCTCTCCATGGGATTTTCCAGGCAAGAGTACTGGAGTGGGTTGGCATTGCCCTCTCCGAAAAGATGCTTTACGGCTTCTGCCTTAGCCAGACTACTTTGGGTTAGAGGGCGTTTTTGAGGAGATCGAGTGGGGAGCAAATCAGAAGGCTGTTGTAGGTGTCCTGGTATACGATCTCAGGACCGGAACAAGGATGGCCGTGGGGATGGAGAGAAGGAGCTGCAACGGAGAAAGATTTTAGTGGATATGACTTCACAGCTCAGTAGTTCATTACAGACAGGGGAAATATGAGCAAGAGGCAAAGAATGACGGCAGGCTTCTAGTCTAAGGAACTGACAGCAAAGCCTGGAACCATACTTGCGTGGTTCAGATTCAATCAATGAGTAACTTGTGCTCAAGCAACTTTCTCCAAGGGGAGTAATTCCACCATTAAACTGTAGAAATACTGTTCCTGGGCCCTCATACGTGCAAGTCCCCGAGCACTTGGCATTCCATGAGAATGACGATCGCTCTTTATCTGGTCATCCAGGAAGGCTGTGGGTTTAGGAACGAGGATGGGCTTGTTTTAAATAAAGGGTGTTGAGAGCCTTGCAGGATCTTGGGCAATCAAATAGCTTCCTGAGCACTGACATTTATTTCTTAATTTTTTTTTTTTTTTTTCATCCAAATCTTGCAGTCCAAAGCAAACAAACAAACAAACAAAACATGTGAAAACATCACAGAAAAATAATATCTGAAAATATCTGATCGCCTTGTGATTCGTAGGGGATAAGCCTAAACTGCCCTTGAAATTGAGGGACTAGTGAATATTGGCCCTCAGATCTCATCATAATCAACGATGAGCAACTTTTGAAGAATTGCCAGAAGTATTTTCAAGTTTGCTGACTTCTCCTGAAGTCAAGATTGCTAGCTGTGATGATTTAAAAATCACTAATTGATAAACACCAATACAATTAGTTAACATCCACATAGCCAATGTCTACAGAGCCAGGCATAACAGAGTCTACATTAATCAGATGGGATTCCTATTTTGCAGTGCATTTGATGAGACAAGTTACACAAGATAGGAGATAATATAAATGAAAAGAGAAGCTATATGAGCAGTGCTTTGGGGAATAAACACTGATATGTAAATCGTCACTTCTGTGAAGGATTATCTCATAGACCCAGCCTATGATTTCCTAATCTGTTCATAGACGTCAGTGTTTAAGTAAGGGACTTTACTCCAGATGGAGCAAAGGGTGAATTTTCCAGATCCGTCAAATTGAATCCTTCAAGAAACAAATAATTTTTTTAGTCAACTGCTCTTAGAGATCTCTGAAAATTGAATTCTACATTACAAAAACTTCCAACATTTCTGCCTGGAGAAATCAGAGTAGATGGAGCTGTGGTAGCCATCAGGAATATTCATAAGTATCCAGCCCATGGAGGACTGCACTTCCCCACTCCCTTGGAAAGGAAGTGTGATCACTGACTATCTTTGGCCGGCGCAATATGCATCTAAGTGTCTCTGTCACTTCTGTTAGACGCTTCAAGGGTCAGCGTGTAAGCCACACATTCCCCTCCTGGCTACTGTACTTATTATGCAAAATGTCTGTGCAAATAAAGCCTCCCTCAGACTGGGTCTCTGAGACAGGGAAGGGCAGAGACCCCGGCTGACCCACACTGACCAAGTAGCAGGAGCTAAAAGTTATCTTTAATTGCTTTAAGCTCAGAGTGTTGGGGGTGGGGGTGGGGGGTGGGGGGGTGGATTCATTCCTGAAGGGATACCTAGCCGGTAGTACATTGGAATTCTACCTAAGCATTAACGGACAGAGCAAGGTCATTAACATCATGGCGTTGTTTGAAAGTGGACACTTCACATTAAAATCTAGATTTCTGGCGCCTGTTGGCAAAGACCCTGACACGTTTATACATGGTTGATCCCTTGAGCACATCAGCAAGCAGGTATATATTCTCCAGCTCATGACAGCCCTCGTGACTCACTATGACCATACCTGAGCAGTCTTCCTCCCTGAGGGGGGGTGTGTAGATATTTGACTTTCATCCGCTATCCTAAACGGTCTAAGCATCATCCACGTACTGTGCTGACTGTGGTCCACTAGATTGCAGCTCATTTCCAGTTACAAACTTCAGTGACACTTGTGGCTACACAAAAAAGTACAAATATCCTCAATACAGCACAACGAAATCTCTTAAGAAAAGAGATTTTGGAATTCAGCTTCCTAGGTTCAAACACCGGCTCTACCATTTTCTATCTGTATCTGGATGGCCTTGCCAGAAGAGCACTCAGCTTTCAGCAAGGTACCACCTGCCCAAAAAATCCACTTGTCCAGCAGACTAACAAAAACATGTTAGGAAGCACACATTCTTCCTTTTATTTATTTATTTTTTTGTTTGTTTTTACCTTTTGGATCCTAGTTCCCCAACCAAGGACGAAACCTGCGCCCCGCCCTCTGCATTGGAAGCATGGAGTCTTAACCCCTGAACTGCCGGCGAAGTCCGAGGAAGCACACACATTCTAGAGGGGCCAATTCAGCATTGAAAACAACCTTTATCCCGTGCACCTGCTCAGTCGCTCAGCCGTGTCCAACTCTTTGTGACCCCCATGGACTGTAGCCCACAAAGTTCCTCTGTCCATGGCCTTTCACAGGCAAAAATACTGGAGTGGATTGCCAAGTCCTACTCCAGGGGATGTTCCCAAGCCAGGGATCGAACCTGGGTCTCCCGCACTGCAGGCAGACGCTTTCCCATCTGGGCCACCAGGGAAGCCCCTCGCTAGGTACCTGGAAAGGGGGAGGCGGGCCACCGCCCGGCTTTCGACCACCACCGCCCGGCTTTCGACCACCACCGCCGCCGCCGCCGCCGCGTCCCCGCCCGCGGGCCTCGACCCTGCCGGGCCCGTGACGCACGGGGGCTCCCAGTGCGCCGGTCGACCGCCGCCCGGAGGTCCCCGCCGACGCCAAAAGACCACCCCCACATCCCCCCGAAGCGGGCAGAGCCCTCCCCCACCCCCTCCTACACCGGTACGGCCCCCCCCCCCCGCCCCGGACCCCGTCCTCTGCCCTCAACCACCGGGGCCCCCTACCCGCGCCCGCGGCCCAGGCACCCTCCTCCCTCCACCACCAAGGGCAGAGAGGATGGGAAGCGTGGCGCCAAGCGGGCAGGGACACGACAGAGGTGAGAGGGCGAGACACAAGACAGCCGCGCGAGGCGTGGGGAGGGGTGGCCGGGAGCAAGCCCCGAGGCTCGGAGGGCGTGAGGAGGCGTCTGGCGACCGCGCGGCAGGCGCAGAGCAGCGGACGACGGCCGGCTGAGGCAAACAGGTCCAGGGCCAGCGGCGGGACGCGTCGGGCAGGCAAGCGGCCCAGCGACGGGGAGCCGCCAGCCGTCACGCCGCACAGCCCGCAAGACGCGACCGGAGGATCCGCGCTGTGCGGTCTGCGGCTGGGGGGGAGGCAGCCATGGCCGGCGCCGCGGGCGAGGCGCCCGCGGTGGGGTGGGGGCGCGCTGAGCACCTCCCACCACCACCCCCCACCCCACCCCACCCCTCGGACCCAACCTCGAGGGAACTTGGCGGGGAGGTCGGGCGGAAGAGGGACACCGGAGACGCCGCCACCGGGCGCGGGGCAAGGGTGGCGGGGGCGCCCGGCCGAGGATGGAGGCGCGGGCGGGAAGGCGGAGGAGAGCCGTCTCTCCCAGCCGACCCGCACTCTGCACGCCGCCCCCCCCCCACAGTCTCCCGCGGGGCCCCTCCTCCCAGGCGGCTTTCCCTCCCTTACCTTCCAAATCGGGCCAGGTTAATGATCCTTCCCCAGGTTCAACTATGGAAAACTTGTCAGCTGATCTGTCTATAATTCAGGGATAAAACTACGACTACAGAAAGGAAAGATGACCTGACCTAGGATGGCCAAGATGTTCTACAGAACCAGAGAAAAGTGGTTAAAATAAAAACCAAAAACAAAAAACCAAAAACAAAACTTTTTTTCTTGGAAACTGTAAAGCTGGTTCTTTTGCATATGAATTAAAAACAGAGCTTGTTACAAAGGCCTGCCTAGGGCAGAGCTTGAAGTTAACCATTTCCTGAGAAAACAATGCCCACTTTGCCTGAGACCTCAGCCTTGGGCAAATGAGAACTTCAGCACCCCCCTCCCCCCAAAAAAGGGGGAGTCAAAGAGATATTTTCAATCTTAGGCGGAAAACTAGAAGACCTCTGTGTGGATTTCTGTATGTCTCAGTGTGAGTCTTCTATTTTTTGATAATATTGCTGAAGCTGTGCGTGAGTTCCTATTTAAATAATCTAAAGAAAAGGAAGCCCTCAAGAAATGCAAAGAAATACTCTAATATTTCTAAATACAAGAAAAAAAAAAAAAGCTCTAAATACAAGAAAAAAAATGGACCTAAATGAATTTTGGATTCATGTGAATTGGGAACTAGTCAATAGTAAATATCTAGTATTTTATTTTTTTCACTACTCTAATATAGACATGTTTAAGAGTCATTAACATTAAGCATAAACTTTTCACAGTGCCTAGGTTTACTATAACTTAAATATTGCTATATTGTTATCTCTCTCACAGACTGGTCAACAAAGAAAGTACCTCTAAAAACAAAACAAAAACACTCCTAAAAAATGGAAATGCGATATGAGCTTTTAGGTAAGTTATTAAAAATAATTATACTTTAAAATATCTGTCTATAGTAGTCTCGATTGAAGGCAGAGGAGAAGGGGACAACAGAGGATAAGATGGTTGGATGGCATCGCTGACTCGATGGACATGAGGTTGATCAAGCCCCGGGAGTTGGTGATGGACAGGGAAGCCTGGCAGCCTGCAGTCCATGGGGTCGCAAAGAGTCAGACGCAACTGAACTGAACTGAACTACAATAGTTTCTCCAGATCTTGGCTACCTGAATGTCTATGGTTGTGCTAGACTAAGTGATGACAGTGTATTGAATAGCTAGGTCATTTCATAAATTAAGGTTCTGAAACATTCACCACTTGACAGGGCCTTCGTCTTACACAGAAACTAAAGAGATTTTGGCTATCCATGAATAGTGTCTGGTGCCATGCTGAGATGTGCAGTGTAAGAAAGCTTTTTTTTTTTTAGATAGTATCACTGATACGTATGTTCACCAGTCTGTAAAATGCCAATATAAAAGTCAGTTCTCGGTTGCTTAAGGAAAAATGTATGACTTGTAATTAAAGAAGGTCCGAGGAATGAAATCGCATTTGATGAAGAAAAAAGAAGTAGTTCTGACTTACAGGTGGCAGTTTCAGGATGGGGGAAGCAAAGGAATGGGTACAGAATGGGATAAGGAGGTTTTATGGAAAGTGGACCCCCAGAAAAGAGTTTTGTGCCTAGTACAAGGTTTCTTGAGATGTTGAACTGCCTTTGCTAGTTGATTTTAAGTTTCTTTACACCTCTTAAATGATCCGTCCTAGGTTTACCTTTGAAATCTTTTGTTACCTTTGGCTAAGTGGATAAGTATTCTTTCACAGCCTACCTGACTGTCATGAACCCTTTTGATATTTGTGAACAAACCTTCCTAAATAACTGACTTCTAGCTAACTTTGGGATGCTTCAGAGGTCCCCTGAGGCCTCCCAAAGAGAGATATTTATTAAACAACCTGAGTTCATTTGGCATGTTAAACTACATGGGAAGTGTTGTTCAGAAGGAGTGATTGAATCTTCTCAAGTTATATTGTATGGTTGATGCTACTAATATAGATATCCTAGAAGGTATGTGACATTCATGAAAATCTGATATGTTCTGATAAAATGCTGTCAGTTATAATTTGAGTTATCATATTAAAGTGTTTCAAATCACAGCAATGACCAGATTTACTTTGTCAATTTCAACTTAATCAGATTTTCAACATGCCTTCTGTGGTTTCACACTGATGCCTTTGCAAAAATACTGCTACTTCAAGATATACGGAAAAGACTTTTCTAAGCTTACCCATAAACAATTTTTTTGTTTGTTTGTTATCTGCTAAGCTGGTACCAGATTGGAATTTAGTCTCCTCTCTAGGTTAAGAGAACACACTTTTCTTAGAATGCGGCTTTCAATCACAGATTATCAATTTCTTTACCTTTCAGTGATTTATCTTTGTTTTTATAATTTTTTTTTTTTTTTTACACTTCGGTAAAGTAAATAACCATTGTTTACGATTATGGTACATGTAGGATGGAGCAAGCTTTCCCCACTCCTACAAATTCTCTTAACCCCTCATATTCTTCTGATGGGACCAAGGTCTCACTTCCCTCCAGAGGGACAATCCAAGCTTTTTTATCAGCTGATCTGCCCCCGATATCAGAGTCAATTTGAGCACTGTTTGGTCTATAATTTAGGCATGAAACTATGACTACCTAAAGGAAAGATGACTTTTTGATGCAGGATGGCCATGATAGTCCTTGGACTTCAGAGAAAATTGGTTAAAATGAAACTTTTCTTCCCCCCCCCCCCCTTGGAAACTGCAAAGCTGGTTCTTTTAGCATATGCAATTGAAAACATCTAGGTTGTTAGGTCAGTTTTCATTCCAGTCCCAAAGAAAGGCAATGACAAAGAATGTTCAAACTGCTGCACAGTTGCACTCATCTCACACACTAGTAAAGTAATGCTCAAAATTCTCCAAGCCAGGCTTCAACAATACATGTGCTGTGAGCTTCCAGATGTTCCAGCTGGATTTAGAAAAGGCAGGGGAACCAGAGATCAAATTGCCAACATCCACTGGATCAAGGAAAAAGCAAGAGGGTACCAGAGAAACACCTATTTCTGCTTTATTGACTGTGCCAAAGCCTTTGACGGTAGGTATCACAATAAACCGGGGAAAATTCTGAAAGAGATGGCAATACCAGCCCACCTGACCTGCCTCTTGAGAAACCTGTAGGCAGCTCAGGAAGAAACAGAACTGGACCTGGATGGATTTCCTTGCAGTCCAAGGGACTCTCAAGAGTCTTCTCCAGCACCACAGCTCAAAAGCATCAATTCTTCAGCACTCAGCCTTCTTTATGGTCCAACTCACACATTGTACATGACTACTGGAAAAACCATGGCTTTAACTAGATGGACCTTTGTTGGAAAAGTGATGTCTCTGCTTTTTAATATGCTGTCTAGGTTGGTCATAGCTTTTCTTCCAAGGAGCAAACATCTTTTAATGTCATGGCCACAATCACCATCTGCAGTGATTTGGGAGCCCCCTAAATTAAAGTCTGTCACTGTTTCCATTGTTTCCCCATCTGCCATGAAGTGATGGAACTGGATGCCATGATCTTAGTTTTCTGAATAAGTTTTAAGCCAACTTTTTCACTCTCCTCTTTCAGTTTCATCAAGAGGCTCTTCAGCTGTTCTTCACTTTCTGCTATAAGGGTGGTGTCATCTGCATATCTGAGGTTATTGATATTTCTCCCAAATATCTTGATTGCAACTTGTGCTTCACCCAGCCTGGCATTTCTCATGATGTACTCTGCATATAAGTTTCCTTCCTAGATGCTTTCTGTTAATTAAACATAGCTGATTTTGTAAAGCTTGATTGGTTTGGGGGGTTTGAGATGTTCAAGAGTCAGACAGCTAGCACTTGATGTTCCTGGAGCATACTTAGGATGGTAAGTGAACCTGATGCAGGAGAAGTGATTTTTACCCTGCTCTCTTATAATCCTCTGGTTGGGATTTCAAAGAATCAGATATCAAGAAAATTGGCCATGGTTGAGAAAAGTGGAGGTGAGATAATTTTATTACTGATAATCTTCTCTATGGCTAAATGGAAGACAAAGCCAAGAGAAAAATGTCATCCAATTTTAATCCTCTTTAATTTGATTATTTCTTCCATAGGTGTGACCTTGGTAAAGGGTTAATCTTGCTAAAACAAAGAAAAATGTGGACACAATATGAGATTTTAGATTGATTCACAAGAAAGTAATACAACTAATTTTCCAGGGGAAAGTTTATTAATTATATTTTATTTATTCCCTACCTACATTCAAAACGAATTTGAGGTACTTTATGCAGGCCCAAAGCATAAACACTGTAAAATACAAAAATCCAGTAGGAAAAGGGGATAAATAAAAGAAATTATATTTTAAAATTCTGGCTGGTAATGTGTTAATAACTATTTGCAGAAAAATAGTTTGAGTTCTACCTTACCCCATAGATCAAAATAAATTCCAAATGGAATAAAGAGTTACACTTAATCTAAACTATAAAAAAAAAAACCAACTAGAAAAATATATTTAAGTATTTATCAGTTTTCAGGTCAGGGTGGGAAAAGCATATCTCATTAGTAAAGAAAGCTTAAAAGGAACTGACTACATAAAAATGTAATACTTCTTGACTTCACAAAGCACCAAAAACAAGAATTAAATGGGGAAAATATTTCCAGTACAGATGACAAAGAATTGATAACTTCACTATGAAATGTATGAAATGTAATAGCATTACCTGTTAAAATGATAAAAGCACAAACATTCCAATAAATAAATGAAGGGCAGAAAACAAAATTTTGAAGACTTAATGCAAAAAAAAAAAATTACATGAAATGATATTAAACCTAAGAAAGAAATTCAAATTAAAACATTGACATTAAAAAAAACCTGAAACTCTATTTAACACTTATGATGAGAAAAAATTTTAGAAAATTATATGCATACTGAGAAAAGGTAACTTAGGTTGCCATTATTCGAATGATAATAATATCATCCAGGAAGGTTGCCCTTCCTGGAGGGCAATGAGGCAATATATTGAAAAATCTCATGACATATGCCCTTTTTCTCAGAAATTTTATTTCCAGAAAATTGTCCTTGGGAAATAAAACATTTGTTCAAAGATTTATGTATAAGAATCTTTGTTATTTATTCTTTATTAAAAAATAGAAACTATTCCCAGAGTTTTTAGAGTGAACATTTATTTCTTTTACAATACAAAAAAAAATTACCTTTCTGTATCTGTTTCCTTTCAATAGGGAGTGAATTCATTCCCATTAACTGGGAAGTCTGTGCTCAGTTTTATTTTTTTTTCTTCTCAATTTTGAAGAATAAAGTGATGTTTGTGTCATTCAGTATCTTGCTTTGGAATTGTCTGATGAGATTCTAAAGAAGATCTTTGAGTTATCAAGTCTTGTACAAACACTTCTTAGTATGAGAGCTCCTTTGGGTGTGTTTATTTACTTTTGTTAAAGAGCGGATTTGAACAAGCTATGTATCTCTTTATTTTCTAGAGCCAGTGCCAGGCAGGCACTGGGTACCAGTAAAGAAAGAGTGATGGCTGGAGGCCAGTTAGCCAGAGAGGAAAGGCGATGAATTAGACGACAGTGAAACAAACAAGGGAAGGTCTGGGCAAGGCTGGCCAAGGGCAGGGGCCATCCTGGGCTCTGCCTCTTGCCTGTGGGGCTTCTGAGCAGAACCGGCCCTCTCCCGCTGGAAGACTTCCTCAGCTGCTTCCAAAGGCCGCTTTGCAAGGACTCTCGCCCGCTGTTCCCGCAAGCCGCGCACAATGCTCCCAAGCCCGGGAGAAAAGTGCTTCGGGGTTGTCCTCTCTCCGGGCCCTTGCCCCTGAGCCTGGGGGCCAGCGAGGGGCTCCACACTCCCAGGCCAAGGCAGAACCACATGCACACAGGTCTGTTCCTGCTACCTGCAACTAGAGACAGCTTAGGTGAGCCAGAGTCTGTCAGGCAGTTCCTCGGCAATCCCAGAAGCACCGCCTGCGTGTGAAGGGGCACAGCCGACCTACGGGCACAGTGGGCCTCTTGCTCTCCCTGCTGCCCTGAGGCTGCGGGGCAAAGAGGTCTTGGGCTTCCAGCCCTTTGTTCTACCCTTCCTTCCCTCTGACGAGGCCCTCTGCACCCCAGGCCCTTGCAGTGTGGAAACAGTCCCTGCCAGCACCACCCCTTCAAGTAGGCCTCAAATGAGGCCTAGGCCCAGGGAAAAGGCGTTGGGGGAATGAGCTTGCGGAGGCACCCGGGCATTTCTGGAACACTCCCCGCAGCCTGACTCTGCATGGGGCAGTAACCGTGGAGGCCAGGAAGCTCTGGGCAAGGCTGGCTAAGGTCAGGGGCAATGCTGGGTTTTGGCTCTGGCCTGTGGGGCCACTGAACAGAGTCGACATAGCAGCACAGTGGGCCTCTTGCACTTCCTGCGCCCTGAGGATGTTGGGCCAAAGAGGTCTAGGGCATCCAATCACTTCCTCGCCACGTCTCTCTTAGGAAGCCCTCTTCCCTCCAGCCCTTGCAGACTGGAGACAGACTCTGGCTCGCCCGAGTTCGAGACAGTGCAGCGGGCAGGAACAGACATGTGTATGTGGTTCTGCCTAGGCCTGGGAGTGTGGATCCCCTTGCTGGCCCCCAGGATCAGGGGCAAGGATCAGGAGAGAGGACCACCCCGAAGCGCTTCTCTCCCTGGCTTGGGAGCATTGTTTGCGGCTTGCGGGAACAAAGGGCGAGAGTGCTTGCAAAGCGGCCTTTGGAGGCAGCCGGGGAGGTCTTCCAGTGGGAGAGGGCCATTTGTGTTCAGAGGCCACACAGGCCAGGGGCAGGGGATCCTGCCCCTGGCCAGCCTTGCCCAGACCTTCCTGGCCTCCGGGGGTACTGCCCAACCCAGGGTGAGGGTAATCGGAGTGGGTCCAGACATGCCCGTGCGCCACCACAGGCTCATACACGCTGGCGCCTTTCCCTGGGCCTAGGCCTCGATTGAGGCCTCCTGGGAGGGGAGGTTTCTGGCAGGGGCTGTCTCCAAATTGCAAGGTGCTGGAGCTCAGAGGGCCTCGTCAGAGGGAAGGGGGGAGCAAGGGGCCGGATGCCCAAGACCTCTTTGGCCCAGCACCTTCAGGGCAGCAGTGAGAGCAAGAGGCCCACTGTGCCCATAGGTCGGCTCTGCCCCTTCTCACACAGGCGGCTAGCCCAGCAGCTGCCTGACAGACTCTGGTACTCTGAGCTCTCTACCGGTGCAGGGGGCAGGAACCGACGTGTGCAAGTGGTTCTGCCTTGGCCTGGGAGTGTGGAGCCCCTCGCTGGCCCCCAGGCTCAAGCGCAAGGGCCCGGAGAGAGGACCACCCCGAAGCACTTTTCTCCCAGGCTTGGGAGCATTCTGCGCGGCTTGCGGGAAGAGCCCGCGAAAGTGCTTGCAAACCGGCCTTTGGAGGCAGCCGGGGAGCTCTTCCAGTGGGAGAGGGCCATTTGTGCTCAGAGGCCCCTCAGGACAGGAGCAGGGGTCCTGCTTCTGGCCAGCCTTGACCAGACTTTCCTGGCCTCCGGGGGCACGGTCCCACCAAGGGGCAGACTGCTCGGAGTGGGTCCAGACATGCCCGGGCGCCTCCCCAGGATCAACCCTGCTGGCCCTTCCCCCTCAGCCTGGGGGCCAGCCTGGGGGTCCACACTCCCAGGCCAAGGCAGAACCACATCCACACGTGTGTTCCTGCCACTGTACCGTCCGAGAGCTAGGAGGAGCCAGAGTCTGTCAGGCAGATGCTGTGCTGGCCGCCTGTGTGGGAATAGTCAGAGCAGACCTAGGTGCGCACTGGGCTCCTGCACTCCCTGCTTCCCTGAAGCAGCTGGGTCAAAGAGGTCTTGGGCATCCAGCCCCTTGTTCGCCCCTTACCTCTGACGAGGCCCTTTGACCTCCAGCATCTTGCAGTGTGGAGACAGCCCCTGCCAGCAACCTCCTCTCCAAGGAGGCCTCAACTGAGGCCTAGGCCCAGGGGAAAAGCACCCGGGGGATGAGCCTGGGCAGGCGACCGGGCATGTCTGGACCCAGGCCCGCAGCCTGCCCCTTGGTGGGGCAGTACCCCCGGAGGCCAGGAAGGTCTGGGCAAGGCTGGCCAGGGGCAGGGCCCCAGCTGGGTCCTGCCCTTGGCCTGTGGGGCCTCTGAGCACAACCGGCCCTCTCCCGCTGGATGACCTCCCCGGCTGTCTCCAAAGGCTGCTTTACAAGCACTCTCGCCCGCTGTTCCCGCCAGCCGCGCACAATGCTCCCAAGACCGGGAGAAAAGCGCTTCGGGGTGGTGCTCTCTCCCGGCCCTTGCCCCGGAGCCTGGGGACCAGGCAGGGGGTCCACACTCCCAGGCCAAGGCAGAACCACATGCACACGTCTGTTCCTGCCCACTGCACCGGTAGAGAGCTCGGGGGAGCCAGAGTCTGTCAGGCAGCTGCTGGGCTGGCCGCCTGTGTGGGAAGGGGCAGAGCCGACCTAGGGGCACAGTGGGCCTCTTGCTCTCCCTGCTGCCCTGAGGGGGAGAAAAGCGCTTCGGGGTGGTGCTCTCTCCCGGCCCTTGCCCCTGAGCCTGGGGGCCAGGCAGGGGGTCCACACCCGCAGGCCAAGGCAGAACCACATGCACACGTCTGTTCCTGCCCCCTGCACCGGCAGAGAGCTCGGGGGAGCCAGAGTCTGTCAGGCAGCTGCTGGGTTGGCCGCCGGTGTGGGAAGGGGCAGAGCCGACCTAGGGGCCCAATGGGCCTCTTACTCTCCCTGCTTACCTGAGGCTGCTGGGCGAAAGAGTTCTTCGTCATCCAGCCCCTTACTCCCCCTTTCCCTCTGACTAGGCCCTCTGAGCTTCAGTACCTTGCATTGTGGAGACAGCCCCTGCCAGAAACCTCCCCTCCCAGGAGGCCTAAATCAAGGCCTAGGCCCAGGGGAAAGGCGCCAGCTGGGACGAGCCTGGGGAGGAGCCCCGGCATGTGTGGACCCACTCCCCGCAGTCTGCCCCTTGGTGTTGCAGTACCCCCGGAGGCCTGGAAAGTGTGGGCAAGGCTGTCCAGGGGCAGGATCCCCTGCCCCTGGCCTGTGGGGCCTCTGAGCACAAATGGCCCTCTCCCACTGGAAGACCTCCCCGGCTGCCTCCAAAGACCGCTTTGCAAGCACTCTCGCCCGTTGTTCCCGCAAGCTGCAAACAATGCTCCCAAGCCCGGGAGAAAAGTGCTTCGGGGTGGTCCTCTCTCTGGGCCCTTGCCCCTGAGCCTGGGGGCCAGCCAGGGGATCCACACTCCCAGGCCTAGGCAGAACCACATACACATGTCTGTTCCTGCCCGCTGCACTGTCAACGAACTCGGGCGAGCCAGAGTCTGTCTCCAGTCTGCAAGGGCCTGGAGGGCAGAGGGCTTCCTAAGAGAGATGTGGCGAGGAAGTGGGTGGATGCCCTAGACCTCTTTGGCCCAACATCCTCAGGGCGCAGGAAGTGCAAGAGGCCCACTGTGCTGCTATGTCGGCTCTGTTCAGTGGCCCCACAGGCCAGAGCCAAAACCCAGCATTGCCCCTGACCTTAGCCAGCCTTGCCCAGAGCTTCCTGGCCTCCACGGTTACTGCCCCATGCAGAGTCAGGCTGCGGGGAGTGTGCCAGAAATGCCCGGGTGCCTCCGCAAGCTCATTCCCCCTAACGCCTTTTCCCTGGGCCTAGGCCTCATTTGAGGCCTACTTGAAGGGGTGGTGCTGGCAGGGACTGTTTCCACACTGCAAGGGCCTGGGGTGCAGAGGGCCTCGTCAGAGGGAAGGAAGGGTAGAACAAAGGGCTGGAAGCCCAAGACCTCTTTGCCCCGCAGCCTCAGGGCAGCAGGGAGAGCAAGAGGCCCACTGTGCCCGTAGGTCGGCTGTGCCCCTTCACACGCAGGCGGTGCTTCTGGGATTGCCGAGGAACTGCCTGACAGACTCTGGCTCACCTAAGCTGTCTCTAGTTGCAGGTAGCAGGAACAGACCTGTGTGCATGTGGTTCTGCCTTGGCCTGGGAGTGTGGAGCCCCTCGCTGGCCCCCAGGCTCAGGGGCAAGGGCCCGGAGAGAGGACCACCCCGAAGCGCTTTTCTCCCGGGCTTGGGAGCATTGTTTGCGGCTTGCGGGAACAGCGGGCGAGAGTCCTTGCAAAGCGGCCTTTGGAAGCAGCTGAGGAAGTCTTCCAGCGGGAGAGGGCTGGTTCTGCTCAGAAGCCCCACAGGCAAGAGGCAGAGCCCAGCATGGCCCCTGCCCTTGGCCAGACTTGCCCAGACCTTCCCTTGTTTGTTTCACTGTCGTCTAATTCATCGCCTTTCCTCTCTGGCTAACAGGCCTCCAGCCATCACTCTTTCTTTACTGGTACCCAGTGCCTGCCTGGCACTGGCTCTAGAAAATAAAGAGATACATAGCTTGTTCAAATCCGCTCTTTAACAAAAGTAAATAAACACACCCAAAGGAGCTCTCATACTAAGAAGTGTTTGTACAAGATAACTCAAAGATCTTCTTTAGAATCTCATCAGACAATTCCAAAGCAAGATACTGAATGACACAAACATCACTTTATTCTTCAAAATTGAGAAGAAAAAAAAAAAACTGAGCACAGACTTCCCAGTTAATGGGAATGAATTCACTCCCTATTGAAAGGAAACAGATACAGAAAGGTAATTTTTTTTTGTATTGTAAAAGAAATAAATGTTCACTGTAAAAACTCTGGGAATAGTTTTTTATTTTTTAATAAAGAATAAATAACAAAGATTCTTATACATAAATCTTTGAACAAATGTTTTATTTCCCAAGGACAATTTTCTGGAAATAAAATTTCTGAGAAAAAGGGCACATGTCATGAGATTTTTCAATATATTGCCTCATTGCCCTCCAGGAAGGGAACCTTCCTGGATGATATTATTATCATTCGAATAATGGCAATCTAAGTTACCTTTTCTCAGTACCTCTTCTCAGTTTGGACATAATTTTCTAAAATTTTTTCTCATCATAAGTGTTAAATAGAGTTTCAGGTTTTTTTTAATGTCAATGTTTTAATTTGAATTTCTTTCTTAGGTTTAATATCATTTCATGTAATTTTTTTTTTTTGCATTAAGTCTTCAAAATTTTGTTTTCTGCCCTTCATTTATTTATTGGAATGTTTGTGCTTTTATCATTTTAACAGGTAAAGCTATTACATTTCATACATTTCATAGTGAAGTTATCAATTCTTTGTCATCTGTACTGGAAATATTTTCCCCATTTAATTCTTGTTTTTGGTGCTTTGTGAAGTCAAGAAGTATTACATTTTTATGTAGTCAGTTCATTTTAAGCTTTCTTTACTAATGAGATATGCTTTTCCCACCCTGACCTGAAAACTGATAAATACTTAAATATATTTTTCTAGTTGGTTTTTTTTTTATAGTTTAGATTAAATGTAACTCTTTATTCCATTTGGAATTTATTTTGATCTATGGGGTAAGGTAGAACTCAAACTATTTTTCTGCAAATAGTTATTAACACATTACCAGCCAGAATTTTAAAATATAATTTCTTTTATTTATCCCCTTTTCCTACTGGATTTTTGTATTTTACAGTGTTTATGCTTTGGGCCTGCATAAAGTACCTCAAATTCGTTTTGAATGTAGGTAGGGAATAAATAAAATATAATTAATAAACTTTCCCCTGGAAAATTAGTTGTATTACTTTCTTGTGAATCAATCTAAAATCTCATATTGTGTCCACATTTTTCTTTGTTTTAGCAAGATTAACCCTTTACCAAGGTCACACCTATGGAAGAAATAATCAAATTAAAGAGGATTAAAATTGGATGACATTTTTCTCTTGGCTTTGTCTTCCATTTAGCCATAGAGAAGATTATCAGTAATAAAATTATCTCACCTCCACTTTTCTCAACCATGGCCAATTTTCTTGATATCTGATTCTTTGAAATCCCAACCAGAGGATTATAAGAGAGCAGGGTAAAAATCACTTCTCCTGCATCAGGTTCACTTACCATCCTAAGTATGCTCCAGGAACTTCAAGTGCTAGCTGTCTGACTCTTGAACATCTCAAACCCCCCAAACCAATCAAGCTTTACAAAATCAGCTATGTTTAATTAACAGAAAGCATCTAGGAAGGAACTTACATGCAGAGTACATCATGAGAAATGCCAGGCTGGGTGAAGCACAAGTTGCAATCAATATATTTGGAGAAATATCAAGAACCTCAGATATGCAGATGACACCACCTTTATGGCAGAAAGTGAAGAACAACTGAAGAGCCTCTTGATGAAACTGAAAGAGGAGAGTGAAAAAGTTGGCTTAAAACTGATTCAGAAAACTAAGATCATGGCATCCAGTCCCATCACTTCACGGCAAATAGATGGGGAAACAATGGAAACAGCGACAGACTTTAATTTAGGGGGCTCCAAAATTACTGCAGATGGTGACTGTGGCCATGACATTAAAAGATGTTTGCTCCTTGGAAGAAAAGCTATGACCAACCTAGACAGCATATTAAAAAGCAGAAACATCACTTTTCCAACAAAGGTCCATCTAGTTAAAGCCATGGTTTTTCCAGTCGTCATGTATAGATGTGTGAGTTGGATCATAAAGAAGGCTGAGTGCTGAAGAATTGATGCTTTTGAGCTGTGGTCCTGGAGAAGACTCTTGAGAGTCCCTTGGACTGCAAGGAAATCCAACCATTCCATCCTAAAGGAAATCAGTCCTAAATATTCATTGGAAGGACGGATGCTGAAGCTGAAACTCCTATACTTTGGCCACCTGATGCAAAGAACTGACTCACTGGAAAAGACCCTGATGCTGGGAAAGATTGAAGGTGGAAGGAGAAGGGGACAACAGAGGATGAGATGGTTGGATGGCATCACTGACTCGACGGACATGAATTTGAGTAAGCTCCGGGAGTTGCTGATGGACAGGAAAGCCTGGTGTGCTGCAGTCCATGGGGTGGCAAAGAGTTGGACACGACTGAAAGACTGAACTGAACTGACAAAAAGAATAAGTGAAAACTAATAATGTGCCAAGAAGTATAAAGGAGGAAAATCTATCATTAAAAAATCCCATCATCAAGACTTTTACCTTTAATATTTTACCATTTCCTCTTCCAGTGTTTCTGCCACGATTTATTTACATATTTATTTATAGCCCATTCAACTTGGTATTCAGTTTAATCTAAAATTATAACCACATTCCCATTTTATTAATAATTTCTTGGAAAAAAGTGCTTAATGACTTCACAATAATCCATTATAAATATATAATATCTGTCTTACAGTTTTGAATTTTCTTAAACTGTGGTAAAATACATATCACATAAACTTTACCATCCTAACCAATTTTAAGTATACTATGCAAGACTGTAAGTATTTTCACATTGTTGTACAGACACTAGGCTTCCCTGGTGGCTCAGATGGTAAAGAATCTGCTTGCAATGCAGGACACCCAGGTTTGATCCCTGGGTGGGGAGGATCCCCTGGAGTAGGAAATGGCAACGCACTCTTGTATTCTTGCCTGGAGAAGCCCATGGACAGAGGAGCCTGGCAGGCTACAGTCCATGAGATTGCAAAGAGTCAGCACGACTGAGCAACTAACACACACACACATACACAGGCATTAATTTTTGTGGGCACCTGTGCTATCTCTTCATTTTCTCTACCTTTAAAATTTACATACAGTAAAATTTGGTGGGGGGGGGGGATGCTCAATTCCATGATATTTAACAAACCCATACAGTTGTGTAAGCACTACCACAATTAACATGTGAAACAGATCCATCATCCCATAAATGCCCTCAGGTTGCCCCTTGTAGCCAACTTCTCTCCACCCTCAGACCTTGGCAACTACTGACTTGTTTTCTGCGCCCATTAATATTGCCTTGTCCTGTAAATGGAATCATACAGTTCATAGTTGCCAGGCCAGCCGGAAGATTTCAGCGAGCAACACGACGCGTTCCTTTAGGCTAAGAAATAAAGACACAGAACAGATGGGGTCGAGAGGATCGCTGCAGTCAATGATGATTCTTTATTTCTCAGGGTTACATATATACTAAACCAAGAAGAGAGGCATCCCAAAGAAAATTCTTCCCCATGTACATCATCTTTAAGATAACAATCACCAGAGCTCTCTCATGGCGCCAAGGGATAAGAAAAGGCATCCTACTTATCTTAAGGGCAGTCGTGCAAAGCGATCTATCTGCGTCTTGTGTGCACTCAAGGCTTACTAATGTTCTGTTAGGAGTTAACTTGGATCGTAAATTCCAGAGAGGTGGCGGGACAGAGAGCTATGTCTGCAAACAGACCCTTGATAATCAATCAAGGCAGCTCCCAGAGTCAGCTCTTTCAAGCCGCTCCCCGCAGCTCCCCCTCTTTTATTTAGTAAAATGGCACGCCTGATTCTTTTGGCATAAGTAATTACTGTGTAGGACAGCCTTGATGTCCCACAGCTCTTTGACAAATTTCTTTATGATACAAGGAGCAATGCACACAAAAAGCGCTAATACCAGAAGCATGGCCACGACCCCTGAAAAAAGATGCCAAAGTGAGGTTATCGAGGGAAAATTGGAAAACAAACTGTTAACAAACTCTTCAGCATTTTCTGCCAAATCCATACTAGCCCGAGGAGCATTTTCTATATCAAGAATTTCCTGATGAAGTTGTATTAGATCTAAGGAAATGTTTTCATTATGCCAAATACCATCTAAATGTGATTTCACTCTGTCCCAAGGAGTTTCAGTACCATTATAAATTTTTGCTGTAACACAAATCCAACGATAGTTAGCATGACATCTAATTTTTGTTCTTAGCTTTAACCCTTGCACTTCTTCTCCCAAAAAGCTTACTGCATCATAAAGCGCATTTAATCTATCCTCTAATTTTCTATCTATATCTTCTTGAATCCCTAAAGCTTTGGAAGTATTTTTTGCCAAATCGTCTACAATGCTAGCAGTATGCACAGATTGAGCTAAAGATACAGAAGCAGTAACAGCAGAAGCAATTAAAGTTATAAGCGTTACTACTCCTAGAATTATTAATCCTATCCCCCTTCGTGGCCTAGCAAGAGCCATGCGCACTCTTTGCCATAGTTCAAGCCCAGACTCTTCATACCAGGGCTCAGTAAGATTTACAGGCAACATAACAAAGGGTGGTTGTTTAACTATTAAGACTCCAGAATTATTTCTTATTCCTCGAATGCAATTGGTTAGGGTACAATTAAAACAATGAATATAATATTGACTATTATTCTTAGTAAGATTTACAGAACCAGCAATAATCATAAATGGATAAGGTACACAAGCCCGAGGATATCTCCAGGTTGCATTCCCAAAAAATCCACCTTTAACCTTTTCTCCAGTCTACATGAAGGATCGGCTTGTTTCAAAAGTGGCCAGCAACTTCCAGACCTCAGTTTGATAAACAAGGGTGCCGCCAAGATTCCAAATTCTCGCTGCAAACTGTCTGTTACTTTCCTTTCCGGGGTTTCTCTCTGAGTCTGGCGACCAGTCCCACAGTGAATGCGTGCTGTTAGGAATAGAATACACCATAGCAGTCTCATTCCAGCAGTTTCCATGGCACCGCTATATGTTTCCCTTTATGCCCCAGGCCACAGAATGGGATATCCTGGGGTCCCATTCCGTTGCGTCGCTGTGCATGCCCTGTGAGCTTGGTCACACCAGGAGTATCCACACTCCAGCCAGTGCTGTAATCAGAATACCCAACATCTGTAACAGTGAGACAACCTGAAACATTATGATTTCGGAAAAAGCACATTGGTAATTGTGAAGAAAACCCTGTATAAGAAATACTGGCATAAGGAAGCTGTGGTACATATACACCATGGAATATTACTCAGCCGTTAAAAAGAATTCATTTGAATCAGTCCTAATGAGATGGATGAAACTGGAGCCCCTTATACAGAGTGAAGTAAGCCAGAAAGATAAAGAACATTACAGCATACTAACACATATATATGGAATTTAGAAAGATGGTAACGATAACCCTATATGCAAAACAGAAAAAGAGACACAGAAATACAGAACAGACTTTTGAACTCTGTGGGAGAAGGTGAGGGTGGGATATTTCAAAAGAACAGCAGGTATACTATCTATGGTGAAACAGATCACCAGCCCAGGTGGGATGCATGAGACAAGTGCTCGGGCCTCGTGCACTGGGAAGACCCAGAGGAATCGGGTGTAGAGGGAGGTGGGAGAGGGGATCGGGATGGGGAATATGTGTAAATCTATGGCTGATTCATATCAATGTATGACAAAACCCACTGAAATGTTGTGAAGTAATTAGCCTCCAACTAATAAAAAAAAAAAAAAACAACTAAATTTAAAATGAGATTTGCCCTAAAAAAAAAAAGAAGAAGAAGAAAAAAGAAATACTGGCATTCTGCGGAAAAATATGCTTATCAGAAAACCCCCCCAAAAATATTGTGTCATTCACATACACAGGAACGGAACTCATTTCCCATCCAACAGGCTGTAAAAGAGGGGGATCAGGAACATACGCCCAGAAGATACTGGCTTCCATGGAACTTATCTGGTTTAAAAGGAGTAGTAATGAAATTAATATACTAGTAGGAGAGGCAGGGGAAGGGTTCGAAGCATTCTCACATGCCATCTGTAATAGTGCCTGTATCTGCTGAGTTGTCGGCAGCAGGACCGTCTCCTGGATTGTGAGCTGTCTCATTCGCTCCACCAGTGATCTCCTCCGCCGTGCGTACCAACGTTTCTGGGAGCCAGCGCGGCGCTTCGGCATTCTGCAGGAAAACACAAACGTGACCTCTCCACCATATTAGAACTGGATCCGGCCCATGCCATCTGCCTTCCAGCGGGTCTTTCCACCTGACTAATGGCCGTGCCTTTTTATTATCATAGTGCCAAAAACGTTGAGCTGCTGATTTTCCATTTTTATTGAGGCTCAGAAAATTTAAAACAAACAAAGCATGACTAAGAAGATTGTTAGGCGTAATAGCATACAAACTCCCCCTTTTTAATTTTTTCAATTGGTGCTGAAGGGTTTGATGTGCCCGCTCAACAATTCCTTGGCCCTGTGGATTATATGGGATTCCAGTCTTGTGTACAATGCGCAGCTGGGCACAAAAGGTTTGAAAATTGCGGCCAACATATCCAGGGCCATTGTCTGTTTTGATGCATTTAGGTAGGCCCATAGCAGAAAAACTCCGTAAGCAATGCTGAATACAATGTTTACTAGCCTCTCCAGATTGAAGTGTGGCCATGATAAAACCAGAGAAGGTGTCAATAGTAACATGCACATATTTCAATTTTCCAAAATCAGAAATATGTGTAACATCCATTTGCCACAAATCATTGGGGAGTAAACTCCATATGTTGGGAGCACAAAAAATTGTGGACAAGTAGGACAAGCTTTTACAATTTGACGAGCAGCTTCCCGAGAAATTCCAAATTGTAACCGTAAAGAATTGCTATTCTGATGGTGTATTGCATGAGAGGCCTGTGCTGCAGAGATAGGGGTTAAGGAAGAATAACATACCATATGGGTGGCTTCATCAGCCAGAGCATTCCCGGCCACTAAAGGCCCAGGAAGGGCAGTGTGAGCACGTATGTGCCCAAAAAAGCAAGGATGAGTTCAGGCTTGAATGAGATTCTGAATTTTCAAAAACAAGGTTTGAATAGAGGCCTTTGCAGCTCCAATAAGGGGCACTGTTTCAATGACTGAGAGAGCTCTGACAACATAATGACTGTCAGAGTATAAATTAAAACTTTGAGGAACACGTTGCAGAGCCTGGAGTACTGCAAAAAGCTCTACTTCCTGAGCTGATGAATATGAGGTTTGACAATAGTAAGATTCATTTTCGATTACCAAACTGGCTATGCCATTGGAAGATCCATCAGTAAAGACAGTTGTCCCCTTTTTCAAAGGGCATTGCTGCACGACTTTTGGAAAAATAAACTGATGCAGCTGTGCAAATTGTAACAATTTATTAGCAGGATAATGTTGTTTAATCTCCCCTGCATACTGTGCAAGCGCAATTGCCCAATCATCAGAAAATTGAGAGAGCCATAGTTGTTGTTCAGTTGAAAAAGGATTACAAATAAAGTGGGGATCTCTTCCCAAATAGGTCACAGATTCCTGTCTTCCTTTTGCTATTACTTTGGCTACAAGAACACGGTAAGGACTTAACACCCGTAGGAGAGAGACTGATAAATAAATCCACCTTAGAGGATTATCTTGAAACAGGACACCGGTAGGTGAATGTTCTGAGGCAAGGATATAAAGTCCCCAGGGCCTTTCATAGTCACAGTAACTGGAGTGCTGCTGTGATAAAGCAGTTTCCACTTTCTGAAGAGCTTGCTCTCCAGCTTCTGTGAGGCTGTGTGGGGAGGTAGGATTCTTATCCCCCTTTAAGATATCAAAAAGAGGCTTCAATTCGTATGTAGCAAGATGTAGATAGGGTCTAATCCAATTAATGTCCCCGAGCAACTTTTGAAAATCATTAAGTGTTTTCAGATTATCCCTTCGTAATGCAATGGGCTGAACTCCAAATGTTTCCCTTTCTAAAGGAAAGCCAAGATAGGAATAAGGAGGAAAGGTTTGCACCTTTTCTTTGGATATTATTAGCCCTACTGCTTTTAAGGCAGGTTCCATGAAGGCATAAGCTGGTAACAAATACTCTTTATCAATATGCGCTAGCAGTATATCATCCATGTAATGCAGAATATAAGCATCGGAGTATTTTGCCCGAGTTTCCTGCAATGCTGCTGCAACAAACTTCTGGCACCCGGTGGGGCTATTGGCCATACCCTGTGGCAAAACCTTCCAATGATACCTACGCATTGGTTGGGAAAAATTAACAGAAGGAACACTAAAAGCAAATCGAGGGCAATCTTGAGGTGCTAAAGGAGTAGTATAAAAGCAGTCTTTTAAATCTAGAATTATTTTGTGGGCATCCCTTGGAATAGCCATGGGAGAAGGCAATCCTGGTTGTAAAGTTCCCATGACTTGCATAGTTTCATTAACCTTTCACAGATCCTGTAAAAGCCTCCATTTCCCAGATTTTTTCTTAATAACAAAAATGGGCGAATTCCAAGGTGAATTAGACTGTTCAATATTTCCCAATTCTAACTGTTCCTGCACCAGTTGTTGGGCAGCGTCAATTTTCTCTTTGGAAAGGGGCCACTGATCAACCCACACAGGCTCCTCAGACTTCCAAGTAATAGGATCTGCGTGAATTACAGGAGGATCAGAGGTTCCGTCTAAAAATACCCAAGTCCACTTCTTTTTGGTAACCTTTTTGTCTGAACAGGCACAACAGTTCCCTGATTATTTTCTTCCAAGTCCCGAGGTGGGAAGAAGCCCTTGATCTAAAAGCTGATTGCTAACCTGATCACTGGGGCTGTATAGGTATACTCCCATATGAGTCATAACATCTTGTCCCCACAAATTTACAGGGAGGTTTGGGAGGATATAAGGCCTAATGTCCCCTTCATGACCCTCATGGTCAGTTCAATGTAACAGCTCTGTACTTTGTTCAGGGTTATTAGTTTGACCAATTCCTTGCAATGATGATATAGCTATCTGTTTAGGCCATTCTCGGGGCCAGTGTCTCTCGGCAATAACAGAAACATCAGCTCCTGTCTCCAGAATGCCTGTAAACAACTTTCCATTTATTCTTAATGTGAACTCAGGACGATTATTAGTTATTGCCTGGACCCAGTAGGCGTCAGAGAATCCGAAGGCACCTTCCCCTCTCCTGGAAGCCAGTGCTTTTCCAGTCTGCACCGCAGGGACCAATATCAATTGAGCTATACGCTGTCCGCTAGCTATGGTGGTAATGCATCGCGGGGAATGGGCCATAATTTTGATTTCTCCTGTATAATCAGCATCAATTACTCTAGGAGCTATGAGCAGTCCTTTTATGGTGGAGCTACTATGTCCGAGCAAAAGTCCCACGGTTCCATCAGGCAAAGGGCTGTATACCCCAGTGGGCAGAGCCTGCATTCCCATTTCGGGAGTCAGTACTGTGTAGGAGGAGGAACAGAGGTCCAAGCCTGTGCTCCCTGAGGTGGCTCTGAAAAAGTCTGTGACTCGCCTTCTACCATCTGATTTCCCTGCATTGCCCCGTAACATTGTTTCGGGGCCAGGGGCTGGCCCCTCACCCAGTTTCCCGACTGCGAGGGAAGTGGGTTGCCCTGGACAATTTTGGATTTACAATCTTTTGCCCAATGTCTTCCTTTTTTACACCTAGGGCATAAATTAGGAGTTTTAATATTCCCCGAATTGGCTTGTTGGGGTCAAAAGGCGGCACGATGTCTGGGCTGGCCACAAACAAAACAGCCAGCATTTCCTCTACTAGGTAATCCTCGTTTATTTTTCATTTGCTGTTGATATAATACTTCTTTTATACTTTTACCTCGTAAAGCTGCAGCCAGGGTAATACCCTGCATATAGGAAGGTCCGATATCAGCACATATACGAATGTAATCTGATAGAACCCCCTTTTTTCTGTACGGTCTAAGCGCAGCCTGACAGGCAGAATTTGCATTTTCATAGGCTAATTGTTTAGTAAGCACCATTCCAGCCTGCTCATCAGCTATAATCTTACCTACTGCTTCAAGAAGACGAGCCACAAAATCTTGATATGGTTCATCAGGCCCCTGATGAATTTTTGAAAGATCCTCAGTCTTATTACTAGAGCAAGGGAGCTTTTTCCAAGCCTGCTGGGCAGCATTAGAAATTTGAGCATATGCTCCAGGCAAATAGTTCAATTGAACATTGGTATTCTGGTAGGCCCCTTCCCCTACCAACATTTCATATGTAGTATTGATCCCTTGTCGCTGGTTTAGTTCAGCTATATGGCCACATTGTTCTGTAAATTCTGATTTCCATAATAAATAGTCCCCTCCTGATAAGCAAGCTCTTGCAATTTGTTTCCAATCACTAGGTGGCAAATTTTGACCTCCTAGACTCTCTATCATGGTCTGGGTAAAAGGACCGTAGGTCCATATTGGGCACAGGCAATTTTAAATTCCTTTTGTTTTTTGAAAGGTAGGGAATACCGGGAAAGCAGCGGAGAATCCCTGAACAGTTTCTCCAGCTCTTTGGGCCTGTTGCATAGCCTTTTGCAAGGGGGACAAACTGTGTGATTCACGAGTTATATTCAACGAATTTTCAGGTTTGGAAATAGGTGGAGGATCTAATCCAGCAATGATTGAGGGTGCATAAGCAGGAGGCACAGTAGGGATTGCACCAGCGCCTTCATCCCTACCTTCCCTTTTTATTTCTTCCTTTATTGTTATTAATAATTTCTGCATGAGTGCCTCCAGACCCTTTGTCGGAGGGGCAGCTGCTGCCTGCACATTCGAATCGTCAGTTACAAGTAATTCCCAATGATCATCCTTATGGTAAGCAGCTGCCTGTTCCTCTAAACTTTCCTCATCCTCTGGAGTCAGCGTTCCCTCATTTTCCTTCAAAGGTTTTGCAGATTCTAATTCAAAGGTTGTGGGTCCTTTCCCTTTAGGAGTAGCATAAACTTTAGGAGTAGCATAAATTGGTTCTTCGGGTGGGAGCATGTGTTTTAATTTACTCCCTTCCTCATGTTCAAAATCAAGGCAGTCTCTTATTAAAGACCATAATGAAAATGTTTCCACAGGAACCTTATTAGGTCCGTGGAGAGTATAATATGTTTGAATCTGTTTCCCTATCTTTTTCCATATCTCTAAACTCATAGTCCCTTCCTGCGGAAACCAGGGACATACTTCCTCAACAAAACTAAGAAAAGTCTGCAATTTCATTTTAGTAACCTGCATTCCCTGATCCTTCAACATTATCTGTAACATATGCACAAACAACTGACGACTATGATCTTGTCCCATGGTTTATACTCTCGACAATACTCCTTCCTGCCCCTCAATATACAAGTACACACACTCTTACTTACCTTAATAGTTTCAACGGGCAGCGGCCGCAAGGAACTTTCGTTGAGCTCCACGCTGTTGGGCGCCACTTGCCAGGCCAGCCGGAAGATTTCAGCGAGCAACATGACGCGTTCCTTTAGGCTAAGAAATAAAGACAGAACAGATGGGGTCGAGAGGATCGCTGCAGTCAACGATGATTCTTTATTTCTCAGGGTTACATATATACTAAACCAAGAAGAGAGGCATCCCAAAGAAAATTCTTCCCCATGTACATCATCTTTAAGATAACAATCACCAGAGCTCTCTCATGGCGCCAAGGGATAAGAAAAGGCATCCTACTTATCTTCAGGGCAGTCGTGCAAAGCTATCTATCTGCGTCTTGTGTGCACTCAAGGCTTACTAATGTTCTGTCAGGAGTTAACTTGAATCGTAAATTCCAGAGAGGTGGCGGGACAGAGAGCTATGTCTGCAAACAGACCCTTGATAATCAATCAAGGCAGCTCCCAGAGTCAGCTCTTTCAAGCCGCTCCCCGCACATAGTCTTTTGAGACTGACCCCTGTCACTTAAAATAATACATGTGAAATCCATTCATGTTGATGTGTGTACCCGTAGTTCATTCCTTAATTGCTGAACAGTATTCCACTGTGTGTATCACACAGTTTATTTACCTATTCACCAGCTAGATGTTTGGGTTGTCTCCAGCTTTTAGCAATTATAGACACAAATGCCATGAACATTCACATATGGGTTTTGTGTGAACACAACTTTTTATTTCTCTTGGGTAAATACTCAGAACAGGGATTGCTGAGTCTCCTTATTTTACATAACTTTTTGCTAAACATCTTCATGCTTTCATTTCTGTTTAGGATACATATCTAGAAATGAATAACAAATACCAGTCCGCAAGACTCCTGAGTCCATTGAATTCTTCAGGCAAGAATACCGGAGTGGGCTGTCATTTCCTTTTCCAGGAGATCTTCCCGACCCAGGGATTGAACCCGGGTCTCCCATATTGCAGGCAGACTCTTTATCACCTGAGCCACCAGGGAACAGAAATAGAAATAGAGTGCATAATAAGTGGACTGCACTTGAAACACCCCCTAACCTTCCCCCACCCCTGTTTGTCAAAAACTTGTCTTCCAAAAAAATTCCCAAGGTCAAGGAAGAAACTACAAGTGTACTCATCTGTCCCAGGTTGCTGGCTTAGGGAGATGCTGAAGCAGGGGTGTCCCAAGAGGTAGACCCTCCCTTGTGTGGGGTCTTCAACAGGCCTCCGAAAGCCTTGGTGATGATGAGAGAGATTTGTTTCATTTTTTTAAAAAATATCCTTGTGGGATAAACTTAAAACTTAGCAATTCTGTTACAGTCTTCCTAAGAAAAAGTTTTCTTTCTTTACTGATCCGTGAAGTACCAACTGTGATGATCACTGTTCTAATATACCTAATAGTGTTGCTGACACTATGGATATAATTGTGTGACATTGAACTTATTCAAAAAAAGGATGAAGCATCCGCCCTGTGCCCACCACTTTCCAAGGGTTGGGGAGTACAATGAAAATACTGCATAAGATGCACAGCTGGTAGGCACATTCTTTAAAAAAGCCTTTTACACTTCCACCAATAGTTTATTCTCAACGTCAACATTTGCCAATTAATGACCATGCTGGGTAGAAAGCTCATTAAAAACCCAGGAGCCAGGGTTCCTGGAAGGATATCCCATCTCCCTTGGACAGTCCTCCACCCTCTCTGTCTCTCAGTTTCCTCATCTGCAAAATCATGGACAACTAACTATAATTCATCCCTGGAACCCAAGTCTATTGAGAGATGGGAAATATTACTCCAAGGCCTGGATGAAAGACCAGATTTAAAGAAAAATATGCCATTGCTGCTTTTCAGTCAAACAGACAAATACAATGAAGAAAGGAGTCCCTGGCCCTAAGGGATTTGCCTAGGGGTCTAGTCTGGGAAATTCTTACACATCAGGAGATGGCTCTGAGCTGGATTTTCACAAACAAGAACATCCATGCAAAGGACAAGCCTGCAGAGCTCTGTGCCCATCGGTCACAAGAGACTGCCTCCCGACGGCCAGCAGCATTTACAAGTGACCTCCTAAGACCTTCACCAAACTACAGGGGCACCTCTGGCTTTTCTGTTTCCCTCACTTTTCAGACTCTTTCCTTAAAAAAAAAAAAAAAGAAAAGCAAATTTCTTCATACAATGCCACAGTGGAAGGAAAATAGACCTTCAATTTTTAGACCTCAGGTTGCAAAAAAACTTGGAGCTTTTTTTTTTAACTAAAGCACCACATAATTAAAAAATTTTACACGTTCTAATTATTCAGTTCCAAAACACCATACTTATTGCACAGGGTCCCTAAGGAAAGGCCCCCTTTCAGCAGGACAGCCACAGATTCCACCACGAAAGGGCAGCAAGGTGCCCTCCTCTTTTCTTTTCTGCCTGGGTGGCCACCAGGTTTTTAAATCCATGCACCCTACTAAGTTTCTAGGGTGCATTTTGGGGACCCTTCCCTTTCCCATCCCAGCAGGTGATTAAGGGCCCACTGGACTGCAAACTGCCGGTAGCAGGGCTGGGCCGGCCAGGCAGCCAGAGTAAGGTTTGTGGAGTGCCCAGCAGGTGAAAGAAATCACCAGGCAGGATAAATCCCTTGGAGTTCCTGGGGACTTCGCGGCAGGCACTAGGCTGCTTGGAAAAATCACAAGGGTCTGAGCTTTATGCGAAGGGGTAAAGTGGTAAAGGCCTTGACCCCAATGGCAAGGCCTTTCTGCGACCTCCAGGTAAGGAGGCTCCGAGACTATGCCAACAGAGAGGGCAGAATACTTCGTTCCATGCTCCACCCTACGCCACCGAGTCACAATTCCCTTACCTGTGGTCCGTACCCCTGCGCTTGGCTCACTGGATGCTGATCGAAGGGGATCCAGGAGCCCATGAAATGGGCATTCCCAGTTGCAATGGTCCCTGAGACCTGGGACCCACTGCTTAGGAGCTCAGAGGAGGCAGGCTTCACCCCCGACATTGGCCAGGTGTGCTCCGCCAATACGCCCACTTTCAGGAGAGGTCCACGGGCCTCCCTACTGCCGCCAGGTGAAATCCATCCAGAAGCAAATTCACCCCAACAAGACAATTCAAGCTTTCTCTCACCTGTGAAGTAAAGTCACTCAGTCCTGTCCGACTCTTTGAGACCCCCATGGACTGTAGCCCACAAAGTTCCTCTGTCCATGGCATTTCACAGGCAAAAATACTGGAGTGGATTGCCAAGTCCTACTCCAGGGGATGTTCCCAAGCCAGGGATTGAACCTGGGTCTGCCGCACTGCAGGCAGACGCTTTCCCATCTGAGCCACCAGGGAAGCCCCTCGCTAGGTACCTGGAAAGGGGGAGGCGGGCGAGGCGCAAGGCACGCCCTGCGGGCCACCGCCCGGCTTTCGACCACCACCACCGCCGCCGCGTCCCCGCCCGCGGGCCTCGACCCTGCCGGGCCCGTGACGCACGGGGGCTCCCAGATGGGCAAGCAGTGGAAACAGTGGCAGACTTTATTTTGGGGGGCTCGGAAATCACTGCAGATGGTGACTGCAGGCATGAAATTAAAAGATGCTTGCTACTGCTGCTGCTAAGTCACTTCAGTCATGTCTGACTCTGTGCGACCCCACAGGTGGCAGCCCACCTGGCTCCCCCATCCCTGGGATTCGCCAGGCAAGAACACTGGAGTGGGTTGCCATTTCCTTCTCCACTGCAGGAAGGTGAAAAGTGAAAGTGAAGTTGGTCAGTCGTGTCCGACTCTTAGCGACCCCATGGACTGCAACCTACCAGGCTAGTCTCTCCATGGGATTTTCCAGGCAAGGGTACTGGAGTGGGTTGGCATTGCCCTCTCCGAAAAGATGCTTTACGGCTTGTGCCTTAGCCAGACTACTTTGGGTTAGAGGGCGTTTTTGAGGAGATCGAGTGGGGAGCAAATCAGAAGGCTGTTGTAGGTGTCCTGGTATACGATCTCAGGACCTGAACAAGGATGGCAGTGGGGATGGAGAGAAGGAGCTGCAACGGAGAAAGATTTTAGTGGATATGACTTCACAGCTCAGTAGTTAATTACAGACAGGGGAAATATGAGCAAGAGGCAAAGAATGACGGCAGGCTTCTAGTCTAAGGAACTGACAGCAAAGCCTGGAACCATACTTGCGTGGTTGAGATTCAATCAATGAGTAACTTGTGCTCAAGCAACTTTCTCCAAGGGGAGTAATTCCACCATTAAACTGTAGAAATACTGTTCCTGGGCCCTCATACGTGCAAGTCCCCGAGCACTTGGCATTTCATGAGAATGACGATCGCTCTTTATCTGGTCATCCAGGAAGGCTGTGGGTTTAGGAACGAGGATGGGCTTGTTTTAAATAAAGGGTGTTGAGAGCCTTGCAGGATCTTGGGCAATCAAATAGCTTCCTGAGCACTGACATTTATTTCTTAATTTTTAAATTTACAATTCATCCAAATCTTGCAGTCCAAAGCAAACAAACAAAACATGTGAAAACATCACAGAAAAATAATATCTGAAAATATCTGATCGCCTTGTGATTCGTAGGGGATAAGCCTAAACTGCCCTTGAAATTGAGGGCCTAGTGAATATTGGCCCTCAGATCTCATCATAATCAACGATGAGCAACTTTTGAAGAATTGCCAGAAGTATTTTCAAGTTCGCTGACTTCTCCTGAAGTCAAGATTGCTAGCTGTGATGATTTAAAAATCACTAATTGATAAACACCAATACAATTAGTTAACATCCACATAGCCAATGTCTACGGAGCCAGGCATAACAGAGTCTACATTAATCAGATGGGATTCCTATTTTGCAGTGCAGTTGATGAGACAAGTTACACAAGATAGGAGATAATATAAATGAAAAGTGAAGCTATATGAGCAGTGCTTTGGGGAATAAACACTGATATGTAAATCGTCACTTCTGTGAAGGATTATCTCATAGACCCAGCCTATGATTTCCTAATCTGTTCATAGACGTCAGTGTTTAAGTAAGGGACTTTACTCCAGATGGAGCAAAGTGTGAATTTTCCAGATCCGTCAAATTGAATCCTTCAAGAAACAAATAATTTTTTGAGTCAACTGCTCTTAGAGATCTCTGAAAATTGAATTCTACATTACAAAAACTTCCAACATTTCTGCCTGGAGAAATCAGAGTAGATGGAGCTGTGGTAGCCCATCAGGAATATTCATAAGTATCCAGCCCATGGAGGACTGCACTTCCCCACTCCCTTGGAAAGGAAGTGTGATCACTGACTATCTTTGGCCGGCGAAATATGCATCTAAGTGTCTCTGTCACTTCTGTTAGACGCTTCAAGGGTCAGCGTGTAAGCCACACATTCCCCTCCTGGCTACTGTACTTATTATGCAAAATGTCTGTGCAAATAAAGCCTCCCTCAGACTGGGTCTCTGAGACAGGAAAGGGCAGAGACCCCGGCTGACCCACACTGACCAAGTAGCAGGAGCTAAAAGTTATCTTTAATTGCTTTAAGCTCAGAGTGTTGGGGGTGGGGGTGGGGGGTGGGGGGGTGGATTCATTCCTGAAGGGATACCTAGCCGGTATTACATTGGAATTCTATCTAAGCATTAACGGACAGAGCAAGGTCATTAACATCATGGCGTTGTTTGAAAGTGGACACTTCACATTAAAATCTAGATTTCTGGCGCCTGTTGGCAAAAACCCTGACATGTTTGTACATGGTGGATCCCTTGAGCACATCAACAAGCAGGTATATATTCTCCAGCTCATGACAGCCCTCGTGACTCACTGTGACCATACCTGAGCAGTCTTCCTCCCTGAGGGGGGGTGTGTAGATATTTGACTTTCATCCGCTATCCTAAACGGTCTAAGCATCATCCACGTACTGTGCTGACTGTGGTCCACTAGATTGCATCTCATTTCCAGTTACAAACTTCAGTGACACTTGTGGCTACACAAAAAAGTACAAATATCCTCAATACAGCACAACGAAATCTCTTAAGAAAAGAGATTTTGGAATTCAGCTTCCTAGGTTCAAACACCGGCTCTACCATTTTCTATCTGTATCTGGATGGCCTTGCCAGAAGAGCACTCAGCTTTCAGCAAGGTACCACCTGCCCCAAAAATCCACTTGTCCAGCAGACTAACAAAAACATGTTAGGAAGCACACATTCTTCCTTTTATTTATTTATTTTTTTGTTTGTTTTTACCTTTTGGATCCTAGTTCCCCAACCAAGGACGAAACCTGCGCCCCGCCCTCTGCATTGGAAGCATGGAGTCTTAACCCCTGAACTGCCGGCGAAGTCCGAGGAAGCACACACATTCTAGAGGGGCTAATTCAGCATTGAAAACAACCTTTATCCCGTGCACCTGCTCAGTCGCTCAGCCGTGTCCAACTCTTTGTGACCCCCATGGACTGTAGCCCACAAAGTTCCTCTGTCCATGGCATTTCACAGGCAAAAATACTGGAGTGGATTGCCAAGTCCTACTCCAGGGGATGTTCCCAAGCCAGGGATCGAACCTGGGTCTCCCGCACTGCAGGCAGACGCTTTCCCATCTGAGCCACCAGGGAAGCCCCTCGCTAGGTACCTGGAAAGGGGGAGGCGGGCCACCGCCCGGCTTTCGACCACCACCGCCCGGCTTTCGACCACCACCGCCGCCGCCGCCGCCGCGTCCCCGCCCGCGGGCCTCGACCCTGCCGGGCCCGTGACGCACGGGGGCTCCCAGTGCGCCGGTCGACCGCCGCCCGGAGGTCCCCGCCGACGCCAAAAGACCACCCCCACATCCCCCCGAAGCGGGCAGAGCCCTCCCCCACCACCTCCTACACCGGTACGGCCGCCCCCCCCCCGCCCCGGACCCCGTCCTCTGCCCTCAACCACCGGGGCCCCCTACCCGCGCCCGCGGCCCAGGCACCCTCCTCCCTCCACCACCAAGGGCAGAGAGGACGGGAAGCGTGGCGCCAAGCGGGCAGGGACACGACAGAGGTGAGAGGGCGAGACACAAGACAGCCGCGCGAGGCGTGGGGAGGGGTGGCCGGGAGCAAGCCCCGAGGCTCGGAGGGCGTGAGGAGGCGTCTGGCGACCGCGCGGCAGGCCCAGAGCAGCGGACGACGGCCGGCTGAGGCAAACAGGTCCAGGGCCAGCGGCGGGACGCGTCGGGCAGGCAAGCGGCCCAGCGACGGGGAGCCGCCAGCCGTCACGCCGCACAGCCCGCAAGACGCGACCGGAGGATCCGCGCTGTGCGGTCTGCGGCTGGGGGGAAGGCAGCCATGGCCGGCGCCGCGGGCGAGGCGCCCGCGGTGGGGTGGGGGCGCGCTGAGCACCTCCCACCACCACCCCCCACCCCACCCCACCCCTCGGACCCAACCTCGAGGGAACTTGGCGGGGAGGTCGGGCGGAAGAGGGACACCGGAGACGCCGCCACCGGGCGCGGGGCAAGGGTGGCGGGGGCGCCCGGCCGAGGATGGAGGGGCGGGCGGGAAGGCGGAGGAGAGCCGTCTCTCCCAGCCGACCCGCACTCTGCACGCCGCCCCCCCCCCCCACAGTCTCCCGCGGGGCCCCTCCTCCCAGGCGGCTTTCCCTCCCTTACCTTCCAAATCGGGCCAGGTTAATGATCCTTCCCCAGGTTCAACTATGGAAAACTTGCCAGCTGATCTGTCTATAATTCAGGGATAAAACTACGACTACAGAAAGGAAAGATGACCTGACCTAGGATGGCCAAGATGTTCTACAGAACCAGAGAAAACTGGTTAAAATAAAAACCAAAAACAAAAAACCAAAAACAAAACTTTTTTTCTTGGAAACTGTAAAGCTGGTTCTTTTGCATATGAATTAAAAACAGAGCTTGTTACAAAGGCCTGCCTAGGGCAGAGCTTGAAGTTAACCATTTCCTGAGAAAACAATGCCCACTTTGCCTGAGACCTCAGCCTTGGGCAAATGAGAACTTCAACACCCCCCTCCCCCCAAAAAAGGGGGAGTCAAAGAGATATTTTCAATCTTAGGCGGAAAACTAGAAGACCTCTGTGTGGATTTCTGTATGTCTCAGTGTGAGTCTTCTATTTTTTGATAATATTGCTGAAGCTGTGCGTGAGTTCCTATTTAAATAATCTAAAGAAAAGGAAGCCCTCAAGAAATGCAAAGAAATACTCTAATATTTCTAAATACAAGGAAAAAAAAAAAAAGCTCTAAATACAAGAAAAAAAATGGACCTAAATGAATTTTGGATTCATGTGAATTGGGAACTAGTCAATAGTAAATATCTAGTATTTTATTGTTTTCACTACTCTAATATAGACATGTTTAAGAGTCATTAACATTAAGCATAAACTTTTCACAGTGCCTAGGTTTACTATAACTTAAATATTGCTATATTGTTATCTCTCTCACAGACTGGTCAACAAAGAAAGTACCTCTAAAAACAAACCAAAAACACTCCTAAAAAATGGAAATGCGATATGAGCTTTTAGGTAAGTTATTAAAAATAATTATACTTTAAAATATCTGTCTATAGTAGTCTCGATTGAAGGCAGAGGAGAAGGGGACAACAGAGGATAAGATGGTTGGATGGCATCGCTGACCCGATGGACATGAGGTTGAGCAAGCCCCGGGAGTTGGTGATGGACAGGGAAGCCTGGCAGCCTGCAGTCCATGGGGTCGCAAAGAGTCAGACGCAACTGAACTGAACTGAACTTACAATAGTTTCTCCAGATCTTGGCTACCTGAATGTCTATGGTTGTGCTAGACTAAGTGATGACAGTGTATTGAATAGCTAGGTCATTTCATAAATTAAGGTTCTGAAACATTCACCACTTGACAGGGCCTTCGTCTTACACAGAAACTAAAGAGATTTTGACTATCCATGAATAGTGTCTGGTGCCATGCTGAGATGTGCAGTGTAAGAAAGCTTTTTTTTTTTTTTTTAGATAGTATCGCTGATACGTATGTTCACCAGTCTGTAAAATGCCAATATAAAAGTCAGTTCTCGGTTGCTTAAGGAAAAATGTATGACTTGTAATTAAAGAAGGTCCGAGGAATGAAATCGCATTTGATGAAGGAAAAAGAAGTAGTTCTGACTTACAGGTGGCAGTTTCAGGATGGGGGAAGCAAAGGAATGGGTACAGAATGGGATAAGGAGGTTTTATGGAAAGTGGACCCCCAGAAAAGAGTTTTGTGCCTAGTACAAGGTTTCTTGAGATGTTGAACTGCCTTTGCTAGTGGATTTTAAGTTTCTTTACACCTCTTAAATGATCCGTCCTAGGTTTACCTTTGAAATCTTTTGTTACCTTTGGCTAAGTGGATAAGTATTCTTTCACAGCCTACCTGACTGTCATGAACCCTTTTGATATTTGTGAACAAACCTTCCTAAATAACTGACTTCTAGCTAACTTTGGGATGCTTCAGAGGGCCCCTGAGGCCTCCCAAAGAGAGATATTTATTAAACAACCTGAGTTCATTTGGCATGTTAAACTACATGGGAAGTGTTGTTCAGAAGGAGTGATTGAATCTTCTCAAGTTATATTGTATGGTTGATGCTACTAATATAGATATCCTAGAAGTTATGTGACATTCATGAAAATCTGATATGTTCTGATAAAATGCTGTCAGTTATAATTTGAGTTATCATATTAAAGTGTTTCAAATCACAGCAATGACCAGATTTACTTTGTCAATTTCAACTTAATCAGATTTTCAACATGCCTTCTGTGGTTTCACACTGATGCCTTTGCAGAAATACTGCTACTTCAAGATATACGGAAAAGACTTTTCTAAGCTTACCCATAAACAATTTTTTTGTTTGTTTGTTATCTGCTAAGCTGGTACCAGATTGGAATTTAGTCTCCTCTCTAGGTTAAGAGAACACACTTTTCTTAGAATGCGGCTTTCAATCACAGATTATCAATTTCTTTACCTTTCAGTGATTTATCTTTGTTTTTATAATTTTTTTTTTTTTTTTTTACACTTCGGTAAAGTAAATAACCATTGTTTACGATTATGGTACATGTAGGATGGAGCAAGCTTTCCCCACTCCTACAAATTCTCTTAACCCCTCATATTCTTCTGATGGGACCAAGGTCTCACTTCCCTCCAGAGGGACAATCCAAGCTTTTTTATCAGCTGATCTGCCCCTGATATCAGAGTCAATTTGAGCACTGTTTGGTCTATAATTTAGGCATGAAACTATGACTACCTAAAGGAAAGATGACTTTTTGATGCAGGATGGCCATGATAGTCCTTGGACTTCAGAGAAAATTGGTTAAAATGAAACTTTTCTTCCCCCCCCCCCCTTGGAAACTGCAAAGCTGGTTCTTTTAGCATATGCAATTGAAAACATCTAGGTTGTTAGGTCAGTTTTCATTCCAGTCCCAAAGAAAGGCAATGACAAAGAATGTTCAAACTGCTGCACAGTTGCACTCATCTCACACACTAGTAAAGTAATGCTCAAAATTCTCCAAGCCAGGCTTCAACAATACATGTGCTGTGAGCTTCCAGATGTTCAAGCTGGATTTAGAAAAGGCAGGGGAACCAGAGATCAAATTGCCAACATCCACTGGATCAAGGAAAAAGCAAGAGGGTACCAGAGAAACACCTATTTCTGCTTTATTGACTGTGCCAAAGCCTTTGACGGTAGGTATCACAATAAACCGGGGAAAATTCTGAAAGAGATGGCAATACCAGCCCACCTGACCTGCCTCTTGAGAAACCTGTATGCAGCTCAGGAAGAAACAGAACTGGACCTGGAACAACAGACTGGTTCCAAACAGGAAAAGGAGTATGTCAAGGCTGCATATTGTCACCTTGCTTATTTAACTTATATGCAGAGTACATCGTGAGAAATGCCGGGCTGGATGAAGCACAAGCTGGAATCGAAACTGCCAGGAGAAATATCCATAACGTCAGATAGGCAGATGACACCACCCTTATGGCAGAAAGGGAAGAAGAACTATAGAGCCTCTTGACGAGAGGGAAAGCGGAGAGTGTAAAAGCTACCTTAAAGCTCAACATTCAGAAAACGAAGATCATTGTATCTGGCCTCATCACTTCATGGCAAATAGATGGGCAAGCAGTGGAAACAGTGGCAGACTTTATTTTGGGGGGCTCGGAAATCACTGCAGATGGTGACTGCAGGCATGAAATTAAAAGATGCTTGCTACTGCTGCTGCTAAGTCACTTCAGTCATGTCTGACTCTGTGCGACCCCACAGGTGGCAGCCCACCTGGCTCCCCCATCCCTGGGATTCGCCAGGCAAGAACACTGGAGTGGGTTGCCATTTCCTTCTCCACTGCAGGAAGGTGAAAAGTGAAAGTGAAGTTGGTCAGTCGTGTCCGACTCTTAGCGACCCCATGGACTGCAACCTACCAGGCTAGTCTCTCCATGGGATTTTCCAGGCAAGGGTACTGGAGTGGGTTGGCATTGCCCTCTCCGAAAAAGATGCTTTACGGCTTGTGCCTTAGCCAGACTACTTTGGGTTAGAGGGCGTTTTTGAGGAGATCGAGTGGGGAGCAAATCAGAAGGCTGTTGTAGGTGTCCTGGTATACGATCTCAGGACCTGAACAAGGATGGCAGTGGGGATGGAGAGAAGGAGCTGCAACGGAGAAAGATTTTAGTGGATATGACTTCACAGCTCAGTAGTTAATTACAGACAGGGGAAATATGAGCAAGAGGCAAAGAATGACGGCAGGCTTCTAGTCTAAGGAACTGACAGCAAAGCCTGGAACCATACTTGCGTGGTTGAGATTCAATCAATGAGTAACTTGTGCTCAAGCAACTTTCTCCAAGGGGAGTAATTCCACCATTAAACTGTAGAAATACTGTTCCTGGGCCCTCATACGTGCAAGTCCCCGAGCACTTGGCATTTCATGAGAATGACGATCGCTCTTTATCTGGTCATCCAGGAAGGCTGTGGGTTTAGGAACGAGGATGGGCTTGTTTTAAATAAAGGGTGTTGAGAGCCTTGCAGGATCTTGGGCAATCAAATAGCTTCCTGAGCACTGACATTTATTTCTTAATTTTTAAATTTACAATTCATCCAAATCTTGCAGTCCAAAGCAAACAAACAAAACATGTGAAAACATCACAGAAAAATAATATCTGAAAATATCTGATCGCCTTGTGATTCGTAGGGGATAAGCCTAAACTGCCCTTGAAATTGAGGGCCTAGTGAATATTGGCCCTCAGATCTCATCATAATCAACGATGAGCAACTTTTGAAGAATTGCCAGAAGTATTTTCAAGTTCGCTGACTTCTCCTGAAGTCAAGATTGCTAGCTGTGATGATTTAAAAATCACTAATTGATAAACACCAATACAATTAGTTAACATCCACATAGCCAATGTCTACGGAGCCAGGCATAACAGAGTCTACATTAATCAGATGGGATTCCTATTTTGCAGTGCAGTTGATGAGACAAGTTACACAAGATAGGAGATAATATAAATGAAAAGTGAAGCTATATGAGCAGTGCTTTGGGGAATAAACACTGATATGTAAATCGTCACTTCTGTGAAGGATTATCTCATAGACCCAGCCTATGATTTCCTAATCTGTTCATAGACGTCAGTGTTTAAGTAAGGGACTTTACTCCAGATGGAGCAAAGTGTGAATTTTCCAGATCCGTCAAATTGAATCCTTCAAGAAACAAATAATTTTTTGAGTCAACTGCTCTTAGAGATCTCTGAAAATTGAATTCTACATTACAAAAACTTCCAACATTTCTGCCTGGAGAAATCAGAGTAGATGGAGCTGTGGTAGCCCATCAGGAATATTCATAAGTATCCAGCCCATGGAGGACTGCACTTCCCCACTCCCTTGGAAAGGAAGTGTGATCACTGACTATCTTTGGCCGGCGAAATATGCATCTAAGTGTCTCTGTCACTTCTGTTAGACGCTTCAAGGGTCAGCGTGTAAGCCACACATTCCCCTCCTGGCTACTGTACTTATTATGCAAAATGTCTGTGCAAATAAAGCCTCCCTCAGACTGGGTCTCTGAGACAGGAAAGGGCAGAGACCCCGGCTGACCCACACTGACCAAGTAGCAGGAGCTAAAAGTTATCTTTAATTGCTTTAAGCTCAGAGTGTTGGGGGTGGGGGTGGGGGGTGGGGGGGTGGATTCATTCCTGAAGGGATACCTAGCCGGTATTACATTGGAATTCTATCTAAGCATTAACGGACAGAGCAAGGTCATTAACATCATGGCGTTGTTTGAAAGTGGACACTTCACATTAAAATCTAGATTTCTGGCGCCTGTTGGCAAAAACCCTGACATGTTTGTACATGGTGGATCCCTTGAGCACATCAACAAGCAGGTATATATTCTCCAGCTCATGACAGCCCTCGTGACTCACTGTGACCATACCTGAGCAGTCTTCCTCCCTGAGGGGGGGTGTGTAGATATTTGACTTTCATCCGCTATCCTAAACGGTCTAAGCATCATCCACGTACTGTGCTGACTGTGGTCCACTAGATTGCATCTCATTTCCAGTTACAAACTTCAGTGACACTTGTGGCTACACAAAAAAGTACAAATATCCTCAATACAGCACAACGAAATCTCTTAAGAAAAGAGATTTTGGAATTCAGCTTCCTAGGTTCAAACACCGGCTCTACCATTTTCTATCTGTATCTGGATGGCCTTGCCAGAAGAGCACTCAGCTTTCAGCAAGGTACCACCTGCCCCAAAAATCCACTTGTCCAGCAGACTAACAAAAACATGTTAGGAAGCACACATTCTTCCTTTTATTTATTTATTTTTTTGTTTGTTTTTACCTTTTGGATCCTAGTTCCCCAACCAAGGACGAAACCTGCGCCCCGCCCTCTGCATTGGAAGCATGGAGTCTTAACCCCTGAACTGCCGGCGAAGTCCGAGGAAGCACACACATTCTAGAGGGGCTAATTCAGCATTGAAAACAACCTTTATCCCGTGCACCTGCTCAGTCGCTCAGCCGTGTCCAACTCTTTGTGACCCCCATGGACTGTAGCCCACAAAGTTCCTCTGTCCATGGCATTTCACAGGCAAAAATACTGGAGTGGATTGCCAAGTCCTACTCCAGGGGATGTTCCCAAGCCAGGGATCGAACCTGGGTCTCCCGCACTGCAGGCAGACGCTTTCCCATCTGAGCCACCAGGGAAGCCCCTCGCTAGGTACCTGGAAAGGGGGAGGCGGGCCACCGCCCGGCTTTCGACCACCACCGCCCGGCTTTCGACCACCACCGCCGCCGCCGCCGCCGCGTCCCCGCCCGCGGGCCTCGACCCTGCCGGGCCCGTGACGCACGGGGGCTCCCAGTGCGCCGGTCGACCGCCGCCCGGAGGTCCCCGCCGACGCCAAAAGACCACCCCCACATCCCCCCGAAGCGGGCAGAGCCCTCCCCCACCACCTCCTACACCGGTACGGCCGCCCCCCCCCCGCCCCGGACCCCGTCCTCTGCCCTCAACCACCGGGGCCCCCTACCCGCGCCCGCGGCCCAGGCACCCTCCTCCCTCCACCACCAAGGGCAGAGAGGACGGGAAGCGTGGCGCCAAGCGGGCAGGGACACGACAGAGGTGAGAGGGCGAGACACAAGACAGCCGCGCGAGGCGTGGGGAGGGGTGGCCGGGAGCAAGCCCCGAGGCTCGGAGGGCGTGAGGAGGCGTCTGGCGACCGCGCGGCAGGCCCAGAGCAGCGGACGACGGCCGGCTGAGGCAAACAGGTCCAGGGCCAGCGGCGGGACGCGTCGGGCAGGCAAGCGGCCCAGCGACGGGGAGCCGCCAGCCGTCACGCCGCACAGCCCGCAAGACGCGACCGGAGGATCCGCGCTGTGCGGTCTGCGGCTGGGGGGAAGGCAGCCATGGCCGGCGCCGCGGGCGAGGCGCCCGCGGTGGGGTGGGGGCGCGCTGAGCACCTCCCACCACCACCCCCCACCCCACCCCACCCCTCGGACCCAACCTCGAGGGAACTTGGCGGGGAGGTCGGGCGGAAGAGGGACACCGGAGACGCCGCCACCGGGCGCGGGGCAAGGGTGGCGGGGGCGCCCGGCCGAGGATGGAGGGGCGGGCGGGAAGGCGGAGGAGAGCCGTCTCTCCCAGCCGACCCGCACTCTGCACGCCGCCCCCCCCCCACAGTCTCCCGCGGGGCCCCTCCTCCCAGGCGGCTTTCCCTCCCTTACCTTCCAAATCGGGCCAGGTTAATGATCCTTCCCCAGGTTCAACTATGGAAAACTTGTCAGCTGATCTGTCTATAATTCAGGGATAAAACTACGACTACAGAAAGGAAAGATGACCTGACCTAGGATGGCCAAGATGTTCTACAGAACCAGAGAAAACTGGTTAAAATAAAAACCAAAAACAAAAAACCAAAAACAAAACTTTTTTTCTTGGAAACTGTAAAGCTGGTTCTTTTGCATATGAATTAAAAACAGAGCTTGTTACAAAGGCCTGCCTAGGGCAGAGCTTGAAGTTAACCATTTCCTGAGAAAACAATGCCCACTTTGCCTGAGACCTCAGCCTTGGGCAAATGAGAACTTCAACACCCCCCTCCCCCCAAAAAAGGGGGAGTCAAAGAGATATTTTCAATCTTAGGCGGAAAACTAGAAGACCTCTGTGTGGATTTCTGTATGTCTCAGTGTGAGTCTTCTATTTTTTGATAATATTGCTGAAGCTGTGCGTGAGTTCCTATTTAAATAATCTAAAGAAAAGGAAGCCCTCAAGAAATGCAAAGAAATACTCTAATATTTCTAAATACAAGGAAAAAAAAAAAAGCTCTAAATACAAGAAAAAAAATGGACCTAAATGAATTTTGGATTCATGTGAATTGGGAACTAGTCAATAGTAAATATCTAGTATTTTATTGTTTTCACTACTCTAATATAGACATGTTTAAGAGTCATTAACATTAAGCATAAACTTTTCACAGTGCCTAGGTTTACTATAACTTAAATATTGCTATATTGTTATCTCTCTCACAGACTGGTCAACAAAGAAAGTACCTCTAAAAACAAACCAAAAACACTCCTAAAAAATGGAAATGCGATATGAGCTTTTAGGTAAGTTATTAAAAATAATTATACTTTAAAATATCTGTCTATAGTAGTCTCGATTGAAGGCAGAGGAGAAGGGGACAACAGAGGATAAGATGGTTGGATGGCATCGCTGACCCGATGGACATGAGGTTGAGCAAGCCCCGGGAGTTGGTGATGGACAGGGAAGCCTGGCAGCCTGCAGTCCATGGGGTCGCAAAGAGTCAGACGCAACTGAACTGAACTGAACTTACAATAGTTTCTCCAGATCTTGGCTACCTGAATGTCTATGGTTGTGCTAGACTAAGTGATGACAGTGTATTGAATAGCTAGGTCATTTCATAAATTAAGGTTCTGAAACATTCACCACTTGACAGGGCCTTCGTCTTACACAGAAACTAAAGAGATTTTGACTATCCATGAATAGTGTCTGGTGCCATGCTGAGATGTGCAGTGTAAGAAAGCTTTTTTTTTTTTTTTTTAGATAGTATCGCTGATACGTATGTTCACCAGTCTGTAAAATGCCAATATAAAAGTCAGTTCTCGGTTGCTTAAGGAAAAATGTATGACTTGTAATTAAAGAAGGTCCGAGGAATGAAATCGCATTTGATGAAGGAAAAAGAAGTAGTTCTGACTTACAGGTGGCAGTTTCAGGATGGGGGAAGCAAAGGAATGGGTACAGAATGGGATAAGGAGGTTTTATGGAAAGTGGACCCCCAGAAAAGAGTTTTGTGCCTAGTACAAGGTTTCTTGAGATGTTGAACTGCCTTTGCTAGTGGATTTTAAGTTTCTTTACACCTCTTAAATGATCCGTCCTAGGTTTACCTTTGAAATCTTTTGTTACCTTTGGCTAAGTGGATAAGTATTCTTTCACAGCCTACCTGACTGTCATGAACCCTTTTGATATTTGTGAACAAACCTTCCTAAATAACTGACTTCTAGCTAACTTTGGGATGCTTCAGAGGGCCCCTGAGGCCTCCCAAAGAGAGATATTTATTAAACAACCTGAGTTCATTTGGCATGTTAAACTACATGGGAAGTGTTGTTCAGAAGGAGTGATTGAATCTTCTCAAGTTATATTGTATGGTTGATGCTACTAATATAGATATCCTAGAAGTTATGTGACATTCATGAAAATCTGATATGTTCTGATAAAATGCTGTCAGTTATAATTTGAGTTATCATATTAAAGTGTTTCAAATCACAGCAATGACCAGATTTACTTTGTCAATTTCAACTTAATCAGATTTTCAACATGCCTTCTGTGGTTTCACACTGATGCCTTTGCAGAAATACTGCTACTTCAAGATATACGGAAAAGACTTTTCTAAGCTTACCCATAAACAATTTTTTTGTTTGTTTGTTATCTGCTAAGCTGGTACCAGATTGGAATTTAGTCTCCTCTCTAGGTTAAGAGAACACACTTTTCTTAGAATGCGGCTTTCAATCACAGATTATCAATTTCTTTACCTTTCAGTGATTTATCTTTGTTTTTATAATTTTTTTTTTTTTTTTTTTTTACACTTCGGTAAAGTAAATAACCATTGTTTACGATTATGGTACATGTAGGATGGAGCAAGCTTTCCCCACTCCTACAAATTCTCTTAACCCCTCATATTCTTCTGATGGGACCAAGGTCTCACTTCCCTCCAGAGGGACAATCCAAGCTTTTTTATCAGCTGATCTGCCCCTGATATCAGAGTCAATTTGAGCACTGTTTGGTCTATAATTTAGGCATGAAACTATGACTACCTAAAGGAAAGATGACTTTTTGATGCAGGATGGCCATGATAGTCCTTGGACTTCAGAGAAAATTGGTTAAAATGAAACTTTTCTTCCCCCCCCCCCCTTGGAAACTGCAAAGCTGGTTCTTTTAGCATATGCAATTGAAAACATCTAGGTTGTTAGGTCAGTTTTCATTCCAGTCCCAAAGAAAGGCAATGACAAAGAATGTTCAAACTGCTGCACAGTTGCACTCATCTCACACACTAGTAAAGTAATGCTCAAAATTCTCCAAGCCAGGCTTCAACAATACATGTGCTGTGAGCTTCCAGATGTTCAAGCTGGATTTAGAAAAGGCAGGGGAACCAGAGATCAAATTGCCAACATCCACTGGATCAAGGAAAAAGCAAGAGGGTACCAGAGAAACACCTATTTCTGCTTTATTGACTGTGCCAAAGCCTTTGACGGTAGGTATCACAATAAACCGGGGAAAATTCTGAAAGAGATGGCAATACCAGCCCACCTGACCTGCCTCTTGAGAAACCTGTATGCAGCTCAGGAAGAAACAGAACTGGACCTGGAACAACAGACTGGTTCCAAACAGGAAAAGGAGTATGTCAAGGCTGCATATTGTCACCTTGCTTATTTAACTTATATGCAGAGTACATCGTGAGAAATGCCGGGCTGGATGAAGCACAAGCTGGAATCGAAACTGCCAGGAGAAATATCCATAACGTCAGATAGGCAGATGACACCACCCTTATGGCAGAAAGGGAAGAAGAACTATAGAGCCTCTTGACGAGAGGGAAAGCGGAGAGTGTAAAAGCTACCTTAAAGCTCAACATTCAGAAAACGAAGATCATTGTATCTGGCCTCATCACTTCATGGCAAATAGATGGGCAAGCAGTGGAAACAGTGGCAGACTTTATTTTGGGGGGCTCGGAAATCACTGCAGATGGTGACTGCAGGCATGAAATTAAAAGATGCTTGCTACTGCTGCTGCTAAGTCACTTCAGTCATGTCTGACTCTGTGCGACCCCACAGGTGGCAGCCCACCTGGCTCCCCCATCCCTGGGATTCGCCAGGCAAGAACACTGGAGTGGGTTGCCATTTCCTTCTCCACTGCAGGAAGGTGAAAAGTGAAAGTGAAGTTGGTCAGTCGTGTCCGACTCTTAGCGACCCCATGGACTGCAACCTACCAGGCTAGTCTCTCCATGGGATTTTCCAGGCAAGGGTACTGGAGTGGGTTGGCATTGCCCTCTCCGAAAAGATGCTTTACGGCTTGTGCCTTAGCCAGACTACTTTGGGTTAGAGGGCGTTTTTGAGGAGATCGAGTGGGGAGCAAATCAGAAGGCTGTTGTAGGTGTCCTGGTATACGATCTCAGGACCTGAACAAGGATGGCAGTGGGGATGGAGAGAAGGAGCTGCAACGGAGAAAGATTTTAGTGGATATGACTTCACAGCTCAGTAGTTAATTACAGACAGGGGAAATATGAGCAAGAGGCAAAGAATGACGGCAGGCTTCTAGTCTAAGGAACTGACAGCAAAGCCTGGAACCATACTTGCGTGGTTGAGATTCAATCAATGAGTAACTTGTGCTCAAGCAACTTTCTCCAAGGGGAGTAATTCCACCATTAAACTGTAGAAATACTGTTCCTGGGCCCTCATACGTGCAAGTCCCCGAGCACTTGGCATTTCATGAGAATGACGATCGCTCTTTATCTGGTCATCCAGGAAGGCTGTGGGTTTAGGAACGAGGATGGGCTTGTTTTAAATAAAGGGTGTTGAGAGCCTTGCAGGATCTTGGGCAATCAAATAGCTTCCTGAGCACTGACATTTATTTCTTAATTTTTAAATTTACAATTCATCCAAATCTTGCAGTCCAAAGCAAACAAACAAAAAAACATGTGAAAACATCACAGAAAAATAATATCTGAAAATATCTGATCGCCTTGTGATTCGTAGGGGATAAGCCTAAACTGCCCTTGAAATTGAGGGCCTAGTGAATATTGGCCCTCAGATCTCATCATAATCAACGATGAGCAACTTTTGAAGAATTGCCAGAAGTATTTTCAAGTTCGCTGACTTCTCCTGAAGTCAAGATTGCTAGCTGTGATGATTTAAAAATCACTAATTGATAAACACCAATACAATTAGTTAACATCCACATAGCCAATGTCTACGGAGCCAGGCATAACAGAGTCTACATTAATCAGATGGGATTCCTATTTTGCAGTGCAGTTGATGAGACAAGTTACACAAGATAGGAGATAATATAAATGAAAAGTGAAGCTATATGAGCAGTGCTTTGGGGAATAAACACTGATATGTAAATCGTCACTTCTGTGAAGGATTATCTCATAGACCCAGCCTATGATTTCCTAATCTGTTCATAGACGTCAGTGTTTAAGTAAGGGACTTTACTCCAGATGGAGCAAAGTGTGAATTTTCCAGATCCGTCAAATTGAATCCTTCAAGAAACAAATAATTTTTTGAGTCAACTGCTCTTAGAGATCTCTGAAAATTGAATTCTACATTACAAAAACTTCCAACATTTCTGCCTGGAGAAATCAGAGTAGATGGAGCTGTGGTAGCCATCAGGAATATTCATAAGTATCCAGCCCATGGAGGACTGCACTTCCCCACTCCCTTGGAAAGGAAGTGTGATCACTGACTATCTTTGGCCGGCGAAATATGCATCTAAGTGTCTCTGTCACTTCTGTTAGACGCTTCAAGGGTCAGCGTGTAAGCCACACATTCCCCTCCTGGCTACTGTACTTATTATGCAAAATGTCTGTGCAAATAAAGCCTCCCTCAGACTGGGTCTCTGAGACAGGAAAGGGCAGAGACCCCGGCTGACCCACACTGACCAAGTAGCAGGAGCTAAAAGTTATCTTTAATTGCTTTAAGCTCAGAGTGTTGGGGGTGGGGGTGGGGGGTGGGGGGGTGGATTCATTCCTGAAGGGATACCTAGCCGGTATTACATTGGAATTCTATCTAAGCATTAACGGACAGAGCAAGGTCATTAACATCATGGCGTTGTTTGAAAGTGGACACTTCACATTAAAATCTAGATTTCTGGCGCCTGTTGGCAAAAACCCTGACATGTTTGTACATGGTGGATCCCTTGAGCACATCAACAAGCAGGTATATATTCTCCAGCTCATGACAGCCCTCGTGACTCACTGTGACCATACCTGAGCAGTCTTCCTCCCTGAGGGGGGGTGTGTAGATATTTGACTTTCATCCGCTATCCTAAACGGTCTAAGCATCATCCACGTACTGTGCTGACTGTGGTCCACTAGATTGCATCTCATTTCCAGTTACAAACTTCAGTGACACTTGTGGCTACACAAAAAAGTACAAATATCCTCAATACAGCACAACGAAATCTCTTAAGAAAAGAGATTTTGGAATTCAGCTTCCTAGGTTCAAACACCGGCTCTACCATTTTCTATCTGTATCTGGATGGCCTTGCCAGAAGAGCACTCAGCTTTCAGCAAGGTACCACCTGCCCCAAAAATCCACTTGTCCAGCAGACTAACAAAAACATGTTAGGAAGCACACATTCTTCCTTTTATTTATTTATTTTTTTGTTTGTTTTTACCTTTTGGATCCTAGTTCCCCAACCAAGGACGAAACCTGCGCCCCGCCCTCTGCATTGGAAGCATGGAGTCTTAACCCCTGAACTGCCGGCGAAGTCCGAGGAAGCACACACATTCTAGAGGGGCTAATTCAGCATTGAAAACAACCTTTATCCCGTGCACCTGCTCAGTCGCTCAGCCGTGTCCAACTCTTTGTGACCCCCATGGACTGTAGCCCACAAAGTTCCTCTGTCCATGGCATTTCACAGGCAAAAATACTGGAGTGGATTGCCAAGTCCTACTCCAGGGGATGTTCCCAAGCCAGGGATCGAACCTGGGTCTCCCGCACTGCAGGCAGACGCTTTCCCATCTGAGCCACCAGGGAAGCCCCTCGCTAGGTACCTGGAAAGGGGGAGGCGGGCCACCGCCCGGCTTTCGACCACCACCGCCCGGCTTTCGACCACCACCGCCGCCGCCGCCGCCGCGTCCCCGCCCGCGGGCCTCGACCCTGCCGGGCCCGTGACGCACGGGGGCTCCCAGTGCGCCGGTCGACCGCCGCCCGGAGGTCCCCGCCGACGCCAAAAGACCACCCCCACATCCCCCCGAAGCGGGCAGAGCCCTCCCCCACCACCTCCTACACCGGTACGGCCGCCCCCCCCCCGCCCCGGACCCCGTCCTCTGCCCTCAACCACCGGGGCCCCCTACCCGCGCCCGCGGCCCAGGCACCCTCCTCCCTCCACCACCAAGGGCAGAGAGGACGGGAAGCGTGGCGCCAAGCGGGCAGGGACACGACAGAGGTGAGAGGGCGAGACACAAGACAGCCGCGCGAGGCGTGGGGAGGGGTGGCCGGGAGCAAGCCCCGAGGCTCGGAGGGCGTGAGGAGGCGTCTGGCGACCGCGCGGCAGGCCCAGAGCAGCGGACGACGGCCGGCTGAGGCAAACAGGTCCAGGGCCAGCGGCGGGACGCGTCGGGCAGGCAAGCGGCCCAGCGACGGGGAGCCGCCAGCCGTCACGCCGCACAGCCCGCAAGACGCGACCGGAGGATCCGCGCTGTGCGGTCTGCGGCTGGGGGGAAGGCAGCCATGGCCGGCGCCGCGGGCGAGGCGCCCGCGGTGGGGTGGGGGCGCGCTGAGCACCTCCCACCACCACCCCCCACCCCACCCCACCCCTCGGACCCAACCTCGAGGGAACTTGGCGGGGAGGTCGGGCGGAAGAGGGACACCGGAGACGCCGCCACCGGGCGCGGGGCAAGGGTGGCGGGGGCGCCCGGCCGAGGATGGAGGGGCGGGCGGGAAGGCGGAGGAGAGCCGTCTCTCCCAGCCGACCCGCACTCTGCACGCCGCCCCCCCCCCACAGTCTCCCGCGGGGCCCCTCCTCCCAGGCGGCTTTCCCTCCCTTACCTTCCAAATCGGGCCAGGTTAATGATCCTTCCCCAGGTTCAACTATGGAAAACTTGCCAGCTGATCTGTCTATAATTCAGGGATAAAACTACGACTACAGAAAGGAAAGATGACCTGACCTAGGATGGCCAAGATGTTCTACAGAACCAGAGAAAACTGGTTAAAATAAAAACCAAAAACAAAAAACCAAAAACAAAACTTTTTTTCTTGGAAACTGTAAAGCTGGTTCTTTTGCATATGAATTAAAAACAGAGCTTGTTACAAAGGCCTGCCTAGGGCAGAGCTTGAAGTTAACCATTTCCTGAGAAAACAATGCCCACTTTGCCTGAGACCTCAGCCTTGGGCAAATGAGAACTTCAACACCCCCCTCCCCCCAAAAAAGGGGGAGTCAAAGAGATATTTTCAATCTTAGGCGGAAAACTAGAAGACCTCTGTGTGGATTTCTGTATGTCTCAGTGTGAGTCTTCTATTTTTTGATAATATTGCTGAAGCTGTGCGTGAGTTCCTATTTAAATAATCTAAAGAAAAGGAAGCCCTCAAGAAATGCAAAGAAATACTCTAATATTTCTAAATACAAGGAAAAAAAAAAAAAGCTCTAAATACAAGAAAAAAAATGGACCTAAATGAATTTTGGATTCATGTGAATTGGGAACTAGTCAATAGTAAATATCTAGTATTTTATTGTTTTCACTACTCTAATATAGACATGTTTAAGAGTCATTAACATTAAGCATAAACTTTTCACAGTGCCTAGGTTTACTATAACTTAAATATTGCTATATTGTTATCTCTCTCACAGACTGGTCAACAAAGAAAGTACCTCTAAAAACAAACCAAAAACACTCCTAAAAAATGGAAATGCGATATGAGCTTTTAGGTAAGTTATTAAAAATAATTATACTTTAAAATATCTGTCTATAGTAGTCTCGATTGAAGGCAGAGGAGAAGGGGACAACAGAGGATAAGATGGTTGGATGGCATCGCTGACCCGATGGACATGAGGTTGAGCAAGCCCCGGGAGTTGGTGATGGACAGGGAAGCCTGGCAGCCTGCAGTCCATGGGGTCGCAAAGAGTCAGACGCAACTGAACTGAACTGAACTTACAATAGTTTCTCCAGATCTTGGCTACCTGAATGTCTATGGTTGTGCTAGACTAAGTGATGACAGTGTATTGAATAGCTAGGTCATTTCATAAATTAAGGTTCTGAAACATTCACCACTTGACAGGGCCTTCGTCTTACACAGAAACTAAAGAGATTTTGACTATCCATGAATAGTGTCTGGTGCCATGCTGAGATGTGCAGTGTAAGAAAGCTTTTTTTTTTTTTTTTTAGATAGTATCGCTGATACGTATGTTCACCAGTCTGTAAAATGCCAATATAAAAGTCAGTTCTCGGTTGCTTAAGGAAAAATGTATGACTTGTAATTAAAGAAGGTCCGAGGAATGAAATCGCATTTGATGAAGGAAAAAGAAGTAGTTCTGACTTACAGGTGGCAGTTTCAGGATGGGGGAAGCAAAGGAATGGGTACAGAATGGGATAAGGAGGTTTTATGGAAAGTGGACCCCCAGAAAAGAGTTTTGTGCCTAGTACAAGGTTTCTTGAGATGTTGAACTGCCTTTGCTAGTGGATTTTAAGTTTCTTTACACCTCTTAAATGATCCGTCCTAGGTTTACCTTTGAAATCTTTTGTTACCTTTGGCTAAGTGGATAAGTATTCTTTCACAGCCTACCTGACTGTCATGAACCCTTTTGATATTTGTGAACAAACCTTCCTAAATAACTGACTTCTAGCTAACTTTGGGATGCTTCAGAGGGCCCCTGAGGCCTCCCAAAGAGAGATATTTATTAAACAACCTGAGTTCATTTGGCATGTTAAACTACATGGGAAGTGTTGTTCAGAAGGAGTGATTGAATCTTCTCAAGTTATATTGTATGGTTGATGCTACTAATATAGATATCCTAGAAGTTATGTGACATTCATGAAAATCTGATATGTTCTGATAAAATGCTGTCAGTTATAATTTGAGTTATCATATTAAAGTGTTTCAAATCACAGCAATGACCAGATTTACTTTGTCAATTTCAACTTAATCAGATTTTCAACATGCCTTCTGTGGTTTCACACTGATGCCTTTGCAGAAATACTGCTACTTCAAGATATACGGAAAAGACTTTTCTAAGCTTACCCATAAACAATTTTTTTGTTTGTTTGTTATCTGCTAAGCTGGTACCAGATTGGAATTTAGTCTCCTCTCTAGGTTAAGAGAACACACTTTTCTTAGAATGCGGCTTTCAATCACAGATTATCAATTTCTTTACCTTTCAGTGATTTATCTTTGTTTTTATAATTTTTTTTTTTTTTTTTTTACACTTCGGTAAAGTAAATAACCATTGTTTACGATTATGGTACATGTAGGATGGAGCAAGCTTTCCCCACTCCTACAAATTCTCTTAACCCCTCATATTCTTCTGATGGGACCAAGGTCTCACTTCCCTCCAGAGGGACAATCCAAGCTTTTTTATCAGCTGATCTGCCCCTGATATCAGAGTCAATTTGAGCACTGTTTGGTCTATAATTTAGGCATGAAACTATGACTACCTAAAGGAAAGATGACTTTTTGATGCAGGATGGCCATGATAGTCCTTGGACTTCAGAGAAAATTGGTTAAAATGAAACTTTTCTTCCCCCCCCCCCCTTGGAAACTGCAAAGCTGGTTCTTTTAGCATATGCAATTGAAAACATCTAGGTTGTTAGGTCAGTTTTCATTCCAGTCCCAAAGAAAGGCAATGACAAAGAATGTTCAAACTGCTGCACAGTTGCACTCATCTCACACACTAGTAAAGTAATGCTCAAAATTCTCCAAGCCAGGCTTCAACAATACATGTGCTGTGAGCTTCCAGATGTTCAAGCTGGATTTAGAAAAGGCAGGGGAACCAGAGATCAAATTGCCAACATCCACTGGATCAAGGAAAAAGCAAGAGGGTACCAGAGAAACACCTATTTCTGCTTTATTGACTGTGCCAAAGCCTTTGACGGTAGGTATCACAATAAACCGGGGAAAATTCTGAAAGAGATGGCAATACCAGCCCACCTGACCTGCCTCTTGAGAAACCTGTATGCAGCTCAGGAAGAAACAGAACTGGACCTGGAACAACAGACTGGTTCCAAACAGGAAAAGGAGTATGTCAAGGCTGCATATTGTCACCTTGCTTATTTAACTTATATGCAGAGTACATCGTGAGAAATGCCGGGCTGGATGAAGCACAAGCTGGAATCGAAACTGCCAGGAGAAATATCCATAACGTCAGATAGGCAGATGACACCACCCTTATGGCAGAAAGGGAAGAAGAACTATAGAGCCTCTTGACGAGAGGGAAAGCGGAGAGTGTAAAAGCTACCTTAAAGCTCAACATTCAGAAAACGAAGATCATTGTATCTGGCCTCATCACTTCATGGCAAATAGATGGGCAAGCAGTGGAAACAGTGGCAGACTTTATTTTGGGGGGCTCGGAAATCACTGCAGATGGTGACTGCAGGCATGAAATTAAAAGATGCTTGCTACTGCTGCTGCTAAGTCACTTCAGTCATGTCTGACTCTGTGCGACCCCACAGGTGGCAGCCCACCTGGCTCCCCCATCCCTGGGATTCGCCAGGCAAGAACACTGGAGTGGGTTGCCATTTCCTTCTCCACTGCAGGAAGGTGAAAAGTGAAAGTGAAGTTGGTCAGTCGTGTCCGACTCTTAGCGACCCCATGGACTGCAACCTACCAGGCTAGTCTCTCCATGGGATTTTCCAGGCAAGGGTACTGGAGTGGGTTGGCATTGCCCTCTCCGAAAAGATGCTTTACGGCTTGTGCCTTAGCCAGACTACTTTGGGTTAGAGGGCGTTTTTGAGGAGATCGAGTGGGGAGCAAATCAGAAGGCTGTTGTAGGTGTCCTGGTATACGATCTCAGGACCTGAACAAGGATGGCAGTGGGGATGGAGAGAAGGAGCTGCAACGGAGAAAGATTTTAGTGGATATGACTTCACAGCTCAGTAGTTAATTACAGACAGGGGAAATATGAGCAAGAGGCAAAGAATGACGGCAGGCTTCTAGTCTAAGGAACTGACAGCAAAGCCTGGAACCATACTTGCGTGGTTGAGATTCAATCAATGAGTAACTTGTGCTCAAGCAACTTTCTCCAAGGGGAGTAATTCCACCATTAAACTGTAGAAATACTGTTCCTGGGCCCTCATACGTGCAAGTCCCCGAGCACTTGGCATTTCATGAGAATGACGATCGCTCTTTATCTGGTCATCCAGGAAGGCTGTGGGTTTAGGAACGAGGATGGGCTTGTTTTAAATAAAGGGTGTTGAGAGCCTTGCAGGATCTTGGGCAATCAAATAGCTTCCTGAGCACTGACATTTATTTCTTAATTTTTAAATTTACAATTCATCCAAATCTTGCAGTCCAAAGCAAACAAACAAACAAACAAAACATGTGAAAACATCACAGAAAAATAATATCTGAAAATATCTGATCGCCTTGTGATTCGTAGGGGATAAGCCTAAACTGCCCTTGAAATTGAGGGCCTAGTGAATATTGGCCCTCAGATCTCATCATAATCAACGATGAGCAACTTTTGAAGAATTGCCAGAAGTATTTTCAAGTTCGCTGACTTCTCCTGAAGTCAAGATTGCTAGCTGTGATGATTTAAAAATCACTAATTGATAAACACCAATACAATTAGTTAACATCCACATAGCCAATGTCTACGGAGCCAGGCATAACAGAGTCTACATTAATCAGATGGGATTCCTATTTTGCAGTGCAGTTGATGAGACAAGTTACACAAGATAGGAGATAATATAAATGAAAAGTGAAGCTATATGAGCAGTGCTTTGGGGAATAAACACTGATATGTAAATCGTCACTTCTGTGAAGGATTATCTCATAGACCCAGCCTATGATTTCCTAATCTGTTCATAGACGTCAGTGTTTAAGTAAGGGACTTTACTCCAGATGGAGCAAAGTGTGAATTTTCCAGATCCGTCAAATTGAATCCTTCAAGAAACAAATAATTTTTTGAGTCAACTGCTCTTAGAGATCTCTGAAAATTGAATTCTACCTTACAAAAACTTCCAACATTTCTGCCTGGAAAAATCAGAGTAGATGGAGCTGTGGTAGCCATTAGGAATATTCATAAGTATTCAGCCCATGGAGGACTGCACTTCCCCACTCCCTTGGAAATGAAGTGTGATCACTGACTATCTTTGGCCGGCGAAATATGCATCTAAGTGTCTCTGTCACTTCTGTTTGACGCTTCAAGGGTCAGCGTGTAAGTCACACATTCCCCTCCTCGCTACTGTACTGATGATGCAAAATGTGTGTGCAAATAAAGCCTCCCTCAGACTGGGTCTCTGAGACAGGAAAGGGCAGAGACCCCTGCTGACCCACACTGACCAAGTAGCATGAGCTAAAAGTTATCTTTAATTGTTTTAAGCTCAGAGAGTTGGGGGTGGGGGGGTGGGGGTTGAGTATTCCTGAAGGGATACCTAGCCTGTATTACATTGGAATTCTATTTAACCATTAACGGACAGAGCAAGGTCAGTAACATCATGGCGTTGTTTGAAAGTGGACACTTCACATTAAAATCTAGATTTCTGGCGCCTGTTGGCAAAGGCCCTGACACGTTTATACATGGTTGATCCCTTGAGCACATCAACAAGCAGGTATATATTCTCCAGCTCATGACAGCCCTCGTGACTCACTATGACCATACCTGAGCAGTCTTCCTCCCTGAGGGGGGGTGTAGATATTTGACTTTCATCTGCTATCCTAAACGGTCTAAGCATCATCTATGTACTGTGCTGGCTGTTGTCCACTGGAATTGCATCTCATTTCCAGTTAGAAACTTCAGTGATACTTGTAGCAACAGAAAAAAGTACAAATATCCTCAATACAGCACAACAGTTAAGAAAATAGATTTTGGAATTCAGCTTCCTAGGTTCAAATACCGGCTCTACCATTTTCTATCTGTATCATCAGGGCAAATCACTTAGCCTCTTCAAATTCCAGTTTCCTTATGAACAGAGCGAGGATAATGACGATCCCAGCTTCAGAGTGTCTGATGAGCTAACACAGTCAAGGGCTTAGACAGTGCCTGACCCCGAATATGCATCCAGTATGTGTTGGATGATATTCTTTTCACTAGAAACAGAGTGATTTCTTCGTGTATCCAGCCATCAGGGAATTCAATCAAGCTGAAAGATACAGTGGAATTGTTCTGCAGATCTGATTCCAACCAGGACCTGTTTCTGGTAAAAATCAGGGCCCCAAAGCAGAAGCAAATGTCCTTGAGTTTTGTTGTCTCAGGCTAGATGCTGCGCTCAGACTCCTGGTAAGCTGTTCCTAGGAGCACGGGGAACACAGGCATGGAAGGGAGCCAACTGGAAACACACTTGCAAAAACTGTGTGTAGCCCTGCCAAGTGAACATCAGGACTCAGTTCACTGATCCCAAGGCAATCAGAGAGGGCCACACAGCTTACTTTCTCCCATTGTGACAACTGTGGATGGCCACAGACACACTGTCCAGGAAAGGGAATTGATGTGAACATTACCCTGCTGAAGGAAAGAGGCTGACTTCAACTGAGAAGCTTGTGAGTCACTTCTGAAGAAGTGCATACAATATGCCTTCACCCTGCCAGTAACACATATTTCCATAACACACAGCGATGCACTCGATCGATGTGCATCCTCCAGTAAAGCCCAGCCCTGATGTCTTATAGGAGCCTCTCTGGCCATTGTCATAAGCGAGTCTAATTTTGTGTGAGGCCATGAAAACTCAGTGTTTTTCTTACGCTTGTGCTTATGACGGGAGGTCTGAGAAGGCACTTCTGAAGGTTTATTCCTACCAGTCGTTGTCATTTTTATCGAGTCTTTATTTATTTATTTATTTGTTAGTTCTACCAGTTTCTTGCTACCAACCCATCTCCCTCCACCCTCGTGCACACACGATCAGTCATGTAATCCCATGGACTTCGGCCCACCAGACTCCTCTGTCCATGGATTTCTCCAGGCAAGATCACTGGAGTGGGTTGCCATTTCCTTCTCCATGTATCGAGTCTTTCAAGGTGCCATCACTGAGGTGTGGCTTCGACACGTGTACGAGGCTGAGTAGCAACATGCCCTTTCTCCCTAAGTGCAGTAGAAGTCATCCCCACTTCCCAACATGTCTGTCTTCCGAACTCTGGAGCATGTATTGCTTGAGCTCACCAGAGCGTCAGGATATACTAGAAACCCTTCTGACTGCAGTCTCTTCAGGAGGTTGCAAGTGCTTCACACCTCAGGATTTTACAAAGCACTTTCTACAACCTCAGCTGGAAGAGAAGTCAACACTCGTGACAGTCACAGGCTTCCATGGCCTGGACTTGATTATGGGCTGTGCTTTCATAATCATCGTGTTTCCTATACCAACTAAGATGTCACTGAGAACTTTTTTCTCTATCATCATTGTATCTTGGATGTTCATTTAGACATATTATGGGTTTTCCTATATAGCTTCCCTTACGGATGAGGGTCTTAGGTTAGCAGTACTTACTAGAACTGACTTCCAGGTAGCTGTGGTAGAACAGGAAAAAGAATGACCAACTGCTGTATTCGTAACATTATGTATGAAAATATTATTCGTTTTACTGTTTGCAGTCATCCAATTCTAACGTTCTGAAATACGCATTCAGAAAAATCAAAATACCGCCTAGCTACTAGGCGGTCTCCCATCCAAGTACTAAGCAGGCCCGACCCTGCTCAGTTTCCCAGATCAGAGGAGATAGGGCACGTTCAGGGTGGTACGGCTTTAGACCGAGGCGGCTGCCAGGCGCCCCAAGAGCCCCGCGTTGCGCCTCCCTTTCGTTCTGACCTGCCGGTCGGGCCTGGGGCCGCAGCTCTTGACCGGGCGCGCGCTGCACTTGAGCCGCACGACTGGACTCCGGCCGGCCAGCCGGGCAGCTCGGGGGCCAGCAGAGGGCGCCCCGGCCCCGCACACCGCCAGCCCCGGCCAGCACCCGTCTGCCCCGCCCGGGCGTGGCGTGCCTGCGGGACCCGGGGTGGGGGGAGGAGGGATGGGTTGAGCGGCGAGGACATCTCGGTGCCCTGCCTCCCTGGGCCTCTTCAGGCTCGCGCCGCGCCGCCCCAAATCCCCAACCCCCGCCCCCCACCATCCCGTTCGCTGCTCAGGGTCACGTGGCTCCGGACGTGTGTGGCTTCGGCCCGGGGCCGCGGTCCCCGGAGCCTCCTGCGGGCTTCGGAGCAGCCCAGCCGGGGCCCCAGGCGCCCATCCTGCCCGCTGCCCAAACCCACCGGAGCGCGTCAGCCCCGCCCTTTCGCCCTACCGAGGCCCGCCTTGCTCCCACGAAGCGGGCCCAGCACAGGACCTTCCTGAGAGAGCAGACGAGCGACAGGCAGGCACACGGACAGACACTCGCACGCACCCACGCCAAGTGAGACAGAGGCAGAAAGAGACGAGGGTTCAGAGAGAGACTCGAAGACAGCGTGTGGGCAAGGGGGGCCTCGGGCAGGATGCCGGGCAGGTGCAGAGGCCACCCGGCCCTGAGCAGCGAACGGGATGGGGGCGGGGGGAGGCCGCCCAGCAGGGGCGGGCCTGGAGAGGCCCAGGGCGGGAGCGCACCCGAGACCTCCGCGCCCCGCCCCCCTCCCCCCAACACCCCCGCAGGCACGCCGGGGCGCGCCGACAATAGCTTCTCCAGAGTTTGGTCACCTGAGTTTCTAACCTTGTGCGCAACTGAGTGATGACAGTGCATTGAACAGCTAGCTCATTTCCAAATAAATTAAGCTTAGTGTTTCACAGGACACCAGGACATGAATGGACAGACCAGCACGGATGCATGGACACCAACCTTGGGAACTAGACAACCGGTGGGAAATTGCTGTCTGACTCAGGGAACTCAAACTGCGGCTCTCTGATCGCCTAGAGAGGTGGGAATGGGCCAGACGTGGGAGGGAGATTCAAGAGCGAGGGCCACACGTACCCCTATGGTACATTCAGATTGACATATGACCAATCAAACCAATATTGTAGAGCAAGAATCATTCCCCTGTAAATAAATAACTGTTAGAAAGAGAGAAAGAAACCCAAACAGATGGAATGAAATGAACAGAAACACACACTTTGCAATTCACAACGCAATTCAATTACAAACAAAAACAAAAAATACACTATAACCATTTTAGAAAAACAACAGACCTCTCCATGACCTTTGGTCGGGTGATGAGTTCTAACACACAACAAAAAAAGCCAACTTTTCCAAATCGTGAATATAAGTTATTTCACACATCGACTTTTACATTGAAGTGTCTAACAAATAAGCTTAAAATCATTGACTCACTGCAGAAGCAAGGAATTATTTTAAACGTAAATTATGTTCTAGAGGATTCAGGAAGCACTTGGCACATGTGTAAGTGTATCAGACCTAAAACTGTAACTTAGTGGAAGAGTCAGGATCGTCTAAAAATGAATCCCTAACTAAAAGGAATCCGTGCAAGTCCCTGAGCACTTTGCATTTCATGAGAATGACAATCGCTCTTTATCTGGTCATCCAGGAAGGCTGTGGGTTTAGGAGCGAGGATGGGCTTGTTTTAAAGGGTGTTGAGAGCCTTGCAGGATCTTGGGCAATCAAATAGCTTCCTGAGCACTGACATTTATTTCTTAATTTTTAAATTTACAATTCATCCAAATCTTGCAGTCCAAAACAAACAAACAAGCAAAAAAAAAATGTGAAAACATCACAGAAAAATAATATCTGAAAATATCTGATTGCCTTGTGATTCGTAGGGGATAAGCCTAAACTGCCCTTGAAATTGAGGGCCTAGTGAATATTGGCCCTCAGATCTCATCATAATCAATGATGAGCAACTTTTGAAGAATTGCCAGAAGTATTTTCAAGTTCGCTGACTTCTCCTGAAGTCAAGATTGCTAGCTGTGATGATTTGAAAATCACTAATTGATAAACATCAATACAATTAATTAACATCCACATAGCCAATGTCTATAGAGCCAGGCATAACAGAGTCTAAATTAATCAGATGGGATTCCTATTTTGCAGTGCAGTTGATGAGACAAGTTACACAAGATAGGAGATAATATAAATGAAAAGTGAAGCTATATGAGCAGTGCTTTGGGGAATAAATACTGATGTATAAATCGTCACTTCTGCGAAGGATTATTTCATAGATCCAGCCTATGATTTCTTCATCTGTTTATAGACGTCAGTGTTTAAGTAAGGGTCTTTACTCCAGATGGAGCAAAGTGTGAATTTTCCAGATCCGTCAAATTGAATCCTTCAAGAAACAAATCATTTTTTGAGTCAACTTCTCTTAGAGATCTCTGAAAATTGAATTCTACCTTACAAAAACTTCCAACATTTCTGCCTGGAAAAATCAGAGTAGATGGAGCTGTGGTAGCCATTAGGAATATTCATAAGTATTCAGCCCATGGAGGACTGCACTTCCCCACTCCCTTGGAAATGAAGTGTGATCACTGACTATCTTTGGCCGGCGAAATATGCATCTAAGTGTCTCTGTCACTTCTGTTCGACGCTTCAAGGGTCAGCGTGTAAGTCACACATTCCCCTCCTCGCTACTGTACTGATGATGCAAAATGTGTGTGCAAATAAAGCCTCCCTCAGACTGGGTCTCTGAGACAGGAAAGGGCAGAGACCCCTGCTGACCCACACTGACCAAGTAGCATGAGCTAAAAGTTATCTTTAATTGTTTTAAGCTCAGAGAGTTGGGGGTGGGGGGGTGGGGGTTGAGTATTCCTGAAGGGATACCTAGCCTGTATTACATTGGAATTCTATTTAACCATTAACGGACAGAGCAAGGTCAGTAACATCATGGCGTTGTTTGAAAGTGGACACTTCACATTAAAATCTAGATTTCTGGCGCCTGTTGGCAAAGGCCCTGACACGTTTATACATGGTTGATCCCTTGAGCACATCAACAAGCAGGTATATATTCTCCAGCTCATGACAGCCCTCGTGACTCACTATGACCATACCTGAGCAGTCTTCCTCCCTGAGGGGGGGTGTAGATATTTGACTTTCATCTGCTATCCTAAACGGTCTAAGCATCATCCATGTACTGTGCTGGCTGTTGTCCACTGGAATTGCATCTCATTTCCAGTTAGAAACTTCAGTGATACTTGTAGCAACAGAAAAAAGTACAAATATCCTCAATACAGCACAACAGTTAAGAAAATAGATTTTGGAATTCAGCTTCCTAGGTTCAAATACCGGCTCTACCATTTTCTATCTGTATCATCAGGGCAAATCACTTAGCCTCTTCAAATTCCAGTTTCCTTATGAACAGAGCGAGGATAATGACGATCCCAGCTTCAGAGTGTCTGATGAGCTAACACAGTCAAGGGCTTAGACAGTGCCTGACCCCGAATATGCATCCAGTATGTGTTGGATGATATTCTTTTCACTAGAAACAGAGTGATTTCTTCGTGTATCCAGCCATCAGGGAATTCAATCAAGCTGAAAGATACAGTGGAATTGTTCTGCAGATCTGATTCCAACCAGGACCTGTTTCTGGTAAAAATCAGGGCCCCAAAGCAGAAGCAAATGTCCTTGAGTTTTGTTGTCTCAGGCTAGATGCTGCGCTCAGACTCCTGGTAAGCTGTTCCTAGGAGCACGGGGAACACAGGCATGGAAGGGAGCCAACTGGAAACACACTTGCAAAAACTGTGTGTAGCCCTGCCAAGTGAACATCAGGACTCAGTTCACTGATCCCAAGGCAATCAGAGAGGGCCACACAGCTTACTTTCTCCCATTGTGACAACTGTGGATGGCCACAGACACACTGTCCAGGAAAGGGAATTGATGTGAACATTACCCTGCTGAAGGAAAGAGGCTGACTTCAACTGAGAAGCTTGTGAGTCACTTCTGAAGAAGTGCATACAATATGCCTTCACCCTGCCAGTAACACATATTTCCATAACACACAGCGATGCACTCGATCGATGTGCATCCTCCAGTAAAGCCCAGCCCTGATGTCTTATAGGAGCCTCTCTGGCCATTGTCATAAGCGAGTCTAATTTTGTGTGAGGCCATGAAAACTCAGTGTTTTTCTTACGCTTGTGCTTATGACGGGAGGTCTGAGAAGGCACTTCTGAAGGTTTATTCCTACCAGTCGTTGTCATTTTTATCGAGTCTTTATTTATTTATTTATTTGTTAGTTCTACCAGTTTCTTGCTACCAACCCATCTCCCTCCACCCTCGTGCACACACGATCAGTCATGTAATCCCATGGACTTCGGCCCACCAGACTCCTCTGTCCATGGATTTCTCCAGGCAAGATCACTGGAGTGGGTTGCCATTTCCTTCTCCATGTATCGAGTCTTTCAAGGTGCCATCACTGAGGTGTGGCTTCGACACGTGTACGAGGCTGAGTAGCAACATGCCCTTTCTCCCTAAGTGCAGTAGAAGTCATCCCCACTTCCCAACATGTCTGTCTTCCGAACTCTGGAGCATGTATTGCTTGAGCTCACCAGAGCGTCAGGATATACTAGAAACCCTTCTGACTGCAGTCTCTTCAGGAGGTTGCAAGTGCTTCACACCTCAGGATTTTACAAAGCACTTTCTACAACCTCAGCTGGAAGAGAAGTCAACACTCGTGACAGTCACAGGCTTCCATGGCCTGGACTTGATTATGGGCTGTGCTTTCATAATCATCGTGTTTCCTATACCAACTAAGATGTCACTGAGAACTTTTTTCTCTATCATCATTGTATCTTGGATGTTCATTTAGACATATTATGGGTTTTCCTATATAGCTTCCCTTACGGATGAGGGTCTTAGGTTAGCAGTACTTACTAGAACTGACTTCCAGGTAGCTGTGGTAGAACAGGAAAAAGAATGACCAACTGCTGTATTCGTAACATTATGTATGAAAATATTATTCGTTTTACTGTTTGCAGTCATCCAATTCTAACGTTCTGAAATACGCATTCAGAAAAATCAAAATACCGCCTAGCTACTAGGCGGTCTCCCATCCAAGTACTAAGCAGGCCCGACCCTGCTCAGTTTCCCAGATCAGAGGAGATAGGGCACGTTCAGGGTGGTACGGCTTTAGACCGAGGCGGCTGCCAGGCGCCCCAAGAGCCCCGCGTTGCGCCTCCCTTTCGTTCTGACCTGCCGGTCGGGCCTGGGGCCGCAGCTCTTGACCGGGCGCGCGCTGCACTTGAGCCGCACGACTGGACTCCGGCCGGCCAGCCGGGCAGCTCGGGGGCCAGCAGAGGGCGCCCCGGCCCCGCACACCGCCAGCCCCGGCCAGCACCCGTCTGCCCCGCCCGGGCGTGGCGTGCCTGCGGGACCCGGGGTGGGGGGAGGAGGGATGGGTTGAGCGGCGAGGACATCTCGGTGCCCTGCCTCCCTGGGCCTCTTCAGGCTCGCGCGCCGCGCCGCCCCCCCAACCCCCGCCCCCCACCATCCCGTTCGCTGCTCAGGGTCACGTGGCTCCGGACGTGTGTGGCTTCGGCCCGGGGCCGCGGTCCCCGGAGCCTCCTGCGGGCTTCGGAGCAGCCCAGCCGGGGCCCCAGGCGCCCATCCTGCCCGCTGCCCAAACCCACCGGAGCGCGTCAGCCCCGCCCTTTCGCCCTACCGAGGCCCGCCTTGCTCCCACGAAGCGGGCCCAGCACAGGACCTTCCTGAGAGAGCAGACGAGCGACAGGCAGGCACACGGACAGACACTCGCACGCACCCACGCCAAGTGAGACAGAGGCAGAAAGAGACGAGGGTTCAGAGAGAGACTCGAAGACAGCGTGTGGGCAAGGGGGGCCTCGGGCAGGATGCCGGGCAGGTGCAGAGGCCACCCGGCCCTGAGCAGCGAACGGGATGGGGGCGGGGGGAGGCCGCCCAGCAGGGGCGGGCCTGGAGAGGCCCAGGGCGGGAGCGCACCCGAGACCTCCGCGCCCCGCCCCCCTCCCCCCAACACCCCCGCAGGCACGCCGGGGCGCGCCGACAATAGCTTCTCCAGAGTTTGGTCACCTGAGTTTCTAACCTTGTGCGCAACTGAGTGATGACAGTGCATTGAACAGCTAGCTCATTTCCAAATAAATTAAGCTTAGTGTTTCACAGGACACCAGGACATGAATGGACAGACCAGCACGGATGCATGGACACCAACCTTGGGAACTAGACAACCGGTGGGAAATTGCTGTCTGACTCAGGGAACTCAAACTGCGGCTCTCTGATCGCCTAGAGAGGTGGGAATGGGCCAGACGTGGGAGGGAGATTCAAGAGCGAGGGCCACACGTACCCCTATGGTACATTCAGATTGACATATGACCAATCAAACCAATATTGTAGAGCAAGAATCATTCCCCTGTAAATAAATAACTGTTAGAAAGAGAGAAAGAAACCCAAACAGATGGAATGAAATGAACAGAAACACACACTTTGCAATTCACAACGCAATTCAATTACAAACAAAAACAAAAAATACACTATAACCATTTTAGAAAAACAACAGACCTCTCCATGACCTTTGGTCGGGTGATGAGTTCTAACACACAACAAAAAAAGCCAACTTTTCCAAATCGTGAATATAAGTTATTTCACACATCGACTTTTACATTGAAGTGTCTAACAAATAAGCTTAAAATCATTGACTCACTGCAGAAGCAAGGAATTATTTTAAACGTAAATTATGTTCTAGAGGATTCAGGAAGCACTTGGCACATGTGTAAGTGTATCAGACCTAAAACTGTAACTTAGTGGAAGAGTCAGGATCGTCTAAAAATGAATCCCTAACTAAAAGGAATCCGTGCAAGTCCCTGAGCACTTTGCATTTCATGAGAATGACAATCGCTCTTTATCTGGTCATCCAGGAAGGCTGTGGGTTTAGGAGCGAGGATGGGCTTGTTTTAAAGGGTGTTGAGAGCCTTGCAGGATCTTGGGCAATCAAATAGCTTCCTGAGCACTGACATTTATTTCTTAATTTTTAAATTTACAATTCATCCAAATCTTGCAGTCCAAAACAAACAAACAAGCAAAAAAAAAAATGTGAAAACATCACAGAAAAATAATATCTGAAAATATCTGATTGCCTTGTGATTCGTAGGGGATAAGCCTAAACTGCCCTTGAAATTGAGGGCCTAGTGAATATTGGCCCTCAGATCTCATCATAATCAATGATGAGCAACTTTTGAAGAATTGCCAGAAGTATTTTCAAGTTCGCTGACTTCTCCTGAAGTCAAGATTGCTAGCTGTGATGATTTGAAAATCACTAATTGATAAACATCAATACAATTAATTAACATCCACATAGCCAATGTCTATAGAGCCAGGCATAACAGAGTCTAAATTAATCAGATGGGATTCCTATTTTGCAGTGCAGTTGATGAGACAAGTTACACAAGATAGGAGATAATATAAATGAAAAGTGAAGCTATATGAGCAGTGCTTTGGGGAATAAATACTGATGTATAAATCGTCACTTCTGCGAAGGATTATTTCATAGATCCAGCCTATGATTTCTTCATCTGTTTATAGACGTCAGTGTTTAAGTAAGGGTCTTTACTCCAGATGGAGCAAAGTGTGAATTTTCCAGATCCGTCAAATTGAATCCTTCAAGAAACAAATCATTTTTTGAGTCAACTTCTCTTAGAGATCTCTGAAAATTGAATTCTACCTTACAAAAACTTCCAACATTTCTGCCTGGAAAAATCAGAGTAGATGGAGCTGTGGTAGCCATTAGGAATATTCATAAGTATTCAGCCCATGGAGGACTGCACTTCCCCACTCCCTTGGAAATGAAGTGTGATCACTGACTATCTTTGGCCGGCGAAATATGCATCTAAGTGTCTCTGTCACTTCTGTTCGACGCTTCAAGGGTCAGCGTGTAAGTCACACATTCCCCTCCTCGCTACTGTACTGATGATGCAAAATGTGTGTGCAAATAAAGCCTCCCTCAGACTGGGTCTCTGAGACAGGAAAGGGCAGAGACCCCTGCTGACCCACACTGACCAAGTAGCATGAGCTAAAAGTTATCTTTAATTGTTTTAAGCTCAGAGAGTTGGGGGTGGGGGGGTGGGGGTTGAGTATTCCTGAAGGGATACCTAGCCTGTATTACATTGGAATTCTATTTAACCATTAACGGACAGAGCAAGGTCAGTAACATCATGGCGTTGTTTGAAAGTGGACACTTCACATTAAAATCTAGATTTCTGGCGCCTGTTGGCAAAGGCCCTGACACGTTTATACATGGTTGATCCCTTGAGCACATCAACAAGCAGGTATATATTCTCCAGCTCATGACAGCCCTCGTGACTCACTATGACCATACCTGAGCAGTCTTCCTCCCTGAGGGGGGGTGTAGATATTTGACTTTCATCCGCTATCCTAAACGGTCTAAGCATCATCCATGTACTGTGCTGGCTGTTGTCCACTGGAATTGCATCTCATTTCCAGTTAGAAACTTCAGTGATACTTGTAGCAACAGAAAAAAGTACAAATATCCTCAATACAGCACAACAGTTAAGAAAATAGATTTTGGAATTCAGCTTCCTAGGTTCAAATACCGGCTCTACCATTTTCTATCTGTATCATCAGGCAAATCACTTAGCCTCTTCAAATTCAGTTTCCTTATCCCCAGCTTCAGATAACTGATGAGCAACACAGAGTGTCATTAGACAGTGCCTGACCCCGAATATGCATCCAGTATGTGTTGGATGATATTCCTTTTACTAGAAACAGAGTGATTTCTTCGTGTATCCAGCCATCAGGGAATTCAATCAAGCTGAAAGATACAGTGGAATTGTTCTGCAGATCTGATTCCAACCAGGACCTGTTTCTGGTAAAAATCAGGGCCCCAAAGCAGAAGCAAATGTCCTTGAGTTTTGTGTCTCAGGCTAGATGCTGCGCTCAGACTCCTGGTAAGCTGTTCCTAGGAGCACGGGGAACACAGGCATGGAAGGGAGCCAACTGGAAAACACTTGCAAAAACTTGTGTAGCCCTGCCCACAGGATGATCCCAAGGCTTTTACTCTTGCCATTACCCTGACTGTGGTTTGCTTCGTCTTATAGTGTGTGAGTAGAGTGCCCCTTCTCTCCTCTGCCTAAGTGCCAGTAGAAGTCCCTAAGTGCAGTAGAAGTCATCCCCACTTCCCAACATGTCTGTCTTCCGAACTCTGGAGCATGTATTGCTTGAGCTCACCAGAGCGTCAGGATATACTAGAAACCCTTCTGACTGCAGTCTCTTCAGGAGGTTGCAAGTGCTTCACACCTCAGGATTTTACAAAGCACTTTCTACAACCTCAGCTGGAAGAGAAGTCAACACTCGTGACAGTCACAGGCTTCCATGGCCTGGACTTGATTATGGGCTGTGCTTTCATAATCATCGTGTTTCCTATACCAACTAAGATGTCACTGAGAACTTTTTTCTCTATCATCATTGTATCTTGGATGTTCATTTAGACATATTATGGGTTTTCCTATATAGCTTCCCTTACGGATGAGGGTCTTAGGTTAGCAGTACTTACTAGAACTGACTTCCAGGTAGCTGTGGTAGAACAGGAAAAAGAATGACCAACTGCTGTATTCGTAACATTATGTATGAAAATATTATTCGTTTTACTGTTTGCAGTCATCCAATTCTAACGTTCTGAAATACGCATTCAGAAAAATCAAAATACCGCCTAGCTACTAGGCGGTCTCCCCATCCAAGTACTAAGCAGGCCCGACCCTGCTCACTTTCCCAGATCAGAGGAGATAGGGCACGTTCAGGGTGGTACGGCTTTAGACCGAGGCGGCTGGGCAGGCGCCCCAAGAGCCCCGCGTTGCGCCTCCCTTTCGTTCTGACCTGCCGGTCGGGCCTGGGGCCGCAGCTCTTGACCGGGCGCGCGCTGCACTTGAGCCGCACGACTGGACTCCGGCCGGCCAGCCGGGCAGCTCGGGGGCCAGCAGAGGGCGCCCCGGCCCCGCACACCGCCAGTCCCGGCCAGCACCCGTCTGCCCCGCCCGGGCGTGGCGTGCCTGCGGGACCCGGGGTGGGGGGAGGAGGGATGGGTTGAGCGGCGAGGACATCTCGGTGCCCTGCATCCCTGGGCCTCTTCAGGCTCGCGCCGCGCCGCACCAAATCCCCAACCCCCGCCCCCCACCATCCCGTTCGCTGCTCAGGGTCACGTGGCTCTGGACGTGTGTGGCTTCGGCCCGGGGCCGCGGTCCCCGGAGCCTCCTGCGGGCTTCGGAGCAGCCCAGCCGGGGCCCCAGGCGCCCATCCTGCCCGCTGCCCAAACCCACCGGAGCGCGTCAGCCCCGCCCTTTCGCCCTACCGAGGCCCGCCTTGCTCCCACGAAGCGGGCCCAGCACAGGACCTTCCTGAGAGAGCAGACGAGCGACAGGCAGGCACACGGACAGACACTCGCACGCACCCACGCCAAGTGAGACAGAGGCAGAAAGAGACGAGGGTTCAGAGAGAGACTCGAAGACAGCGTGTGGGCAAGGGGGGCCTCGGGCAGGATGCCGGGCAGGTGCAGAGGCCACCCGGCCCTGAGCAGCGAACGGGATGGGGGCGGGGGGAGGCCGCCCAGCAGGGGCGGGCCTGGAGAGGCCCAGGGCGGGAGCGCACCCGAGACCTCCGCGCCCCGCCCCCCTCCCCCCAACACCCCCGCAGGCACGCCGGGGCGCGCCGACAATAGCTTCTCCAGAGTTTGGTCACCTGAGTTTCTAACCTTGTGCGCAACTGAGTGATGACAGTGCATTGAACAGCTAGCTCATTTCCAAATAAATTAAGCTTAGTGTTTCACAGGACACCAGGACATGAATGGACAGACCAGCACGGATGCATGGACACCAACCTTGGGAACTAGACAACCGGTGGGAAATTGCTGTCTGACTCAGGGAACTCAAACTGCGGCTCTCTGATCGCCTAGAGAGGTGGGAATGGGCCAGACGTGGGAGGGAGATTCAAGAGCGAGGGGCCACACGTATCCCTACGGTACATTGAGATTGACATATGACCAATCAAACCAATATTGTAGAGCAAGAATCATTCCCCTGTAAATAAATAACTGTTAGAAAGAGAGAAAGAAACCCAAACAGATGGAAGGAAATGAACAGAAACACACACTTTGCAATTCACACCGCAATTCAATTACAAAAAAAGAAAATATATACTATAACCATTTTCGAAAAACAACAGACCTCTCCATGACCTTTGGTCGGGTGATGAGTTCTAACACACAACAAAAAAAGCCAACTTTTCCAAATCGTGAATATAAGTTATTTCACACATCGACTTTTACATTGAAGTGTCTAACAAAGAAGCTTAAAATCACTGACACACTACATAAGCATGGAATTATTTTAAACGTAAATTATGTTCTAGAGGATTCAGGAAGCACTTGGCACATGTGTAAGTGTATCAGACCTAAAACTGTAACTTAGTGGAAGAGTCAGGATCATCTAAAAATGAATCCCTAACTAAAAGGAATCCGTGCAAGTCCCTGAGCACTTTGCATTTCATGAGAATGACAATCGCTCTTTATCTGGTCATCCAGGAAGGCTGTGGGTTTAGGAGCGAGGATGGGCTTGTTTTAAAGGGTGTTGAGAGCCTTGCAGGATCTTGGGCAATCAAATAGCTTCCTGAGCACTGACATTTATTTCTTAATTTTTAAATTTACAATTCATCCAAATCTTGCAGTCCAAAACAAACAAACAAGCAAAAAAAAAAATATGAAAACATCACAGAAAAATAATATCTGAAAATATCTGATTGCCTTGTGATTCGTAGGGGATAAGCCTAAACTGCCCTTGAAATCGAGGGCCTAGTGAATATTCGCCCTTAGATCTCATCATAATCAATGATGAGCAACTTTTGAAGAATTGCCAGAAGTATTTTCAAGTTTTTTGACTTCTCCTGAAGTCAAGATTGCTAGCTGTGATGATTTGAAAATCACTAATTGATAAACATCAATACAATTAATTAACATCCACATAGCCAATGTCTATAGAGCCAGGCATAACAGAGTCTAAATTAATCAGATGGGATTCCTATTTTGCAGTGCAGTTGATGAGACAAGTTACACAAGATAGGAGATAATATAAATGAAAAGTGAAGCTATATGAGCAGTGCTTTGGGGAATAAATACTGATGTATAAATCGTCACTTCTGCGAAGGATTATTTCATAGATCCAGCCTATGATTTCTTCATCTGTTTATAGACGTCAGTGTTTAAGTAAGGGTCTTTACTCCAGATGGAGCAAAGTGTGAATTTTCCAGATCCGTCAAATTGAATCCTTCAAGAACCAAATCATTTTTTGAGTCAACTTCTCTTAGAGATCTCTGAAAATTGAATTCTACCTTACAAAAACTTCCAACATTTCTGCCTGGAAAAATCAGAGTAGATGGAGCTGTGGTAGCCATTAGGAATATTCATAAGTATTCAGCCCATGGAGGACTGCACTTCCCCACTTCCTTGGAAATGAAGTGTGATCACTGACTATCTTTGGCCGGCGAAATATGCATCTAAGTGTCTCTGTCACTTCTGTTTGACGCTTCAAGGGTCAGCGTGTAAGTCACACATTCCCCTCCTCGCTACTGTACTGATGATGCAAAATGTGTGTGCAAATAAAGCCTCCCTCAGACTGGGTCTCTGAGACAGGAAAGGGCAGAGACCCCTGCTGACCCACACTGACCAAGTAGCATGAGCTAAAAGTTATCTTTAATTGTTTTAAGCTCAGAGAGTTGGGGGTGGGGGGGTGGGGGTTGAGTATTCCTGAAGGGATACCTAGCCTGTATTACATTGGAATTCTATTTAACCATTAACGGACAGAGCAAGGTCAGTAACATCATGGCGTTGTTTGAAAGTGGACACTTCACATTAAAATCTAGATTTCTGGCGCCTGTTGGCAAAGGCCCTGACACGTTTATACATGGTTGATCCCTTGAGCACATCAACAAGCAGGTATATATTCTCCAGCTCATGACAGCCCTCGTGACTCACTATGACCATACCTGAGCAGTCTTCCTCCCTGAGGGGGGGTGTAGATATTTGACTTTCATCTGCTATCCTAAACGGTCTAAGCATCATCTATGTACTGTGCTGGCTGTTGTCCACTGGAATTGCATCTCATTTCCAGTTAGAAACTTCAGTGATACTTGTAGCAACAGAAAAAAGTACAAATATCCTCAATACAGCACAACAGTTAAGAAAATAGATTTTGGAATTCAGCTTCCTAGGTTCAAATACCGGCTCTACCATTTTCTATCTGTATCATCAGGGCAAATCACTTAGCCTCTTCAAATTCCAGTTTCCTTATGAACAGAGCGAGGATAATGACGATCCCAGCTTCAGAGTGTCTGATGAGCTAACACAGTCAAGGGCTTAGACAGTGCCTGACCCCGAATATGCATCCAGTATGTGTTGGATGATATTCTTTTCACTAGAAACAGAGTGATTTCTTCGTGTATCCAGCCATCAGGGAATTCAATCAAGCTGAAAGATACAGTGGAATTGTTCTGCAGATCTGATTCCAACCAGGACCTGTTTCTGGTAAAAATCAGGGCCCCAAAGCAGAAGCAAATGTCCTTGAGTTTTGTTGTCTCAGGCTAGATGCTGCGCTCAGACTCCTGGTAAGCTGTTCCTAGGAGCACGGGGAACACAGGCATGGAAGGGAGCCAACTGGAAACACACTTGCAAAAACTGTGTGTAGCCCTGCCAAGTGAACATCAGGACTCAGTTCACTGATCCCAAGGCAATCAGAGAGGGCCACACAGCTTACTTTCTCCCATTGTGACAACTGTGGATGGCCACAGACACACTGTCCAGGAAAGGGAATTGATGTGAACATTACCCTGCTGAAGGAAAGAGGCTGACTTCAACTGAGAAGCTTGTGAGTCACTTCTGAAGAAGTGCATACAATATGCCTTCACCCTGCCAGTAACACATATTTCCATAACACACAGCGATGCACTCGATCGATGTGCATCCTCCAGTAAAGCCCAGCCCTGATGTCTTATAGGAGCCTCTCTGGCCATTGTCATAAGCGAGTCTAATTTTGTGTGAGGCCATGAAAACTCAGTGTTTTTCTTACGCTTGTGCTTATGACGGGAGGTCTGAGAAGGCACTTCTGAAGGTTTATTCCTACCAGTCGTTGTCATTTTTATCGAGTCTTTATTTATTTATTTATTTGTTAGTTCTACCAGTTTCTTGCTACCAACCCATCTCCCTCCACCCTCGTGCACACACGATCAGTCATGTAATCCCATGGACTTCGGCCCACCAGACTCCTCTGTCCATGGATTTCTCCAGGCAAGATCACTGGAGTGGGTTGCCATTTCCTTCTCCATGTATCGAGTCTTTCAAGGTGCCATCACTGAGGTGTGGCTTCGACACGTGTACGAGGCTGAGTAGCAACATGCCCTTTCTCCCTAAGTGCAGTAGAAGTCATCCCCACTTCCCAACATGTCTGTCTTCCGAACTCTGGAGCATGTATTGCTTGAGCTCACCAGAGCGTCAGGATATACTAGAAACCCTTCTGACTGCAGTCTCTTCAGGAGGTTGCAAGTGCTTCACACCTCAGGATTTTACAAAGCACTTTCTACAACCTCAGCTGGAAGAGAAGTCAACACTCGTGACAGTCACAGGCTTCCATGGCCTGGACTTGATTATGGGCTGTGCTTTCATAATCATCGTGTTTCCTATACCAACTAAGATGTCACTGAGAACTTTTTTCTCTATCATCATTGTATCTTGGATGTTCATTTAGACATATTATGGGTTTTCCTATATAGCTTCCCTTACGGATGAGGGTCTTAGGTTAGCAGTACTTACTAGAACTGACTTCCAGGTAGCTGTGGTAGAACAGGAAAAAGAATGACCAACTGCTGTATTCGTAACATTATGTATGAAAATATTATTCGTTTTACTGTTTGCAGTCATCCAATTCTAACGTTCTGAAATACGCATTCAGAAAAATCAAAATACCGCCTAGCTACTAGGCGGTCTCCCATCCAAGTACTAAGCAGGCCCGACCCTGCTCAGTTTCCCAGATCAGAGGAGATAGGGCACGTTCAGGGTGGTACGGCTTTAGACCGAGGCGGCTGCCAGGCGCCCCAAGAGCCCCGCGTTGCGCCTCCCTTTCGTTCTGACCTGCCGGTCGGGCCTGGGGCCGCAGCTCTTGACCGGGCGCGCGCTGCACTTGAGCCGCACGACTGGACTCCGGCCGGCCAGCCGGGCAGCTCGGGGGCCAGCAGAGGGCGCCCCGGCCCCGCACACCGCCAGCCCCGGCCAGCACCCGTCTGCCCCGCCCGGGCGTGGCGTGCCTGCGGGACCCGGGGTGGGGGGAGGAGGGATGGGTTGAGCGGCGAGGACATCTCGGTGCCCTGCCTCCCTGGGCCTCTTCAGGCTCGCGCCGCGCCGCACCAAATCCCCAACCCCCGCCCCCCACCATCCCGTTCGCTGCTCAGGGTCACGTGGCTCCGGACGTGTGTGGCTTCGGCCCGGGGCCGCGGTCCCCGGAGCCTCCTGCGGGCTTCGGAGCAGCCCAGCCGGGGCCCCAGGCGCCCATCCTGCCCGCTGCCCAAACCCACCGGAGCGCGTCAGCCCCGCCCTTTCGCCCTACCGAGGCCCGCCTTGCTCCCACGAAGCGGGCCCAGCACAGGACCTTCCTGAGAGAGCAGACGAGCGACAGGCAGGCACACGGACAGACACTCGCACGCACCCACGCCAAGTGAGACAGAGGCAGAAAGAGACGAGGGTTCAGAGAGAGACTCGAAGACAGCGTGTGGGCAAGGGGGGCCTCGGGCAGGATGCCGGGCAGGTGCAGAGGCCACCCGGCCCTGAGCAGCGAACGGGATGGGGGCGGGGGGAGGCCGCCCAGCAGGGGCGGGCCTGGAGAGGCCCAGGGCGGGAGCGCACCCGAGACCTCCGCGCCCCGCCCCCCTCCCCCCAACACCCCCGCAGGCACGCCGGGGCGCGCCGACAATAGCTTCTCCAGAGTTTGGTCACCTGAGTTTCTAACCTTGTGCGCAACTGAGTGATGACAGTGCATTGAACAGCTAGCTCATTTCCAAATAAATTAAGCTTAGTGTTTCACAGGACACCAGGACATGAATGGACAGACCAGCACGGATGCATGGACACCAACCTTGGGAACTAGACAACCGGTGGGAAATTGCTGTCTGACTCAGGGAACTCAAACTGCGGCTCTCTGATCGCCTAGAGAGGTGGGAATGGGCCAGACGTGGGAGGGAGATTCAAGAGCGAGGGCCACACGTACCCCTATGGTACATTCAGATTGACATATGACCAATCAAACCAATATTGTAGAGCAAGAATCATTCCCCTGTAAATAAATAACTGTTAGAAAGAGAGAAAGAAACCCAAACAGATGGAATGAAATGAACAGAAACACACACTTTGCAATTCACAACGCAATTCAATTACAAACAAAAACAAAAAATACACTATAACCATTTTAGAAAAACAACAGACCTCTCCATGACCTTTGGTCGGGTGATGAGTTCTAACACACAACAAAAAAAGCCAACTTTTCCAAATCGTGAATATAAGTTATTTCACACATCGACTTTTACATTGAAGTGTCTAACAAATAAGCTTAAAATCATTGACTCACTGCAGAAGCAAGGAATTATTTTAAACGTAAATTATGTTCTAGAGGATTCAGGAAGCACTTGGCACATGTGTAAGTGTATCAGACCTAAAACTGTAACTTAGTGGAAGAGTCAGGATCGTCTAAAAATGAATCCCTAACTAAAAGGAATCCGTGCAAGTCCCTGAGCACTTTGCATTTCATGAGAATGACAATCGCTCTTTATCTGGTCATCCAGGAAGGCTGTGGGTTTAGGAGCGAGGATGGGCTTGTTTTAAAGGGTGTTGAGAGCCTTGCAGGATCTTGGGCAATCAAATAGCTTCCTGAGCACTGACATTTATTTCTTAATTTTTAAATTTACAATTCATCCAAATCTTGCAGTCCAAAACAAACAAACAAGCAAAAAAAAAATGTGAAAACATCACAGAAAAATAATATCTGAAAATATCTGATTGCCTTGTGATTCGTAGGGGATAAGCCTAAACTGCCCTTGAAATTGAGGGCCTAGTGAATATTGGCCCTCAGATCTCATCATAATCAATGATGAGCAACTTTTGAAGAATTGCCAGAAGTATTTTCAAGTTCGCTGACTTCTCCTGAAGTCAAGATTGCTAGCTGTGATGATTTGAAAATCACTAATTGATAAACATCAATACAATTAATTAACATCCACATAGCCAATGTCTATAGAGCCAGGCATAACAGAGTCTAAATTAATCAGATGGGATTCCTATTTTGCAGTGCAGTTGATGAGACAAGTTACACAAGATAGGAGATAATATAAATGAAAAGTGAAGCTATATGAGCAGTGCTTTGGGGAATAAATACTGATGTATAAATCGTCACTTCTGCGAAGGATTATTTCATAGATCCAGCCTATGATTTCTTCATCTGTTTATAGACGTCAGTGTTTAAGTAAGGGTCTTTACTCCAGATGGAGCAAAGTGTGAATTTTCCAGATCCGTCAAATTGAATCCTTCAAGAAACAAATCATTTTTTGAGTCAACTTCTCTTAGAGATCTCTGAAAATTGAATTCTACCTTACAAAAACTTCCAACATTTCTGCCTGGAAAAATCAGAGTAGATGGAGCTGTGGTAGCCATTAGGAATATTCATAAGTATTCAGCCCATGGAGGACTGCACTTCCCCACTCCCTTGGAAATGAAGTGTGATCACTGACTATCTTTGGCCGGCGAAATATGCATCTAAGTGTCTCTGTCACTTCTGTTCGACGCTTCAAGGGTCAGCGTGTAAGTCACACATTCCCCTCCTCGCTACTGTACTGATGATGCAAAATGTGTGTGCAAATAAAGCCTCCCTCAGACTGGGTCTCTGAGACAGGAAAGGGCAGAGACCCCTGCTGACCCACACTGACCAAGTAGCATGAGCTAAAAGTTATCTTTAATTGTTTTAAGCTCAGAGAGTTGGGGGTGGGGGGGTGGGGGTTGAGTATTCCTGAAGGGATACCTAGCCTGTATTACATTGGAATTCTATTTAACCATTAACGGACAGAGCAAGGTCAGTAACATCATGGCGTTGTTTGAAAGTGGACACTTCACATTAAAATCTAGATTTCTGGCGCCTGTTGGCAAAGGCCCTGACACGTTTATACATGGTTGATCCCTTGAGCACATCAACAAGCAGGTATATATTCTCCAGCTCATGACAGCCCTCGTGACTCACTATGACCATACCTGAGCAGTCTTCCTCCCTGAGGGGGGGTGTAGATATTTGACTTTCATCTGCTATCCTAAACGGTCTAAGCATCATCTATGTACTGTGCTGGCTGTTGTCCACTGGAATTGCATCTCATTTCCAGTTAGAAACTTCAGTGATACTTGTAGCAACAGAAAAAAGTACAAATATCCTCAATACAGCACAACAGTTAAGAAAATAGATTTTGGAATTCAGCTTCCTAGGTTCAAATACCGGCTCTACCATTTTCTATCTGTATCATCAGGGCAAATCACTTAGCCTCTTCAAATTCCAGTTTCCTTATGAACAGAGCGAGGATAATGACGATCCCAGCTTCAGAGTGTCTGATGAGCTAACACAGTCAAGGGCTTAGACAGTGCCTGACCCCGAATATGCATCCAGTATGTGTTGGATGATATTCTTTTCACTAGAAACAGAGTGATTTCTTCGTGTATCCAGCCATCAGGGAATTCAATCAAGCTGAAAGATACAGTGGAATTGTTCTGCAGATCTGATTCCAACCAGGACCTGTTTCTGGTAAAAATCAGGGCCCCAAAGCAGAAGCAAATGTCCTTGAGTTTTGTTGTCTCAGGCTAGATGCTGCGCTCAGACTCCTGGTAAGCTGTTCCTAGGAGCACGGGGAACACAGGCATGGAAGGGAGCCAACTGGAAACACACTTGCAAAAACTGTGTGTAGCCCTGCCAAGTGAACATCAGGACTCAGTTCACTGATCCCAAGGCAATCAGAGAGGGCCACACAGCTTACTTTCTCCCATTGTGACAACTGTGGATGGCCACAGACACACTGTCCAGGAAAGGGAATTGATGTGAACATTACCCTGCTGAAGGAAAGAGGCTGACTTCAACTGAGAAGCTTGTGAGTCACTTCTGAAGAAGTGCATACAATATGCCTTCACCCTGCCAGTAACACATATTTCCATAACACACAGCGATGCACTCGATCGATGTGCATCCTCCAGTAAAGCCCAGCCCTGATGTCTTATAGGAGCCTCTCTGGCCATTGTCATAAGCGAGTCTAATTTTGTGTGAGGCCATGAAAACTCAGTGTTTTTCTTACGCTTGTGCTTATGACGGGAGGTCTGAGAAGGCACTTCTGAAGGTTTATTCCTACCAGTCGTTGTCATTTTTATCGAGTCTTTATTTATTTATTTATTTGTTAGTTCTACCAGTTTCTTGCTACCAACCCATCTCCCTCCACCCTCGTGCACACACGATCAGTCATGTAATCCCATGGACTTCGGCCCACCAGACTCCTCTGTCCATGGATTTCTCCAGGCAAGATCACTGGAGTGGGTTGCCATTTCCTTCTCCATGTATCGAGTCTTTCAAGGGCCATCACTGAGGTGTGGCTTCGACACGTGTACGAGGCTGAGTAGCAACATGCCCTTTCTCCCTAAGTGCAGTAGAAGTCATCCCCACTTCCCAACATGTCTGTCTTCCGAACTCTGGAGCATGTATTGCTTGAGCTCACCAGAGCGTCAGGATATACTAGAAACCCTCTGACTGCAGTCTCTTCAGGAGGTTGCAAGTGCTTCACACCTCAGGATTTTACAAAGCACTTTCTACAACCTCAGCTGGAAGTGAAGTCAACACTCGTGACAGTCACAGGCTTCCATGGCCTGGACTTGATTATGGGCTGTGCTTTCATAATCATCGTGTTTCCTATACCAACTAAGATGTCACTGAGTACTTTTTTCTCTATCATCATTGTATCTTGGATGTTCATTTGGACATATTATGGGTTTTCCTATATAGCTTCCCTTACGGATGAGGGTCTTAGGTTAGCAGTACTTACTAGAACTGACTTCCAGGTAGCTGTGGTAGAACAGGAAAAAGAATGACCAACTGCTGTATTCTTAACATTATGTATGAAAATATTATTCCTTTTACTGTTTGCAGTCATCCAATTCTAACGTTCTGAAATATGCATTCAGAAAAATCAAATAAACCGCCTAGCTACTAGGCGGTCTCCCATCCAAGTACTAAGCAGGCCCGACCCTGCTCAGTTTCCCAGATCAGAGGAGATAGGGCACGTTCAGGGTGGTATGGCCTTAGACTGAGGCGGCTGCCAGGCGCCTCAAGAGCCCCGCGTTGCGCCTCCGTTTCGTTGCGCCTCCCTTTCGTTCTGACCGGCCGGGCGGGCCTGGGGCCGCAGCTCTTGACCGGGCGCGCGCTGCACTTGAGCCGCACGACTGGACTCCGGCCGGCCAGCCGGGCAGCTCGGGGGCCAGCAGAGGGCGCCCCGGCCCCGCACACCGCCAGCCCCGGCCAGGACCCGTCTGCCCCGCCCGGGCGCGGCGTGCCTGCGGGACCCGGGGTAGGGGGAGGAGGGATGGGTTGAGCGGCGAGGACATCTCGGTGCCCTGCCTCCCTGGGCCTCTTCAGGCTCGCGCCGCGCCGCCCCAAATCCCCAACCCCCGCCCCCCACCATCCCGTTCGCTGCTCAGGGTCACGTGGCTCCGGACGTGTGTGGCTTCGGCCCGGGGCCGCGGTCCCCGGAGCCTCCTGCGGGCTTCGGAGCAGCCCAGCCAGGGCCCCAGGCGCCCATCCTGCCCGGTGCCCAAACCCACCGGAGCGCGTCAGCCCCGCCCTTTCGCCCTACCGAGGCCCGCCTTGCCCCCACGCCGCGGGCCCAGCACAGGACCTTCCTGAGAGAGCAGACGAGCGACAGGCAGGCACCCGGACAGACACTCGCACGCACCCACGCCAAGTGAGACAGAGGCAGAAAGAGACGAGGGTTCAGAGAGAGACTCGAAGACAGCGTGTGGGCAAGGGGCGCCTCGGGCAGGATGCCGGGCAGGTGCAGAGGCCACCCGGCCCTGAGCAGCGAACGGGATGGGGGCGGGGGGAGGCCGCCCAGCAGGGGCGGGCCTGGAGAGGCCCAGGGCGGGAGCGCACCCGAGACCTCCGCGCCCCGCCCCCCTCCCCCCAACACCCCCGCAGGCACGCCGGGCGAGCCGACAATAGCTTCTCCAGAGTTTGGCCACCTGAGTTTCTAACCTTGTGCGCAACTGAGTGATGACAGTGTATTGAACAGCTAGGTCATTTCCAAATAATTTAAGCTTAGTGTTTCACAGGACACCAGGACATGAACGGACAGACCAGCACGGATGCATGGACACCAACCTTGGGAACTAGACAACCGGTGGGAAATTGCTGTCTGACTCAGGGAACTCAAACTGCGGCTCTCTGATCGCCTAGAGAGGTGGGGATGGGCCAGACGTGGGAGGGAGATTCAAGAGCGAGGGGCCACACGTACCCCTACGGTACATTCAGATTGACATATGACCAATCAAACCAATATTGTAGAGCAAGAATCATTCCCCTGTAAATAAATAACTGTTAGAAAGAGAGAAAGAAACCCAAACAGATGGAATGAAATGAACAGAAACACACACTTTGCAATTCACAACGCAATTCAATTACAAACAAAAACAAAAAATACACTATAACCATTTTAGAAAAACAACAGACCGCTCCATGACCTTTGGTCGGGTGATGAGTTCTAAAAAAAAAAAAAAAAAAGCCAACTTTTCCAAATCGTGAATATAAGTTATTTCACACATCGACTTTTCCATTGAAGTGTCTAACAAAGAAGCTTTAAAAATCATTGACTCACTGCAGAAGCATGGAATTATTTTAAAACGTAAATTATGTTCTAGAGGATTCAGGAAGCACTTGGCACATGTGTAAGTGTATCAGACCTAAAACTGTAACTTAGTGGAAGAGTCAGGATCGTCCTAAAAATGAATCCCTAACTAAAAGGAATCCGTGCAAGTCCCTGAGCACTTTGCATTTCATGAGAATGACAATCGCTCTTTATCTGGTCATCCAGGAAGGCTGTGGGTTTAGGAGCGAGGATGGGCTTGTTTTTAAAGGTGTTGAGAGCCTTGCAGGATCTTGGGCAATCAAATAGCTTCCCTGAGGCCTGACATTTATTTCTTAATTTTTAAATTTACAATTCATCCAAATCTTGCAGTCCAAAACAAACACAAGCAAAAAAATGTGAAAAATCACAGAAAAATAATATCTGAAAATATCTGATTGCTTGTGATTCGTAGGGGATAAGCCTAAACTGCCCTTGAAATTGAGGGCCTAGTGAATTTGGCCCTCAGATCTCATCATAATCAATGATGAGCAACTTTTGAAGAATTGCCAGAAGTATTTTCAAGTTCGCTGACTTCTCCTGAAGTCAAGATTGCTAGCTGTGATGATTTGAAAAATCACTAATTGATAAAACATCAATACAATTAATTAACATCCACATAGCCAATGTCTAATAGAGCCAGGCATAACAGAGTCTAAATTAATCAGATGGGATTCCTATTTTGCAGTGCAGTTGATGAGACAAGTTACACAAGATAGGAGATAATATAAATGAAAAGTGAAGCTATATGAGCAGTGCTTTGGGAAATAAATACTGATGTATAAATCGTCACTTCTGTGAAGGATTATCTCATAGACCCAGCCTATGATTTCCTAATCTGTTCATAGACGTCAGTGTTTAAGTAAGGGACTTTACTCCAGATGGAGCAAAGTGTGAATTTTCCAGATCCGTCAAATTGAATCCTTCAAGAAACAAATCATTTTTTGAGTCAACTTCTCTTAGAGATCTCTGAAAATTGAATTCTACATTACAAACACTTCCAACATTTCTGCCTGGAAAAATCAGAGTAGATGGAGCTGTGGTAGCCCATTAGGAATATTCATAAGTATTCAGCCCACGGAGGACTGCACTTCCCCACTCCCTTGGAAATGAAGTGTGATCACTGACCATCTTTGGCCGGCGAAATATGCATCAAAGTGTCTCTGTCACTTCTGTTCGACGCTTCAAGGGTCAGCGTGTAAGTCACACATTCCCCTCCTCGCTACTGTACTGATGATGCAAAATGTCTGTGCAAATAAAGCCTCCCTCAGACTGGGTCTCTGAGACAGGAAAGGGCAGAGACCCCTGCTGACCCACACTGGCCAAGTAGCATGAGCTGAAAGTTATCTTTAATTGTTTTAAGCTCAGAGTGTTGGGGGTTGGGGGCTGGGGGTTGAGTATTCCTGAAGGGATACCTAGCCTGTATTACATTGGAATTCTATTTAACCATTAACGGACAGAGCAAGGTCATTAACATCATGGCGTTGTTTGAAAGTGGACACTTCACATTAAAATCTAGATTTCTGGTGCCTGTTGGCAAAGACCCTGACACGTTTATACATGGTTGATCCCTTGAGCACATCAACAAGCAGGTATATATTCTCCAGCTCATGACAGCCCTCGTGACTCACTATGACCATACCTGAGCAGTCTTCCTCCCTGGGGGGGGGGGGGGGTAGATATTTGACTTTCATCCACTATCCTAAACGGTCTAAGCATCATCCACGTACTGTGCTGACTGTGGTCCACTGGAATTGCATCTCATTTCCAGTTAGAAACTTCAGTGATACCTGTAGCAACACGAAAAAGTACAAATATCCTCAATACAGCACAACAGTTAAGAAAAATAGATTTTGGAATTCAGCTTCCTAGGTTCAAATACCGGCTCTACCATTTTCTATCTGTATCATCAGGGCAAATCACTTAGCCTCTTCAAATTCCAGTTTCCTTACCAACAGAGCGAGGATAATGACGATCCCAGCTTCAGAGTGTCTGATGAGCTAACACAGTCAAGGGCTTAGACAGTGCCTGACCCCGAATATGCATCCAGTATGTGTTGGATGATATTCTTTTTACTAGAAACAGAGTGATTTCTTCATGTATCCAGCCATCAAGGAATTCAATCAACCTGAAAGATACAGTGGAATTGTTCTGCAGATCTGATTCCAACCAGGACCTGTTTCTGGTAAAAAATCAGGGCCCCAGAGCAGAAGCAAATGTCCTTGAGTTTTGTTGTCTCAGGCTAGATGCTGCGCTCAGACTCCTGGTAGGCTGTTCCTAGGAGCATGAGGAACACAGGCATGGAAGGGAGCCAACTGGAGACACACTTGCAAAAACTGTTTGTAGCCCCTGCCAAGTGAACATCAGGACTCAGTTCACTGATCCCAAGGCAATCAGAGAGGGCCACACAGCGTACTTTCTCCCATTCTGACAACTGTGGATGGCCACAGCCACACTGTCCAGGAAAGGGAATTGATGTGAACATTACCCTGCTGAAGGAAAGAGACTGACTTCAACTGAGAAACTTGTGAGTCACTTCTGAAGAAGTGCATACAATATGCCTTCACCCTGCCCGTAATGTGCATCCTCCAGTAAAGCCGAGCCCTGATGTCTTATAGGAGCCTCTCTGGCCATTGTCATAAGCGAGTCTAATTTTGTGTGAGGCCATGAAAACTCAGTGTTTTTCTTACGCTTGTGCTTATTGCGGGAGGTCTGAGAAGGCACTTCTGAAGGTTTATTCCTACCAGTCGTTGTCATTTTTATCGTGTCTTTATTTATTTTTTTATTTATTTATTTGTTAGTTCTACCAGTTTCTTGCTACCAACCCATCTCCCCCCACCCTCGTGCACACACGATCAGTCATGTAATCCCATGGACTTCGGCCCGCCAGACTCCTCTGTCCATGGATTTTTCCAGGCAAGAATACTGGAGTGGGTTGCCATTTCCTTCTCCATGTATCGAGCCTTTAAAGGTTCCATCACTGAGGTGTGGCTTCGACACGTGTACGAGGCTGAGTAGCAACATGCCCTTTCTCCCTAAGTGCAGTAGAAGTCATCCCCACTTCCCAACATGTCTGTCTTCCGGCCTCTGGAGCATGGATTGCTTGAGCTCACCACAGCGTCAGGATATTCTAGGAACCCTTCTGACTGCAGTCTCTTCAGGAGGTTGCAAGTGCTTCACACCTCAGGAATTTACAAAGCACTTTCTACAACCTCAGCTGGGAGAGGAGTCAACACTCGTGACAGTCACAGGCTTCCATGGCCTGGACTTGATTATGGGCTGTGCTTTCATAATCATCGTGTTTCCTATACCAAGTAAGATGTCACTGAGAACTTTTTTTTTTTTTTTCATTGTATCTTTGATGTTCATTAGACATATTATGGGTTTTCCTATATAGCTTCCCTTACGGATGAGGGTCTTAGGTTAGCAGTACTTACTAGAACTGACTTCCAGGTAGCTGTGGAAGAAAAAGAAAAAGAATGACCAACTGCTGTATTCGTAACATTATGTATGAAAATATTATTCGTTTTACTGTTTGCAGTCATCCAATTCTAACGTTCTGAAATACGCATTCAGAATAATCAAAATACCGCCTAGCTACTAGGCGGTCTCCCATCCAAGTACTAAGCAGGCCCGACCCTGCTCAGTTTCCCAGATCAGAGGAGATAGGGCACGTTCAGGGTGGTACGGCCTTAGACCGAGGCGGCTGCCAGGCGCCCCAAGAGCCCCGCGTTGCGCCTCCCTTTCGTTCTGACCTGCCGGTCGGGCCTGGGGCCGCAGCTCTTGACCGGGCGCGCGCTGCACTTGAGCCTCACGACTGGACTCCGGCCGGCCAGGGCGGGCAGCTCGGGGGCCAGCAGAGGGCGCCCCGGCCCCGCACACCGCCAGCCCCGGCCATCACCCGTCTGCCCCGCCCGGGCCTGGCGTGCCTGCGGGACCCGGGGTAGGGGGAGAAGGGATGGGTTGCGCGGCGAGGATATCTCGGTGCCCTGCCTCCCTGGGCCTCTTCAGGCTCGCGCTGCACCGAACCCCCAACCCCCGCCCCCCACCATCCCGTTCGCTGCTCAGGGTCACGTGGCTCCGGACGTGTGTGGCTCCGGCCCGGGGCCGCGGTCCCCGGAGCCTCCTGCGGGCTTCGGAGCAGCCCAGCCGGGGCCCCAGGCGCCCATCCTGCCCGGTGCCCAAACCCACCGGAGCGCGTCAGCCCCGCCCTTTCGCCCCACCGAGGCCCGCCTTGCCCCCACGCCGCGGGCCCAGCACAGGACCGTCCTGAGAGAGCAGACGAGCGACAGGCAGGCACCCGGACAGACACTCGCACGCACCCACGCCAAGTGAGACAGAGGCAGAAAGAGACGAGGGTTCAGAGAGAGACTCGAAGACAGCGTGTGGGCAAGGGGGGCCTCGGGCAGGATGCCGGGCAGGTGCAGAGGCCACCCGGCCCTGAGCAGCGAACGGGATGGGGCGGGGGGAGGCCGCCCAGCAGGGGCGGGCCTGGAGAGGCCCAGGGCGGGAGCGCACCCGAGACCTCCGCGCCCCGCCCCCCTCCCCCCAACACCCCCCTCCCCCCCCGCAGGCACGCCGGGGCGCGCCGACAATAGCTTCTCCAGAGTTTGGCCACCTGAGTTTCTAACCTTGTGCGCAACTGAGTGATGACAGTGCATTGAACAGCTAGGTCATTTCCAAATAAATTAAGCTTAGTGTTTCACAGGACACCAGGACATGAATGGACAGACCAGCACGGATGCATGGACACCAACCTTGGGAACTAGACAACCGGTGGGGAATTGCTGTCTGACTCAGGGAACTCAAACTGCGGCTCTCTGATCGCCTAGAGAGGTGGGAATGGGCCAGACGTGGGAGGGAGATTCAAGAGCGAGGGGCCACACGTACCCCTACGGTACATTCAGATTGACATATGACCAATCAAACCAATATTGTAGAGCAAGAATCATTCCCCCGTAAATAAATAACTGTTAGAAAGAGAGAAAGAAACCCAAACAGATGGAATGAAATGAACAGAAACACATACTTTGCAATTCACACCGCAATTCAATTACAAACAAAAACAAAGAAAAAACACTATAACCATTTTCGAAAAACAACAGACCTCTCCATGACCTTTGGTCGGGTGATGAGTTCTAACACACAACAAAAAAAGCCAGCTTTTCCAAATCGTGAATATAAGTTATTTCACACATCGACTGTTCCATTTAAGTGTCTAACAAAGAAGCTTAAAATCATTGACTCACTACATAAGCATGGAATTATTTTAAACGTAAATTATGTTCTAGAGGATTCAGGAAGCACTTGGCACATGTGTAAGTGTATCAGACCTAAAACTGTAACTTAGTGGAAGAGTCAGGATAGTCTAAAAATGAATCCCTAACTAAAAGGAATCCGTGCAAGTCCCTGAGCACTTTGCATTTCATGAGGATGACAATCGCTCTTTATCTGGTCATCCAGGAAGGCTGTGGGTTTAGGAGCGAGGATGGGCTTGTTTTAAAGGGTGTTGAGAGCCTTGCAGGATCTTGGGCAATCAAATAGCTTCCTGAGCACTGACATTTATTTCTTAATTTTTAAATTTACAATTCATCCAAATCTTGCAGTCCAAAACAAACAAACAAACAAACAAAAAATGTGAAAACATCACAGAAAAATAATATCTGAAAATATCTGATTGCCTTGTGATTCGTAGGGGATAAGCCTAAACTGCCCTTGAAATTGAGGGACTAGTGAATATTGGCCCTCAGATCTCATCATAATCAACGATGAGCAACTCTTGAAGAATTGCCAGAAGTATTTTCAAGTTCGCTGACTTCTCCTGAAGTCAAGATTGCTAGCTGTGATGATTTAAAAATCACTAATTGATAAACATCAATACAATTAGTTAACATCCACATAGCCAATGTCTATAGAGCCAGGCATAACAGAGTCTAAATTAATCAGATGGGATTTCTATTTTGCAGTGCAGTTGATGAGACAAGTTACACAAGATAGGAGATAATATAAATGAAAAGTGAAGCTATATGAGCAGTGCTTTGGGGAATAAATACTGATGTATAAATCGTCACTTCTGCGAAGGATTATTTCATAGATCCAGCCTATGATTTCTTCATCTGTTTATAGACGTCAGTGGTTAAGTAAGGGTCTTTACTCCAGATGGAGCAAAGTGTGAATTTTCCAGATCCGTCAAATTGAATCCTTCAAGAAACAAATCATTTTTTGAGTCAACTTCTCTTAGAGATCTCTGAAAATTGAATTCTACCTTACAAAAACTTCCAAAATTTCTGCCTGGAAAAATCAGAGTAGATGGAGCTGTGGTAGCCATTAGGAATATTCATAAGTATTCAGCCCATGGAGGACTGCACTTCCCCACTCCCTTGGAAATGAAGTGTGATCACTGACCATCTTTGGCCGGCGAAATATGCATCTAAGTGTCTCTGTCACTTCTGTTCGACGCTTCAAGGGTCAGCGTGTAAGTCACACATTCCCCTCCTCGCTACTGTACTGATGATGCAAAGTGTGTGTGCAAATAAAGCCTCCCTCAGACTGGGTCTCTGAGACAGGAAAGGGCAGAGACCCCTGCTGACCCACACTGACCAAGTAGCATGAGCTAAAAGTTATCTTTAATTGTTTTAAGCTCAGAGTGTTGGGGGTTGGGGGCTGGGGGTTGAGTATTCCTGAAGGGATACCTAGCCTGTATTACATTGGAATTCTATTTAACCATTAACGGACAGAGCAAGGTCAGTAACATCATGGCGTTGTTTGAAAGTGGACACTTCACATTAAAATCTAGATTCCTGGCGCCTGTTGGCAAAGGCCCTGACACGTTTATACATGGTTGATCCCTTGAGCACATCAACAAGCAGGTATATATTCTCCAGCTCATGACAGCCCTCGTGACTCACTATGACCATACCTGAGCAGTCTTCCTCCCTGAGGGGGGGGGGGTGTAGATATTTGACTTTCATCCACTATCCTAAACGGTCTAAGCATCATCCACGTACTGTGCTGACTGTGGTCCACTGGAATTGCATCTCATTTCCAGTTAGAAACTTCAGTGATACCTGTAGCAACACGAAAAAGTACAAATATCCTCAATACAGCACAAGAGTTAAGAAAATAGATTTTGGAATTCAGCTTCCTAGGTTCAAATACCGGCTCTACCATTTTCTATCTGTATCATCAGGGCAAATCACTTAGCCTCTTCAAATTCCAGTTTCCTTACAAACAGAGCGAGGATAATGACGATCCCAGCTTCAGAGTGTCTGATGAGCTAACACAGTCAAGGGCTTAGACAGTGCCTGACCCCGAATATGCATCCAGTATGTGTTGGATGATATTCTTTTTACTAGAAACAGAGTGATTTCTTCATGTATCCAGCCATCAAGGAATTCAATCAACCTGAAAGATACAGTGGAATTGTTCTGCAGATCTGATTCCAACCAGGACCTGTTTCTGGTAAAAATCAGGGCCCCAAAGCAGAAGCAAATGTCCTTGAGTTTTGTTGTCTCAGGCTAGATGCTGCGCTCAGACTCCTGGTAGGCTGTTCCTAGGAGCACGGGGAACACAGGCATGGAAGGGAGCCAACTGGAGACACACTTGCAAAAACTGTTTGTAGCCCCTGCCAAGTGAACATCAGGACTCAGTTCACTGATCCCAAGGCAATCAGAGAGGGCCACACAGCGTACTTTCTCCCATTCTGACAACTGTGGATGGCCACAGCCACACTGTCCAGGAAAGGGAATTGATGTGAACATTACCCTGCTGAAGGAAAGAGACTGACTTCAACTGAGAAGCTTGTGAGTCACTTCTGAAGAAGTGCATACAATATGCCTTCACCCTGCCAGTAACACATATTTCCATAACACACAGCGATGCACTCGATCGATGTGCATCCTCCAGTAAAGCCCAGCCCTGATGTCTTATAGGAGCCTCTCTGGCCATTGTCATAAGCGAGTCTAATTTTGTGTGAGGCCATGAAAACTCAGTGTTTTTCTTACGCTTGTGCTTATTGCGGGAGGTCTGAGAAGGCACTTCTGAAGGTTTATTCCTACCAGTCGTTGTCATTTTTATCGAGTCTTTATTTATTTTTTTATTTATTTATTTGTTAGTTCTACCAGTTTCTTGCTACCAACCCATCTCCCCCCACCCTCGTGCACACACGATCAGTCATGTAATCCCATGGACTTCGGCCCGCCAGACTCCTCTGTCCATGGATTTTTCCAGGCAAGAATACTGGAGTGGGTTGCCATTTCCTTCTCCATGTATCGAGTCTTTAAAGGTTCCATCACTGAGGTGTGGCTTCGACACGTGTACGAGGCTGAGTAGCAACATGCCCTTTCTCCCTAAGTGCAGTAGAAGTCATCCCCACTTCCCAACATGTCTGTCTTCCGGCCTCTGGAGCATGGATTGCTTGAGCTCACCACAGCGTCAGGATATTCTAGAAACCCTTCTGACTGCAGTCTCTTCAGGAGGTTGCAAGTGCTTCACACCTCAGGAATTTACAAAGCACTTTCTACAACCTCAGCTGGGAGAGGAGTCAACACTCGTGACAGTCACAGGCTTCCATGGCCTGGACTTGATTATGGGCTGTGCTTTCATAATCATCGTGTTTCCTATACCAACTAAGATGTCACTGAGAACTTTTTTCTCTATCATCATTGTATCTTTGATGTTCATTAGACATATTATGGGTTTTCCTAGATAGCTTCCCTTACGGATGAGGGTCATAGGTTAGCAGTACTTACTAAAACTGACTTCCAGGTAGCTGTGGTAGAACAGGAAAAAGAATGACCAACTGCTGTATTCTGAACATTATGTATGAAAATATTATTCGTTTTACTGTTTGCAGTCATCCAAGTCTAACGTTCTGAAATACGCATTCAGAAAAATCAAACAACCGCCTAGGTACTAGGCAGTCTCCCATCCAAGTACTAACCAGGCCCGACCCTGCTCAGTTTCCCAGATCAGAGGAGATAGGGCACGTTCAGGGTGGTACGGCCTTAGACCGAGGCGGCTGCCAGGCGCCCCAAGAGCCCCGCGTTGCGCCTCCCTTTCGTTCTGACCTGCCGGTCGGGCCTGGGGCCGCAGCTCTTGACCGGGCGCGCGCTGCACTTGAGCCTCACGACTGGACTCCGGCCGGCCAGGGCGGGCAGCTCGGGGGCCAGCAGAGGGCGCCCCGGCCCCGCACACCGCCAGCCCCGGCCAGCACCCGTCTGCCCCGCCCGGGCCTGGCGTGCCTGCGGGACCCGGGGTAGGGGGAGAAGGGATGGGTTGCGCGGCGAGGACATCTCGGTGCCCTGCCTCCCTGGGCCTCTTCAGGCTCGCGCCGCGCCGCACCGAACCCCCAACCCCCGCCCCCCACCATCCCGTTCGCTGCTCAGGGTCACGTGGCTCCGGACGTGTGTGGCTTCGGCCCGGGGCCGCGGTCCCCGGAGCCTCCTGCGGGCTTCGGAGCAGCCCAGCCGGGGCCCCAGGCGCCCATCCTGCCCGGTGCCCAAACCCACCGGAGCGCGTCAGCCCCGCCCTTTCGCCCTACCGAGGCCCGCCTTGCCCCCACGCCGCGGGCCCAGCACAGGACCTTCCTGAGAGAGCAGACGAGCGACAGGCAGGCACCCGGACAGACACTCGCACGCACCCACGCCAAGTGAGACAGAGGCAGAAAGAGACGAGGGTTCAGAGAGAGACTCGAAGACAGCGTGTGGGCAAGGGGGGCCTCGGGCAGGATGCCGGGCAGGTGCAGAGGCCACCCGGCCCTGAGCAGCGAACGGGATGGGGGCGGGGGGAGGCCGCCCAGCAGGGGCGGGCCTGGAGAGGCCCAGGGCGGGAGCGCACCCGAGACCTCCGCGCCCCGCCCCCCTCCCCCCAACACCCCCCCCCCCCCGCAGGCACGCCGGGGCGCGCCGACAATAGCTTCTCCAGAGTTTGGCCACCTGAGTTTCTAACCTTGTGCGCAACTGAGTGATGACAGTGCATTGAACAGCTAGGTCATTTCCAAATAAATTAAGCTTAGTGTTTCACAGGACACCAGGACATGAATGGACAGACCAGCACGGATGCATGGACACCAACCTTGGGAACTAGACAACCGGTGGGAAATTGCTGTCTGACTCAGGGAACTCAAACTGCGGCTCTCTGATCGCCTAGAGAGGTGGGAATGGGCCAGACGTGGGAGGGAGATTCAAGAGCGAGGGGCCACACGTACCCCTACGGTACATTCAGATTGACATATGACCAATCAAACCAATATTGTAGAGCAAGAATCATTCCCCTGTAAATAAATAACTGTTAGAAAGAGAGAAAGAAACCCAAACAGATGGAATGAAATGGACAGAAACACATACTTTGCAATTCACACCGCAATTCAATTACAAACAAAAACAAAGAAAAAACACTATAACCATTTTCGAAAAACAACAGACCTCTCCATGACCTTTGGTCGGGTGATGAGTTCTAACACACAACAAAAAAAGCCAACTTTTCCAAATCGTGAATATAAGTTATTTCACACATCGACTTTTCCATTTAAGTGTCTAACAAAGAAGCTTAAAATCATTGACTCACTACATAAGCATGGAATTATTTTAAACGTAAATTATGTTCTAGAGGATTCAGGAAGCACTTGGCACATGTGTAAGTGTATCAGACCTAAAACTGTAACTTAGTGGAAGAGTCAGGATAGTCTAAAAATGAATCCCTAACTAAAAGGAATCCGTGCAAGTCCCTGAGCACTTTGCATTTCATGAGAATGACAATCGCTCTTTATCTGGTCATCCAGGAAGGCTGTGGGTTTAGGAGCGAGGATGGGCTTGTTTTAAAGGGTGTTGAGAGCCTTGCAGGATCTTGGGCAATCAAATAGCTTCCTGAGCACTGACATTTATTTCTTAATTTTTAAATTTACAATTCATCCAAATCTTGCAGTCCAAAACAAACAAACAAGCAAAAAAAAAATGTGAAAACATCACAGAAAAATAATATCTGAAAATATCTGATTGCCTTGTGATTCGTAGGGGATAAGCCTAAACTGCCCTTGAAATTGAGGGCCTAGTGAATATTGGCCCTCAGATCTCATCATAATCAACGATGAGCAACTTTTGAAGAATTGCCAGAAGTATTTTCAAGTTCGCTGACTTCTCCTGAAGTCAAGATTGCTAGCTGTGATGATTTAAAAATCACTAATTGATAAACATCAATACAATTAGTTAACATCCACATAGCCAATGTCTATAGAGCCAGGCATAACAGAGTCTAAATTAATCAGATGGGATTCCTATTTTGCAGTGCAGTTGATGAGACAAGTTACACAAGATAGGAGATAATATAAATGAAAAGTGAAGCTATATGAGCAGTGCTTTGGGGAATAAATACTGATGTATAAATCGTCACTTCTGCGAAGGATTATTTCATAGATCCAGCCTATGATTTCTTCATCTGTTTATAGACGTCAGTGTTTAAGTAAGGGTCTTTACTCCAGATGGAGCAAAGTGTGAATTTTCCAGATCCGTCAAATTGAATCCTTCAAGAAACAAATCATTTTTTGAGTCAACTTCTCTTAGAGATCTCTGAAAATTGAATTCTACATTACAAACACTTCCAACATTTCTGCCTGGAAAAATCAGAGTAGATGGAGCTGTGGTAGCCATTAGGAATATTCATAAGTATTCAGCCCATGGAGGACTGCACTTCCCCACTCCCTTGGAAATGAAGTGTGATCACTGACCATCTTTGGCCGGCGAAATATGCATCAAAGTGTCTCTGTCACTTCTGTTCGACGCTTCAAGGGTCAGCGTGTAAGTCACACATTCCCCTCCTCGCTACTGTACTGATGATGCAAAATGTCTGTGCAAATAAAGCCTCCCTCAGACTGGGTCTCTGAGACAGGAAAGGGCAGAGACCCCTGCTGACCCACACTGACCAAGTAGCATGAGCTAAAAGTTATCTTTAATTGTTTTAAGCTCAGAGTGTTGGGGGTTGGGGGCTGGGGGTTGAGTATTCCTGAAGGGATACCTAGCCTGTATTACATTGGAATTCTATTTAACCATTAACGGACAGAGCAAGGTCATTAACATCATGGTGTTGTTTGAAAGTGGACACTTCACATTAAAATCTAGATTTCTGGCGCCTGTTGGCAAAGACCCTGACACGTTTATACATGGTTGATCCCTTGAGCACATCAACAAGCAGGTATATATTCTCCAGCTCATGACAGCCCTCGTGACTCACTATGACCATACCTGAGCAGTCTTCCTCCCTGAGGGGGGGGGGTGTAGATATTTGACTTTCATCCACTATCCTAAACGGTCTAAGCATCATCCACGTACTGTGCTGACTGTGGTCCACTGGAATTGCATCTCATTTCCAGTTAGAAACTTCAGTGATACCTGTAGCAACACGAAAAAGTACAAACATCCTCAATACAGCACAACAGTTAAGAAAATAGATTTTGGAATTCAGCTTCCTAGGTTCAAATACCGGCTCTACCATTTTCTATCTGTATCATCAGGGCAAATCACTTAGCCTCTTCAAATTCCAGTTTCCTTACAAACAGAGCGAGGATAATGACGATCCCAGCTTCAGAGTGTCTGATGAGCTAACACAGTCAAGGGCTTAGACAGTGCCTGACCCCGAATATGCATCCAGTATGTGTTGGATGATATTCTTTTTACTAGAAACAGAGGGATTTCTTCATGTATCCAGCCATCAAGGAATTCAATCAACCTGAAAGATACAGTGGAATTGTTCTGCAGATCTGATTCCAACCAGGACCTGTTTCTGGTAAAAATCAGGGCCCCAGAGCAGAAGCAAATGTCCTTGAGTTTTGTTGTCTCAGGCTAGATGCTGCGCTCAGACTCCTGGTAGGCTGTTCCTAGGAGCACGGGGAACACAGGCATGGAAGGGAGCCAACTGGAGACACACTTGCAAAAACTGTTTGTAGCCCCTGCCAAGTGAACATCAGGACTCAGTTCACTGATCCCAAGGCAATCAGAGAGGGCCACACAGCGTACTTTCTCCCATTCTGACAACTGTGGATGGCCACAGCCACACTGTCCAGGAAAGGGAATTGATGTGAACATTACCCTGCTGAAGGAAAGAGACTGACTTCAACTGAGAAGCTTGTGAGTCACTTCTGAAGAAGTGCATACAATATGCCTTCACCCTGCCCGTAACACATATTTCCATAACACACAGCGATGCACTCGATCGATGTGCATCCTCCAGTAAAGCCCAGCCCTGATGTCTTATAGGAGCCTCTCTGGCCATTGTCATAAGCGAGTCTAATTTTGTGTGAGGCCATGAAAACTCAGTGTTTCTCTTACGCTTGTGCTTATGACGGGAGGTCTGAGAAGGCACTTCTGAAGGTTTATTCCTACCAGTCGTTGTCATTTTTATCGAGTCTTTATTTATTTATTTATTTGTTAGTTCTACCAGTTTCTTGCTACCAACCCATCTCCCTCCACCCTCGTGCACACACGATCAGTCATGTAATCCCATGGACTTCGGCCCACCAGACTCCTCTGTCCATGGATTTCTCCAGGCAAGATCACTGGAGTGGGTTGCCATTTCCTTCTCCATGTATCGAGTCTTTCAAGGTGCCATCACTGAGGTGCGGCTTCGACACGTGTACGAGGCTGAGTAGCAACATGCCCTTTCTCCCTAAGTGCAGTAGAAGTCATCCCCACTTCCCAACATGTCTGTCTTCCGGCCTCTGGAGCATGGATTGCTTGAGCTCACCACAGCGTCAGGATATTCTAGAAACCCTTCTGACTGCAGTCTCTTCAGGAGGTTGCAAGTGCTTCACACCTCAGGAATTTACAAAGCACTTTCTACAACCTCAGCTGGGAGAGGAGTCAACACTCGTGACAGTCACAGGCTTCCATGGCCTGGACTTGATTATGGGCTGTGCTTTCATAATCATCGTGTTTCCTATACCAACTAAGATGTCACTGAGAACTTTTTTCTCTATCATCATTGTATCTTTGATGTTCATTAGACATATTATGGGTTTTCCTAGATAGCTTCCCTTACGGATGAGGGTCAAAGGTTAGCAGTACTTACTAAAACTGACTTCCAGGTAGCTGTGGTAGAACAGGAAAAAGAATGACCAACTGCTGTATTCTGAACATTATGTATGAAAATATTATTCGTTTTACTGTTTGCAGTCATCCAAGTCTAACGTTCTGAAATACGCATTCAGAAAAATCAAACAACCGCCTAGGTACTAGGCAGTCTCCCATCCAAGTACTAACCAGGCCCGACCCTGCTCAGTTTCCCAGATCAGAGGAGATAGGGCACGTTCAGGGTGGTACGGCTTTAGACCGAGGCGGCTGCCAGGCGCCCCAAGAGCCCCGCGTTGCGCCTCCCTTTCGTTCTGACCTGCCGGTCGGGCCTGGGGCCGCAGCTCTTGACCGGGCGCGCGCTGCACTTGAGCCGAACGACTGGACTCCGGCCGGCCAGCCGGGCAGCTCGGGGGCCAGCAGAGGGCGCCCCGGCCCCGCACACCGCCAGCCCCGGCCAGCACCCGTCTGCCCCGCCCGGGCCTGGCGTGCCTGCGGGACCCGGGGTGGGGGGAGGAGGGATGGGTTGAGCGGCGAGGACATCTCGGTGCCCTGCCTCCCTGGGCCTCTTCAGGCTCGCGCCGCGCCGCACCAAATCCCCAACCCCCGCCCCCCACCATCCCGTTCGCTGCTCAGGGTCACGTGGCTCCGGACGTGTGTGGCTTCGGCCCGGGGCCGCGGTCCCCGGAGCCTCCTGCGGGCTTCGGAGCAGCCCAGCCGGGGCCCCAGGCGCCCATCCTGCCCGGTGCCCAAACCCACCGGAGCGCGTCAGCCCCGCCCTTTCGCCCTACCGAGGCCCGCCTTGCCCCCACGCCGCGGGCCCAGCACAGGACCTTCCTGAGAGAGCAGACGAGCGACAGGCAGGCACCCGGACAGACACTCGCACGCACCCACGCCAAGTGAGACAGAGGCAGAAAGAGACGAGGGTTCAGAGAGAGACTCGAAGACAGCGTGTGGGCAAGGGGGGCCTCGGGCAGGATGCCGGGCAGGTGCAGAGGCCACCCGGCCCTGAGCAGCGAACGGGATGGGGGCGGGGGGAGGCCGCCCAGCAGGGGCGGGCCTGGAGAGGCCCAGGGCGGGAGCGCACCCGAGACCTCCGCGCCCCGCCCCCCTCCCCCCAACACCCCCCCCCCCCCCCGCAGGCACGCCGGGGCGCGCCGACAATAGCTTCTCCAGAGTTTGGCCACCTGAGTTTCTAACCTTGTGCGCAACTGAGTGATGACAGTGCATTGAACAGCTAGGTCATTTCCAAATAAATTAAGCTTAGTGTTTCACAGGACACCAGGACATGAATGGACAGACCAGCACGGATGCATGGACACCAACCTTGGGAACTAGACAACCGGTGGGAAATTGCTGTCTGACTCAGGGAACTCAAACTGCGGCTCTCTGATCGCCTAGAGAGGTGGGAATGGGCCAGACGTGGGAGGGAGATTCAAGAGCGAGGGGCCACACGTACCCCTACGGTACATTCAGATTGACATATGACCAATCAAACCAATATTGTAGAGCAAGAATCATTCCCCTGTAAATAAATAACTGTTAGAAAGAGAGAAAGAAACCCAAACAGATGGAATGAAATGAACAGAAACACATACTTTGCAATTCACACCGCAATTCAATTACAAACAAAAACAAAAACAAAGAAAAAACACTATAACCATTTTCGAAAAACAACAGACCTCTCCATGACCTTTGGTCGGGTGATGAGTTCTAACACACAACAAAAAAAGCCAGCTTTTCCAAATCGTGAATATAAGTTATTTCACACATCGACTTTTCCATTTAAGTGTCTAACAAAGAAGCTTAAAATCATTGACTCACTACATAAGCATGGAATTATTTTAAACGTAAATTATGTTCTAGAGGATTCAGGAAGCACTTGGCACATGTGTAAGTGTATCAGACCTAAAACTGTAACTTAGTGGAAGAGTCAGGATAGTCTAAAAATGAATCCCTAACTAAAAGGAATCCGTGCAAGTCCCTGAGCACTTTGCATTTCATGAGAATGACAATCGCTCTTTATCTGGTCATCCAGGAAGGCTGTGGGTTTAGGAGCGAGGATGGGCTTGTTTTAAAGGGTGTTGAGAGCCTTGCAGGATCTTGGGCAATCAAATAGCTTCCTGAGCACTGACATTTATTTCTTAATTTTTAAATTTACAATTCATCCAAATCTTGCAGTCCAAAACAAACAAACAAGCAAAAAAAAATGTGAAAACATCACAGAAAAATAATATCTGAAAATATCTGATTGCCTTGTGATTCGTAGGGGATAAGCCTAAACTGCCCTTGAAATTGAGGGCCTAGTGAATATTGGCCCTCAGATCTCATCATAATCAACGATGAGCAACTTTTGAAGAATTGCCAGAAGTATTTTCAAGTTCGCTGACTTCTCCTGAAGTCAAGATTGCTAGCTGTGATGATTTAAAAATCACTAATTGATAAACACCAATACAATTAATTAACATCCACATAGCCAATGTCTATAGAGCCAGGCATAACAGAGTCTAAATTAATCAGATGGGATTCCTATTTTGCAGTGCAGTTGATGAGACAAGTTACACAAGATAGGAGATAATATAAATGAAAAGTGAAGCTATATGAGCAGTGCTTTGGGGAATAAATACTGATGTATAAATCGTCACTTCTGCGAAGGATTATTTCATAGATCCAGCCTATGATTTCTTCATCTGTTCATAGACGTCAGTGTTTAAGTAAGGGTCTTTACTCCAGATGGAGCAAAGTGTGAATTTTCCAGATCCGTCAAATTGAATCCTTCAAGAAACAAATCATTTTTTGAGTCAACTTCTCTTAGAGATCTCTGAAAATTGAATTCTACCTTACAAAAACTTCCAACATTTCTGCCTGGAAAAATCAGAGTAGATGGAGCTGTGGTAGCCATTAGGAATATTCATAAGTATTCAGCCCATGGAGGACTGCACTTCCCCACTCCCTTGGAAATGAAGTGTGATCACTGACCATCTTTGGCCGGCGAAATATGCATCAAAGTGTCTCTGTCACTTCTGTTCGACGCTTCAAGGGTCAGCGTGTAAGTCACACATTCCCCTCCTCGCTACTGTACTGATGATGCAAAATGTCTGTGCAAATAAAGCCTCCCTCAGACTGGGTCTCTGAGACAGGAAAGGGCAGAGACCCCTGCTGACCCACACTGACCAAGTAGCATGAGCTAAAAGTTATCTTTAATTGTTTTAAGCTCAGAGTGTTGGGGGTGGGGGCTGGGGGTTGAGTATTCCTGAAGGGATACCTAGCCTGTATTACATTGGAATTCTATTTAACCATTAACGGACAGAGCAAGGTCATTAACATCATGGCGTTGTTTGAAAGTGGACACTTCACATTAAAATCTAGATTTCTGGCGCCTGTTGGCAAAGACCCTGACACGTTTATACATGGTTGATCCCTTGAGCACATCAACAAGCAGGTATATATTCTCCAGCTCATGACAGCCCTCGTGACTCACTATGACCATACCTGAGCAGTCTTCCTCCCTGAGGGGGGGGGGTGTAGATATTTGACTTTCATCCACTATCCTAAACGGTCTAAGCATCATCCACGTACTGTGCTGACTGTGGTCCACTGGAATTGCATCTCATTTCCAGTTAGAAACTTCAGTGATACCTGTAGCAACACGAAAAAGTACAAATATCCTCAATACAGCACAAGAGTTAAGAAAATAGATTTTGGAATTCAGCTTCCTAGGTTCAAATACCGGCTCTACCATTTTCTATCTGTATCATCAGGGCAAATCACTTAGCCTCTTCAAATTCCAGTTTCCTTACAAACAGAGCGAGGATAATGACGATCCCAGCTTCAGAGTGTCTGATGAGCTAACACAGTCAAGGGCTTAGACAGTGCCTGACCCCGAATATGCATCCAGTATGTGTTGGATGATATTCTTTTTACTAGAAACAGAGTGATTTCTTCATGTATCCAGCCATCAAGGAATTCAATCAACCTGAAAGATACAGTGGAATTGTTCTGCAGATCTGATTCCAACCAGGACCTGTTTCTGGTAAAAATCAGGGCCCCAGAGCAGAAGCAAATGTCCTTGAGTTTTGTTGTCTCAGGCTAGATGCTGCGCTCAGACTCCTGGTAGGCTGTTCCTAGGAGCACGGGGAACACAGGCATGGAAGGGAGCCAACTGGAGACACACTTGCAAAAACTGTTTGTAGCCCCTGCCAAGTGAACATCAGGACTCAGTTCACTGATCCCAAGGCAATCAGAGAGGGCCACACAGCGTACTTTCTCCCATTCTGACAACTGTGGATGGCCACAGCCACACTGTCCAGGAAAGGGAATTGATGTGAACATTACCCTGCTGAAGGAAAGAGACTGACTTCAACTGAGAAGCTTGTGAGTCACTTCTGAAGAAGTGCATACAATATGCCTTCACCCTGCCCGTAACACATATTTCCATAACACACAGCGATGCACTCGATCGATGTGCATCCTCCAGTAAAGCCCAGCCCTGATGTCTTATAGGAGCCTCTCTGGCCATTGTCATAAGCGAGTCTAATTTTGTGTGAGGCCATGAAAACTCAGTGTTTTTCTTACGCTTGTGCTTATGACGGGAGGTCTGAGAAGGCACTTCTGAAGGTTTATTCCTACCAGTCGTTGTCATTTTTATCGAGTCTTTATTTATTTATTTATTTGTTAGTTCTACCAGTTTCTTGCTACCAACCCATCTCCCTCCACCCTCGTGCACACACGATCAGTCATGTAATCCCATGGACTTCGGCCCGCCAGACTCCTCTGTCCATGGATTTTTCCAGGCAAGAATACTGGAGTGGGTTGCCATTTCCTTCTCCATGTATCGAGTCTTTAAAGGTTCCATCACTGAGGTGTGGCTTCGACACGTGTACGAGGCTGAGTAGCAACATGCCCTTTCTCCCTAAGTGCAGTAGAAGTCATCCCCACTTCCCAACATGTCTGTCTTCCGGCCTCTGGAGCATGGATTGCTTGAGCTCACCACAGCGTCAGGATATTCTAGAAACCCTTCTGACTGCAGTCTCTTCAGGAGGTTGCAAGTGCTTCACACCTCAGGAATTTACAAAGCACTTTCTACAACCTCAGCTGGGAGAGGAGTCAACACTCGTGACAGTCACAGGCTTCCATGGCCTGGACTTGATTATGGGCTGTGCTTTCATAATCATCGTGTTTCCTATACCAACTAAGATGTCACTGAGAACTTTTTTCTCTATCATCATTGTATCTTTGATGTTCATTAGACATATTATGGGTTTTCCTATATAGCTTCCCTTACGGATGAGGGTCATAGGTTAGCAGTACTTACTAAAACTGACTTCCACGTAGCTGTGGTAGAACAGGAAAAAGAATGACCAACTGCTGTATTCTGAACATTATGTATGAAAATATTATTCGTTTTACTGTTTGCAGTCATCCAAGTCTAACGTTCTGAAATACGCATTCAGAAAAATCAAACAACCGCCTAGGTACTAGGCAGTCTCCCATCCAAGTACTAACCAGGCCCGACCCTGCTCAGTTTCCCAGATCAGAGGAGATAGGGCACGTTCAGGGTGGTACGGCCTTAGACCGAGGCGGCTGCCAGGCGCCCCAAGAGCCCCGCGTTGCGCCTCCCTTTCGTTCTGACCTGCCGGTCGGGCCTGGGGCCGCAGCTCTTGACCGGGCGCGCGCTGCACTTGAGCCTCACGACTGGACTCCGGCCGGCCAGGGCGGGCAGCTCGGGGGCCAGCAGAGGGCGCCCCGGCCCCGCACACCGCCAGCCCCGGCCAGCACCCGTCTGCCCCGCCCGGGCCTGGCGTGCCTGCGGGACCCGGGGTAGGGGGAGAAGGGATGGGTTGCGCGGCGAGGACATCTCGGTGCCCTGCCTCCCTGGGCCTCTTCAGGCTCGCGCCGCGCCGCACCGAACCCCCAACCCCCGCCCCCCACCATCCCGTTCGCTGCTCAGGGTCACGTGGCTCCGGACGTGTGTGGCTCCGGCCCGGGGCCGCGGTCCCCGGAGCCTCCTGCGGGCTTCGGAGCAGCCCAGCCGGGGCCCCAGGCGCCCATCCTGCCCGGTGCCCAAACCCACCGGAGCGCGTCAGCCCCGCCCTTTCGCCCTACCGAGGCCCGCCTTGCCCCCACGCCGCGGGCCCAGCACAGGACCTTCCTGAGAGAGCAGACGAGCGACAGGCAGGCACCCGGACAGACACTCGCACGCACCCACGCCAAGTGAGACAGAGGCAGAAAGAGACGAGGGTTCAGAGAGAGAGTCGAAGACAGCGTGTGGGCAAGGGGGGCCTCGGGCAGGATGCCGGGCAGGTGCAGAGGCCACCCGGCCCTGAGCAGCGAACGGGATGGGGGCGGGGGGAGGCCGCCCAGCAGGGGCGGGCCTGGAGAGGCCCAGGGCGGGAGCGCACCCGAGACCTCCGCGCCCCGCCCCCCTCCCCCCAACACCCCCCCCCCCCGCAGGCACGCCGGGGCGCGCCGACAATAGCTTCTCCAGAGTTTGGCCACCTGAGTTTCTAACCTTGTGCGCAACTGAGTGATGACAGTGCATTGAACAGCTAGGTCATTTCCAAATAAATTAAGCTTAGTGTTTCACAGGACACCAGGACATGAATGGACAGACCAGCACGGATGCATGGACACCAACCTTGGGAACTAGACAACCGGTGGGAAATTGCTGTCTGACTCAGGGAACTCAAACTGCGGCTCTCTGATCGCCTAGAGAGGTGGGAATGGGCCAGACGTGGGAGGGAGATTCAAGAGCGAGGGGCCACACGTACCCCTACGGTACATTCAGATTGACATATGACCAATCAAACCAATATTGTAGAGCAAGAATCATTCCCCTGTAAATAAATAACTGTTAGAAAGAGAGAAAGAAACCCAAACAGATGGAATGAAATGAACAGAAACACATACTTTGCAATTCACACCGCAATTCAATTACAAACAAAAACAAAAACAAAGAAAAAACACTATAACCATTTTCGAAAAACAACAGACCTCTCCATGACCTTTGGTCGGGTGATGAGTTCTAACACACAACAAAAAAAGCCAGCTTTTCCAAATCGTGAATATAAGTTATTTCACACATCGACTTTTACATTGAAGTGTCTAACAAAGAAGCTTAAAATCATTGACTCACTGCAGAAGCAAGGAATTATTTTAAACGTAAATTATGTTCTAGAGGATTCAGGAAGCACTTGGCACATGTGTAAGTGTATCAGACCTAAAACTGTAACTTAGTGGAAGAGTCAGGATCGTCTAAAAATGAATCCCTAACTAAAAGGAATCCGTGCAAGTCCCTGAGCACTTTGCATTTCATGAGAATGACAATCGCTCTTTATCTGGTCATCCAGGAAGGCTGTGGGTTTAGGAGCGAGGATGGGCTTGTTTTAAAGGGTGTTGAGAGCCTTGCAGGATCTTGGGCAATCAAATAGCTTCCTGAGCACTGACATTTATTTCTTAATTTTTAAATTTACAATTCATCCAAATCTTGCAGTCCAAAACAAACAAACAAGCAAAAAAATAAAATGTGAAAACACCACAGAAAAATAATATCTGAAAATATCTGATTGCCTTGTGATTTGTAGGGGATAAGCCTAAACTGCCCTTGAAATTGAGGGCCTAGTGAATATTGGCCCTCAGATCTCATCATAATCAACGATGAGCAACTTTTGAAGAATTGCCAGAAGTATTTTCAAGTTCGCTGACTTCTCCTGAAGTCAAGATTGCTAGCTGTGATGATTTGAAAATCACTAATTGATAAACATCAATACAATTAATTAACATCCACATAGCCAATGTCTATAGAGCCAGGCATAACAGAGTCTAAATTAATCAGATGGGATTCCTATTTTGCAGTGCAGTTGATGAGACAAGTTACACAAGATAGGAGATAATATAAATGAAAAGTGAAGCTATATGAGCAGTGCTTTGGGGAATAAATACTGATGTATAAATCGTCACTTCTGCGAAGGATTATTTCATAGATCCAGCCTATGATTTCTTCATCTGTTTATAGACGTCAGTGTTTAAGTAAGGGTCTTTACTCCAGATGGAGCAAAGTGTGAATTTTCCAGATCCGTCAAATTGAATCCTTCAAGAAACAAATCATTTTTTGAGTCAACTTCTCTTAGAGATCTCTGAAAATTGAATTCTACCTTACAAAAACTTCCAACATTTCTGCCTGGAAAAATCAGAGTAGATGGAGCTGTGGTAGCCATTAGGAATATTCATAAGTATTCAGCCCATGGAGGACTGCACTTCCCCACTCCCTTGGAAATGAAGTGTGATCACTGACTATCTTTGGCCGGCGAAATATGCATCTAAGTGTCTCTGTCACTTCTGTTCGACGCTTCAAGGGTCAGCGTGTAAGTCACACATTCCCCTCCTCGCTACTGTACTGATGATGCAAAATGTGTGTGCAAATAAAGCCTCCCTCAGACTGGGTCTCTGAGACAGGAAAGGGCAGAGACCCCTGCTGACCCACACTGACCAAGTAGCATGAGCTAAAAGTTATCTTTAATTGTTTTAAGCTCAGAGAGTTGGGGGTGGGGGGGTGGGGGTTGAGTATTCCTGAAGGGATACCTAGCCTGTATTACATTGGAATTCTATTTAACCATTAATGGACAGAGCAAGGTCATTAACATCATGGCGTTGTTTTGAAAGTGGACACTTCACATTAAAATCTAGATTTCTGGCGCCTGTTGGCAAAGACCCTGACACGTTTATACATGGTTGATCCCTTGAGCACATCAACAAGCAGGTATATATTCTCCAGCTCATGACAGCCCTCGTGACTCACTATGACCATACCTGAGCAGTCTTCCTCCCTGGGGGGGGGGGGTGTAAATATTTGACTTTCATCCACTATCCTAAATGGTCTAAGCATCATCCACGTACTGTGCTGACTGTGGTCCACTGGAATTGCATCTCATTTCCAGTTAGAAACTTCAGTGATACCTGTAGCAACACGAAAAAGTACAAATATCCTCAATACAGCACAACAGTTAAGAAAAATAGATTTTGGAATTCAGCTTCCTAGGTTCAAATACCGGCTCTACCATTTTCTATCTGTATCATCAGGGCAAATCACTTAGCCTCTTCAAATTCCAGTTTCCTTACAAACAGAGCGAGGATAACGACGATCCCAGCTTCAGAGTGTCTGATGAGCTAACACAGTCAAGGGCTTAGACAGTGGCTGACCCCGAATATGCATCCAGTATGTGTTGGATGATATTCTTTTCACTAGAAACAGAGTGATTTCTTCGTGTATCCAGCCATCAGGGATTAATGACCTGAGAAGATACAGTGGAATTCGTTCTGCAGATCTGATATCAACCAGCCCTGTTGTCTGGTAAAGAATAGGGCCCAGAGCAGCAAAGCAAATGTCTTGAGTTTTTTGTCTCAGGCTAGATGCTGCGCTCAGACTCCTGGTAGGCTGTTCCTAGTAGCACGGGGAACACAGGCATGGAAGGGAGCCAACTGGAGACACACTTGCAAAAACTGTTTGTAGCCCCTGCCAAGTGAACATCAGGACTCAGTTCACTGATCCCAAGGCAATCAGAGAGGGCCACACAGCGTACTTTCTCCCATTCTGACAACTGTGGATGGCCACAGCCACTCTGTCCAGGAAAGGGAATTGATGTGAACATTACCCTGCTGAAGGAGGAGACCTGTACTTGCAAACTGAGAAGCTTGTGAGTCACTTCTGACGAATGCATACAATATGCCTTTCACCTCTGCCGTAACACATATTTCCATACACACAGCGATGCCCTCGATCGATGTGCATCCTCCCGTAAAGCCCAGCCCTGATGTCTTATAGGAGCCTCTCTGGCCATTGTCATAAGCGAGTCTAATTTTGTGTGAGGCCATGAAAACTCAGTGTTTTTCTTACGCTTGTGCTTATTGCGGGAGGTCTGAGAAGGCACTTCTGAAGGTTTATTCCTACCAGTTGTTGTCATTTTTATCGAGTCTTTATTTATTTTTTTATTTATTTATTTGTTAGTTCTACCAGTTTCTTGCTACCAACCCATCTCCCTCCACCCTCGTGCACACACGATCAGTCATGTAATCCCATGGACTTCGGCCCGCCAGACTCCTCTGTCCATGGATTTTTCCAGGCAAGAATACTGGAGTGGATTGCCATTTCCTTCTCCATGTATCGAGTCTTTAAAGGTTCCATCACTGAGGTGTGGCTTCGACACGTGTACGAGGCTGAGTAGCAACATGCCCTTTCTCCCTAAGTGCAGTAGAAGTCATCCCCACTTCCCAACATGTCTGTCTTCCGGCCTCTGGAGCATGGCTTGCTTGAGCTCACCACAGCGTCAGGATATTCTAGAAACCCTTCTGACTGCAGTCTCTTCAGGAGGTTGCAAGTGCTTCACACCTCAGGAATTTACAAAGCACTTTCTACAACCTCAGCTGGGAGAGGAGTCAACACTCGTGACAGTCACAGGCTTCCATGGCCTGGACTTGATTATAGGCTGTGCTTTCATAATCATCGTGTTTCCTATACCAACTAAGATGTCACTGAGAACTTTTTTCTCTATCATCATTGTATCTTTGATGTTCATTAGACATATTATGGGTTTTCCTAGATAGCTTCCCTTACGGATGAGGGTCAAAGGTTAGCAGTACTTACTAAAACTGACTTCCAGGTAGCTGTGGTAGAACAGGAAAAAGAATGACCAACTGCTGTATTCTGAACATTATGTATGAAAATATTATTCGTTTTACTGTTTGCAGTCATCCAAGTCTACACGATAACTGAATAACGCATTCAAAAAATCAAAGGGAAACCGCGCTAGGTAATATCCTCCAAATCCAGTATAACCAGGCCCGAACCCTGCTCGTTCCCAGAGTAAGAGGTGGCACGTTCAGGGTGGTACGGCTTAGACGCGAGGGGCTGCCACAGGCGCCCAAGAGCCCGCGTTGCGCCTCCCTTGTTCGTTCTGACCGTGCGGCGGCCTGGGGCCGCAGTCTGTGACCGGGGCATGCGCGGGTGCCACTCTGCCGGCTCGAACGACTGCTCGATCTCAGGCGGTCAAGCTCGGGGGCCAGCAGAAGGGGCCTCGCCGCACACGCCGCCCCGGCCAGACCCGTCTGCCACGCCCGGGGCCTGGCGTGCCTGCGGGACCCTGGGGTAAGGGGGAGAAGGGATGGGTTGCGCGGGCGAGAATTCGGTGCCTGCCTCCCTGGCGCTTCAGGCTCGAGACCGCGCACGCGACCCCCAAACCCCGCCCCACCATCCCTGTTCGACCCTGCTCAGCGTCACGTGGGCTGAGGGGCGTGTGGGCTTTGGCCCGGGGCGCGGTCCGAGACTGGGGCTTCGGAGCAGCCCCAGCGGCGGCCACAGGCCCATCCTGCCCGTGCCCAAACCGCACCGGAGCGCGTCAAGCCCGCCCTTTCGCCTACGAGGCCGCCTTGCCCACGCCGCGCGGCCAGCACACGGGACCTTGCTGAGAGAGCAGAACCGAGCGACAGGCAGGCACCCGACAGACACTGCGGCCACGCACCCACGCCAAGTGAGAGCAGAGGCAGAAAGAGACGAGGGTTCAGAGAGAGACTCGAGAGACAGCGTGGTGGGCAAGGGGGAGATAGAGATGCCGGGCAGGTGCAGAGGCCACCCGGCCCTGAGCAGCGAACGGGATGGGGGCGGGGGGAGGCCGCCCAGCAGGGGCGGGCCTAGAGAGGCCCAGGGCGGGAGCGCACCCGAGACCTCCGCGCCCCGCCCCCCTCCCCCCAACACCCCCGCAGGCACGCCGGGGCGCGCCGACAATAGCTTCTCCAGAGTTTGGTCACCTGAGTTTCTAACCTTGTGCGCAACTGAGTGATGACAGTGCATTGAACAGCTAGCTCATTTCCAAATAAATTAGGCTTAGTGTTTCACAGGACACCAGGACATGAATGGACAGACCAGCACGGATGCATGGACACCAACCTTGGGAACTAGACAACCGGAGGGAAATTGCTGTCTGACTCAGGGAACTCAAACTGCGGCACTCTGATCGCCTAGAGAGGTGGGAATGGGCCAGACGTGGGAGGGAGATTCAAGAGCGAGGGGCCACACGTACCCCTACGGTACATTCAGATTGACATATGACCAATCAAACCAATATTGTAGAGCAAGAATCATTCCCCTGTAAATAAATAACTGTTAGAAAGAGAGAAAGAAACCCAAACAGATAGAATGAAATGAACAGAAACACATACATACTTTGCAATTCACACCGCAATTCAAATAAAAACAAAAACAAAAACAAAGAAAAAACACTATAACCATTTTCGAAAAACAACAGACCTCTCCATGACCTTTGGTCGGGTGATGAGTTCTAACACACAACAAAAAAAGCCAACTTTTCCAAATCGTGAATATAAGCTATTTCACACATCGACTTTTCCATTTAAGTGTCTAACAAAGAAGCTTAAAATCATTGACTCACTACATAAGCATGGAATTATTTTAAACGTAAATTATGTTCTAGAGGATTCAGGAAGCACTTGGCACATGTGTAAGTGTATCAGACCTAAAACTGTAACTTAGTGGAAGAGTCAGGATAGTCTAAAAATGAATCCCTAACTAAAAGGAATCCGTGCAAGTCCCTGAGCACTTTGCATTTCATGAGAATGACAATCGCTCTTTATCTGGTCATCCAGGAAGGCTGTGGGTTTAGGAGCGAGGAAGGGCTTGTTTTAAAGGGTGTTGAGAGCCTTGCAGGATCTTGGGCAATCAAATAGCTTCCTGAGCACTGACATTTATTTCTTAATTTTTAAATTTACAATTCATCAAAATCTTGCAGTCCAAAACAAAAAAAAAAAAAAAAAAAAATGTGAAAACATCACAGAAAAATAATATCTGAAAATATCTGATTGCCTTGTGATTCGTAGGGGATAAGCCTAAACTGCCCTTGAAATTGAGGGACTAGTGAATATTGGCCCTCAGATCTCATCATAATCAACGATGAGCAACTTTTGAAGAATTGCCAGAAGTATTTTCAAGTTCGCTGACTTCTCCTGAAGTCAAGATTGCTAGCTGTGATGATTTAAAAATCACTAATTGATAAACACCAATACAATTAGTTAACATCCGCATAGCCAATGTCTACGGAGCCAGGCATAACAGAGTCTAAATTAATCAGATGGGATTCCTATTTTGCAGTGCAGTTGATGAGACAAGTTACACAAGATAGGAGATAATATAAATGAAAAGTGAAGCTATATGAGCAGTGCTTTGGGGAATAAATACTGATGTATATATCGTCACTTCTGCGAAGGATTATTTCATAGACCCAGCCTATGATTTCTTCATCTGTTCATAGACGTCAGTGTTTAAGTAAGGGTCTTTACTCCAGATGGAGCAAAGTGTGAATTTTCCAGATCCGTCAAATTGAATCCTTCAAGAAACAAACCATTTTTTGAGTCAACTTCTCTTAGAGATCTCTGAAAATTGAATTCTACATTACAAACACTTCCAACATTTCTGCCTGGAAAAATCAGAGTAGATGGAGCTGTGGTAGCCATTAGGAATATTCATAAGTATTCAGCCCATGGAGGACTGCACTTCCCCACTCCCTTGGAAATGAATTGTGATCACTGACCATCTTTGGCCGGCGAAATATGCATCAAAGTGTCTCTGTCACTTCTGTTCGACGCTTCAAGGGTCAGCGTGTAAGTCACACATTCCCCTCCTCGCTACTGTACTGATGATGCAAAATGTCTGTGCAAATAAAGCCTCCCTCAGACTGGGTCTCTGAGACAGGAAAGGGCAGAGACCCCTGCTGACCCACACTGACCAAGTAGCATGAGCTAAAAGTTATCTTTAATTGTTTTAAGCTCAGAGAGTTGGGGGTGGGGGGGTGGGGGTTGAGTATTCCTGAAGGGATACCTAGCCTGCATTACATTGGAAGTCTATTTAACCATTAACGGACAGAGCAAGGTCAGTAACATCATGGCGTTGTTTGAAAGTGGACACTTCACATTAAAATCTAGATTTCTGGCGCCTGTTGGCAAAGGCCCTGACACGTTTATACATGGTTGATCCCTTGAGCACATCGACAAGCAGGTATATATTCTCCAGCTCATGACAGCCCTCGTGACTCACTATGACCATACCTGAGCAGTCTTCCTCCCTGAGGGGGGGTGTAGATATTTGACTTTCATCTGCTATCCTAAACGGTCTAAGCATCATCTATGTACTGTGCTGGCTGTGGTCCACTGGAATTGCATCTCATTTCCAGTTAGAAACTTCAGTGATACCTGTAGCAACACGAAAAAGTACAAATATCCTCAATACAGCACAAGAGTTAAGAAAATAGATTTTGGAATTCAGCTTCCTAGGTTCAAATACCGGCTCTACCATTTTCTATCTGTATCATCAGGGCAAATCACTTAGCCTCTTCAAATTCCAGTTTCCTTACAACAGAGCGAGGATAATGACGATCCCAGCTTCAGAGTGTCTGATGAGCTAACACAGTCAAGGGCTTAGACAGTGCCTGACCCCGAATATGCATCCAGTATGTGTTGGATGATATTCTTTTTACTAGAAACAGAGGGATTTCTTCATGTATCCAGCCATCAAGGAATTCAATCAACCTGAAAGATACAGTGGAATTGTTCTGCAGATCTGATTCCAACCAGGACCTGTTTCTGGTAAAAATCAGGGCCCCAGAGCAGAAGCAAATGTCCTTGAGTTTTGTTGTCTCAGGCTAGATGCTGCGCTCAGACTCCTGGTAGGCTGTTCCTAGGAGCACGGGGAACACAGGCATGGAAGGGAGCCAACTGGAACACACTTGCAAAAACTGTTTGTAGCCCCTGCCAAGTGAACATCAGGACTCAGTTCACTGATCCCAAGGCAATCAGAGAGGGCCACACAGCGTACTTTCTCCCATTCTGACAACTGTGGATGGCCACAGCCACACTGTCCAGGAAAGGGAATTGATGTGAACATTACCCTGCTGAAGGAAAGAGACTGACTTCAACTGAGAAGCTTGTGAGTCACTTCTGAAGAAGTGCATACAATATGCCTTCACCCTGCCCGTAACACATATTTCCATAACACACAGCGATGCACTCGATCGATGTGCATCCTCCAGTAAAGCCCAGCCCTGATGTCTTATAGGAGCCTCTCTGGCCATTGTCATAAGCGAGTCTAATTTTGTGTGAGGCCATGAAAACTCAGTGTTTTTCTTACGCTTGTGCTTATGACGGGAGGTCTGAGAAGGCACTTCTGAAGGTTTATTCCTACCAGTCGTTGTCATTTTTATCGAGTCTTTATTTATTTTTTTATTTATTTATTTGTTAGTTCTACCAGTTTCTTGCTACCAACCCATCTCCCTCCACCCTCGTGCACACACGATCAGTCATGTAATCCCATGGACTTCGGCCCGCCAGACTCCTCTGTCCATGGATTTTTCCAGGCAAGAATACTGGAGTGGGTTGCCATTTCCTTCTCCATGTATCGAGTCTTTAAAGGTTCCATCACTGAGGTGTGGCTTCGACACGTGTACGAGGCTGAGTAGCAACATGCCCTTTCTCCCTAAGTGCAGTAGAAGTCATCCCCACTTCCCAACATGTCTGTCTTCCGGCCTCTGGAGCATGGATTGCTTGAGCTCACCACAGCGTCAGGATATTCTAGAAACCCTTCTGACTGCAGTCTCTTCAGGAGGTTGCAAGTGCTTCACACCTCAGGAATTTACAAAGCACTTTCTACAACCTCAGCTGGGAGAGGAGTCAACACTCGTGACAGTCACAGGCTTCCATGGCCTGGACTTGATTATGGGCTGTGCTTTCATAATCATCGTGTTTCCTATACCAACTAAGATGTCACTGAGAACTTTTTTCTCTATCATCATTGTATCTTTGATGTTCATTAGACATATTATGGGTTTTCCTATATAGCTTCCCTTACGGATGAGGGTCATAGGTTAGCAGTACTTACTAAAACTGACTTCCACGTAGCTGTGGTAGAACAGGAAAAAGAATGACCAACTGCTGTATTCTGAACATTATGTATGAAAATATTATTCGTTTTACTGTTTGCAGTCATCCAAGTCTAACGTTCTGAAATACGCATTCAGAAAAATCAAACAACCGCCTAGGTACTAGGCAGTCTCCCATCCAAGTACTAACCAGGCCCGACCCTGCTCAGTTTCCCAGATCAGAGGAGATAGGGCACGTTCAGGGTGGTACGGCCTTAGACCGAGGCGGCTGCCAGGCGCCCCAAGAGCCCCGCGTTGCGCCTCCCTTTCGTTCTGACCTGCCGGTCGGGCCTGGGGCCGCAGCTCTTGACCGGGCGCGCGCTGCACTTGAGCCTCACGACTGGACTCCGGCCGGCCAGGGCGGGCAGCTCGGGGGCCAGCAGAGGGCGCCCCGGCCCCGCACACCGCCAGCCCCGGCCAGCACCCGTCTGCCCCGCCCGGGCCTGGCGTGCCTGCGGGACCCGGGGTAGGGGGAGGAGGGATGGGTTGCGCGGCGAGGACATCTCGGTGCCCTGCCTCCCTGGGCCTCTTCAGGCTCGCGCCGCCGCACCGAACCCCCAACCCCCGCCCCCCACCATCCCGTTCGCTGCTCAGGGTCACGTGGCTCCGGACGTGTGTGGCTTCGGCCCGGGGCCGCGGTCCCCGGAGCCTCCTGCGGGCTTCGGAGCAGCCCAGCCGGGGCCCCAGGCGCCCATCCTGCCCGCTGCCCAAACCCACCGGAGCGCGTCAGCCCCGCCCTTTCGCCCTACCGAGGCCCGCCTTGCTCCCACGAAGCGGGCCCAGCACAGGACCTTCCTGAGAGAGCAGACGAGCGACAGGCAGGCACCCGGACAGACACTCGCACGCACCCACGCCAAGTGAGACAGAGGCAGAAAGAGACGAGGGTTCAGAGAGAGACTCGAAGACAGCGTGTGGGCAAGGGGGGCCTCGGGCAGGATGCCGGGCAGGTGCAGAGGCCACCCGGCCCTGAGCAGCGAACGGGATGGGGGCGGGGGGAGGCCGCCCAGCAGGGGCGGGCCTGGAGAGGCCCAGGGCGGGAGCGCACCCGAGACCTCCGCGCCCCGCCCCCCTCCCCCCAACACCCCCGCAGGCACGCCGGGGCGCGCCGACAATAGCTTCTCCAGAGTTTGGTCACCTGAGTTTCTAACCTTGTGCGCAACTGAGTGATGACAGTGCATTGAACAGCTAGCTCATTTCCAAATAAATTAAGCTTAGTGTTTCACAGGACACCAGGACATGAATGGACAGACCAGCACGGATGCATGGACACCAACCTTGGGAACTAGACAACCGGTGGGAAATTGCTGTCTGACTCAGGGAACTCAAACTGCGGCTCTCTGATCGCCTAGAGAGGTGGGAATGGGCCAGACGTGGGAGGGAGATTCAAGAGCGAGGGCCACACGTACCCCTATGGTACATTCAGATTGACATATGACCAATCAAACCAATATTGTAGAGCAAGAATCATTCCCCTGTAAATAAATAACTGTTAGAAAGAGAGAAAAGAAACCCAAACAGATGGAATGAAATGAACAGAAACACACACTTTGCAATTCACACCGCAATTCAATTACAAACAAAAACAAAAAATACTCTATAACCATTTTAGAAAAACAACAGACCTCTCCATGACCTTTGGTCGGGTGATGAGTTCTAACACACAACAAAAAAGGCCAACTTTTCCAAATCGTGAATATAAGTTATTTCACACATCGACTTTTACATTGAAGTGTCTAACAAAGAAGCTTAAAATCATTGACTCACTACATAAGCATGGAATTATTTTAAACGTAAATTATGTTCTAGAGGATTCAGGAAGCACTTGGCACATGTGTAAGTGTATCAGACCTAAAACTGTAACTTAGTGGAAGAGTCAGGATCGTCTAAAAATGAATCCCTAACTAAAAGGAATCCGTGCAAGTCCCTGAGCACTTTGCATTTCATGAGAATGACAATCGCTCTTTATCTGGTCATCCAGGAAGGCTGTGGGTTTAGGAGCGAGGATGGGCTTGTTTTAAAGGGTGTTGAGAGCCTTGCAGGATCTTGGGCAATCAAATAGCTTCCTGAGCACTGACATTTATTTCTTAATTTTTAAATTTACAATTCATCCAAATCTTGCAGTCCAAAACAAACAAACAAACAAAAATGTGAAAACATCACAGAAAAATAATATCTGAAAATATCTGATTGCCTTGTGATTCGTAGGGGATAAGCCTAAACTGCCCTTGAAATTGAGGGACTAGTGAATATTGGCCCTCAGATCTCATCATAATCAACGATGAGCAACTTTTGAAGAATTGCCAGAAGTATTTTCAAGTTCGCTGACTTCTCCTGAAGTCAAGATTGCTAGCTGTGATGATTTAAAAATCACTAATTGATAAACACCAATACAATTAGTTAACATCCACATAGCCAATGTCTATAGAGCCAGGCATAACAGAGTCTAAATTAATCAGATGGGATTCCTATTTTGCAGTGCAGTTGATGAGACAAGTTACACAAGATAGGAGATAATATAAATGAAAAGTGAAGCTATATGAGCAGTGCTTTGGGGAATAAATACTGATGTATAAATCGTCACTTCTGCGAAGGATTATTTCATAGATCCAGCCTATGATTTCTTCATCTGTTCATAGACGTCAGTGTTTAAGTAAGGGTCTTTACTCCAGATGGAGCAAAGTGTGAATTTTCCAGATCCGTCAAATTGAATCCTTCAAGAAACAAATCATTTTTTGAGTCAACTTCTCTTAGAGATCTCTGAAAATTGAATTCTACATTACAAACACTTCCAACATTTCTGCCTGGAAAAATCAGAGTAGATGGAGCTGTGGTAGCCATTAGGAATATTCATAAGTATTCAGCCCATGGAGGACTGCACTTCCCCACTCCCTTGGAAATGAAGTGTGATCACTGACCATCTTTGGCCGGCGAAATATGCATCAAAGTGTCTCTGTCACTTCTGTTCGACGCTTCAAGGGTCAGCGTGTAAGTCACACATTCCCCTCCTCGCTACTGTACTGATGATGCAAAATGTGTGTGCAAATAAAGCCTCCCTCAGACTGGGTCTCTGAGACAGGAAAGGGCAGAGACCCCTGCTGACCCACACTGACCAAGTAGCATGAGCTGAAAGTTATCTTTAATTGTTTTAAGCTCAGAGTGTTGGGGGTTGGGGGCTGGGGGTTGAGTATTCCTGAAGGGATACCTAGCCTGTATTACATTGGAATTCTATTTAACCATTAACGGACAGAGCAAGGTCATTAACATCATGGCGTTGTTTGAAAGTGGACACTTCACATTAAAATCTAGATTTCTGGCGCCTGTTGGCAAAGGCCCTGACACGTTTATACATGGTTGATCCCTTGAGCACATCAACAAGCAGGTATATATTCTCCAGCTCATGACAGCCCTCGTGACTCACTATGACCATACCTGAGCAGTCTTCCTCCCTGAGGGGGGGGGGTGTAGATATTTGACTTTCATCCACTATCCTAAACGGTCTAAGCATCATCCACGTACTGTGCTGACTGTGGTCCACTGGAATTGCATCTCATTTCCAGTTAGAAACTTCAGTGATACCTGTAGCAACACGAAAAAGTACAAATATCCTCAATACAGCACAACAGTTAAGAAAATAGATTTTGGAATTCAGCTTCCTAGGTTCAAATACCGGCTCTACCATTTTCTATCTGTATCATCAGGGCAAATCACTTAGCCTCTTCAAATTCCAGTTTCCTTACAAACAGAGCGAGGATAATGACGATCCCAGCTTCAGAGTGTCTGATGAGCTAACACAGTCAAGGGCTTAGACAGTGCCTGACCCCGAATATGCATCCAGTATGTGTTGGATGATATTCTTTTCACTAGAAACAGAGTGATTTCTTCGTGTATCCAGCCATCAGGGAATTCAATCAAGCTGAAAGATACAGTGGAATTGTTCTGCAGATCTGATTCCAACCAGGACCTGTTTCTGGTAAAAATCAGGGCCCCAGAGCAGAAGCAAATGTCCTTGAGTTTTGTTGTCTCAGGCTAGATGCTGCGCTCAGACTCCTGGTAGGCTGTTCCTAGGAGCATGGGGAACACAGGCATGGAAGGGAGCCAACTGGAGACACACTTGCAAAAACTGTTTGTAGCCCCTGCCAAGTGAACATCAGGACTCAGTTCACTGATCCCAAGGCAATCAGAGAGGGCCACACAGCTTACTTTCTCCCATTGTGACAACTGTGGATGGCCACAGACACACTGTCCAGGAAAGGGAATTGATGTGAACATTACCCTGCTGAAGGAAAGAGGCTGACTTCAACTGAGAAGCTTGTGAGTCACTTCTGAAGAAGTGCATACAATATGCCTTCACCCTGCCCGTAACACATATTTCCATAACACACAGCGATGCACTCGATCGATGTGCATCCTCCAGTAAAGCCCAGCCCTGATGTCTTATAGGAGCCTCTCTGGCCATTGTCATAAGCGAGTCTAATTTTGTGTGAGGCCATGAAAACTCAGTGTTTTTCTTACGCTTGTGCTTATGACGGGAGGTCTGAGAAGGCACTTCTGAAGGTTTATTCCTACCAGTCGTTGTCATTTTTATCGAGTCTTTATTTATTTATTTATTTGTTAGTTCTACCAGTTTCTTGCTACCAACCCATCTCCCCCCACCCTCGTGCACACACGATCAGTCATGTAATCCCATGGACTTCGGCCCGCCAGACTCCTCTGTCCATGGATTTTTCCAGGCAAGAATACTGGAGTGGGTTGCCATTTCCTTCTCCATGTATCGAGTCTTTAAAGGTTCCATCACTGAGGTGTGGCTTCGACACGTGTACGAGGCTGAGTAGCAACATGCCCTTTCTCCCTAAGTGCAGTAGAAGTCATCCCCACTTCCCAACATGTCTGTCTTCCGGCCTCTGGAGCATGGATTGCTTGAGCTCACCACAGCGTCAGGATATTCTAGAAACCCTTCTGACTGCAGTCTCTTCAGGAGGTTGCAAGTGCTTCACACCTCAGGAATTTACAAAGCACTTTCTACAACCTCAGCTGGGAGAGGAGTCAACACTCGTGACAGTCACAGGCTTCCATGGCCTGGACTTGATTATGGGCTGTGCTTTCATAATCATCGTGTTTCCTATACCAACTAAGATGTCACTGAGAACTTTTTTCTCTATCATCATTGTATCTTTGATGTTCATTAGACATATTATGGGTTTTCCTATATAGCTTCCCTTACGGATGAGGGTCATAGGTTAGCAGTACTTACTAAAACTGACTTCCAGGTAGCTGTGGTAGAACAGGAAAAAGAATGACCAACTGCTGTATTCTGAACATTATGTATGAAAATATTATTCGTTTTACTGTTTGCAGTCATCCAAGTCTAACGTTCTGAAATACGCATTCAGAAAAATCAAACAACCGCCTAGGTACTAGGCAGTCTCCCATCCAAGTACTAACCAGGCCCGACCCTGCTCAGTTTCCCAGATCAGAGGAGATAGGGCACGTTCAGGGTGGTACGGCCTTAGACCGAGGCGGCTGCCAGGCGCCCCAAGAGCCCCGCGTTGCGCCTCCCTTTCGTTCTGCCCTGCCGGTCGGGCCTGGGGCCGCAGCTCTTGACCGGGCGCGCGCTGCACTTGAGCCTCACGACTGGACTCCGGCCGGCCAGGGCGGGCAGCTCGGGGGCCAGCAGAGGGCGCCCCGGCCCCGCACACCGCCAGCCCCGGCCAGCACCCGTCTGCCCCGCCCGGGCCTGGCGTGCCTGCGGGACCCGGGGTAGGGGGAGAAGGGATGGGTTGCGCGGCGAGGACATCTCGGTGCCCTGCCTCCCTGGGCCTCTTCAGGCTCGCGCCGCACCGAACCCCCAACCCCCGCCCCCCACCATCCCGTTCGCTGCTGAGGGTCACGTGGCTCCGGACGTGTGTGGCTTCGGCCCGGGGCCGCGGTCCCCAGAGCCTCCTGCGGGCTTCGGAGCAGCCCAGCCGGGGCCCCAGGCGCCCATCCTGCCCGGTGCCCAAACCCACCGGAGCGCGTCAGCCCCGCCCTTTCGCCCTACCGAGGCCCGCCTTGCCCCCACGCCGCGGGCCCAGCACAGGACCTTCCTGAGAGAGCAGACGAGCGACAGGCAGGCACCCGGACAGACACGCGCACGCACCCACGCCAAGTGAGACAGAGGCAGAAAGAGACGAGGGTTCAGAGAGAGAGTCGAAGACAGCGTGTGGGCAAGGGGGGCCTCGGGCAGGATGCCGGGCAGGTGCAGAGGCCACCCGGCCCTGAGCAGCGAAAGGGATGGGGGCGGGGGGAGGCCGCCCAGCAGGGGCGGGCCTGCAGAGGCCCAGGGCGGGAGCGCACCCGAGACCTCCGCGCCCCGCTCCCCTCCCCCCAACACCCCCGCAGGCACGCCGGGGCGCGCCGACAATAGCTTCTCCAGAGTTTGGTCACCTGAGTTTCTAACCTTGTGCGCAACTGAGTGATGACAGTGCATTGAACAGCTAGGTCCTTTCCAAATAAATTAAGCTTAGTGTTTCCCAGGACACCAGGACATGAATGGACAGACCAGCACGGATGCATGGACACCAACCTTGGGAACTAGACAACGGTGGGAAATTGCTGTCTGACTCAGGGAACTCAAACTGCGGCTCTCTGATCGCCTAGAGAGGTGGGAATGGGCCAGACGTGGGAGGGAGATTCAAGAGCGAGGGCCACACGTACCCCTATGGTACATTCAGATTGACATATGACCAATCAAACCAATATTGTAGAGCAAGAATCATTCCCCTGTAAATAAGTAACTGTTAGAAAGAGAGAAAGAAACCCAAACAGATGGAATGAAATGAACAGAAACACACACTTTGCAATTCACACCGCAATTCAATTACAAACAAAAACAAAAAAAAACACTATAACCATTTTCGAAAAACAACAGACCTCTCCATGACCTTTGGTCGGGTGATGAGTTCTAACACACAACAAAAAAAGCCAACTTTTCCAAATCGTGAATATAAGTTATTTCACACATCGACTTTTCCATTTAAGTGTCTAACAAAGAAGCTTAAAATCATTGACTCACTACATAAGCATGGAATTATTTTAAACGTAAATTATGTTCTAGAGGATTCAGGAAGCACTTGGCACATGTGTAAGTGTATCAGACCTAAAACTGTAACTTAGTGGAAGAGTCAGGATCGTCTAAAAATGAATCCCTAACTAAAAGGAATCCGTGCAAGTCCCTGAGCACTTTGCATTTCATGAGAATGACAATCGCTCTTTATCTGGTTCATCCAGGAAGGCTGTGGGTTTAGGAGCGAGGATGGGCTTGTTTTAAAGGGTGTGAGAGCCTTGCAGGATCTTGGGCAATCAAATAGCTTCCTGAGCACTGACATTTATTTCTTAATTTTTAAATTTACAATTCATCCAAATCTTGCAGTCCGAAAGAAACAAACAAACAAAAAATGTGAAAACATCACAGAAAAATAATATCTGAAAATATCTGATTGCCTTGTGATTCGTAGGGGATAAGCCTAAACTGCCCTTGAAATTGAGGGACTAGTGAATATTGGCCCTCAGATCTCATCATAATCAACGATGAGCAACTTTTGAAGAATTGCCAGAAGTATTTTCAAGTTCGCTGACTTCTCCTGAAGTCAAGATTGCTAGCTGTGATGATTTAAAAATCACTAATTGATAAACACCAATACAATTAGTTAACATCCACATAGCCAATGTCTATAGAGCCAGGCATAACAGAGTCTAAATTAATCAGATGGGATTCCTATTTGCAGTGCAGTTGATGAGACAAGTTACACAAGATAGGAGATAATATAAATGAAAAGTGAAGCTATATGAGCAGTGCTTTGGGGAATAAACACTGATATGTAAATCGTCACTTCTGCGAAGGATTATTTCATAGATCCAGCCTATGATTTCCTAATCTGTTCATAGACGTCAGTGTTTAAGTAAGGGACTTTACTCCAGATGGAGCAAAGTGTGAATTTTCCAGATCCGTCAAATTGAATCCTTCAAGAAACAAATCATTTTTTGAGTCAACTTCTCTTAGAGATCTCTGAAAATTGAATTCTACCTTACAAAAACTTCCAACATTTCTGCCTGGAAAAATCAGAGTAGATGGAGCTGTGGTAGCCATAGGAATATTCATAAGTATTCAGCCCATGGAGGACTGCACTTCCCCACTCCCTTGGAAATGAAGTGTGATCACTGACCATCTTTGGCCGGCGAAATATGCATCTAAGTGTCTCTGTCACTTCTGTTCGACGCTTCAAGGGTCAGCGTGTAAGTCACACATTCCCCTCCTCGCTACTGTACTGATGATGCAAAATGTCTGTGCAAATAAAGCCTCCCTCAGACTGGGTCTCTGAGACAGGAAAGGGCAGAGACCCCTGCTGACCCACACTGACCAAGTAGCATGAGCTGAAAGTTATCTTTAATTGTTTTAAGCTCAGAGTGTTGGGGGTTGGGGGCTGGGGGTTGAGTATTCCTGAAGGGATACCTAGCCTGTATTACATTGGAATTCTATTTAACCATTAACGGACAGAGCAAGGTCATTAACATCATGGCGTTGTTTTGAAAGTGGACACTTCACATTAAAATCTAGATTTCTGGCGCCTGTTGGCAAAGGCCCTGACACGTTTATACATGGTTGATCCCTTGAGCACATCAACAAGCAGGTATATATTCTCCAGCTCATGACAGCCCTCGTGCCTCACTATGACCATACCTGAGCAGTCTTCCTCCCTGAGGGGGGGTGTAGATATTTGACTTTCATCTGTTATCCTAAACGGTCTAAGCATCATCCATGTACTGTGCTGGCTGTTGTCCACTGGAATTGCATCTCATTTCCAGTTAGAAACTTCAGTGATACTTGTAGCAACAGAAAAAAGTACAGATATCCTCAATGCAGCACAACAGTTAAGAAAATAGATTTTGGAATTCAGCTTCCTAGGTTCAAATACCGGCTCTACCATTTTCTATCTGTATCATCAGGGCAAATCACTTAGCCTCTTCAAATTCCAGTTTCCTTACAAACAGAGCGAGGATAATGATGATCCCAGCTTCAGAGTGTCTGATGAGCTAACACAGTCAAGGGCTTAGACAGTGCCTGACCCCGAATATGCATCCAGTATGTGTTGGATGATATTCTTTTTACTAGAAACAGAGTGATTTCTTCATGTATCCAGCCATCAAGGAATTCAATCAACCTGAAAGATACAGTGGAATTGTTCTGCAGATCTGATTCCAACCAGGACCTGTTTCTGGTAAAATCAGGGCCCCAAAGCAGAAGCAAATGTCCTTGAGTTTTGTTGTCTCAGGCTAGATGCTGCGCTCAGACTCCTGGTAGGCTGTTCCTAGGAGCACGGGGAACACAGGCATGGAAGGGAGCCAACTGGAGACACACTTGCAAAAACTGTTTGTAGCCCCTGCCAAGTGAACATCAGGACTCAGTTCACTGATCCCAAGGCAATCAGAGAGGGCCACACAGCGTACTTTCTTCCATTCTGACAACTGTGGATGGCCACAGCCACACTGTCCAGGAAAGGGAATTGATGTGAACATTACCCTGCTGAAGGAAAGAGACTGACTTCAACTGAGAAGCTTGTGAGTCACTTCTGAAGAAGTGCATACAATATGCCTTCACCCTGCCCGTAACACATATTTCCATAACCCACAGCGATGCACTCGATCGATGTGCATCCTCCAGTAAAGCCCAGCCCTGATGTCTTATAGGAGCCTCTCTGGCCATTGTCATAAGCGAGTCTAATTTTGTGTGAGGCCATGAAAACTCAGTGTTTTTCTTACGCTTGTGCTTATTGCGGGAGGTCTGAGAAGGCACTTCTGAAGGTTTATTCCTACCAGTCGTTGTCATTTTATCGAGTCTTTATTTATTTATTTATTTGTTAGTTCTACCAGTTTCTTGCTACCAACCCATCTCCCTCCACCCTCGTGCACACACGATCAGTCATGTAATCCCATGGACTTCGGCCCACCAGACTCCTCTGTCCATGGATTTCTCCAGGCAAGATCACTGGAGTGGGTTGCCATTTCCTTCTCCATGTATCGAGTCTTTCAAGGTTCCATCACTGAGGTGTGGCTTCGACACGTGTACGAGGCTGAGTAGCAACATGCCCTTTCTCCCTAAGTGCAGTAGAAGTCATCCCCACTTCCCAACATGTCTGTCTTCCGGCCTCTGGAGCATGGATTGCTTGAGCTCCCCACAGCGTCAGGATATTCTAGAAACCCTTCTGACTGCAGTCTCTTCAGGAGGTTGCAAGTGCTTCACACCTCAGGAATTTACAAAGCACTTTCTACAACCTCAGCTGGGAGAGGAGTCAACACTCGTGACAGTCACAGGCTTCCATGGCCTGGACTTGATTATAGGCTGTGCTTTCATAATCATCGTGTTTCCTATACCAACTAAGATGTCACTGAGAACTTTTTTCTCTATCATCATTGTATCTTTGATGTTCATTAGACATATTATGGGTTTTCCTATATAGCTTCCCTTACGGATGAGGGTCATAGGTTAGCAGTACTTACTAAAACTGACTTCCAGGTAGCTGTGGTAGAACAGGAAAAAGAATGACCAACTGCTGTATTCTGAACATTATGTATGAAAATATTATTCGTTTTACTGTTTGCAGTCATCCAAGTCTAACGTTCTGAAATACGCATTCAGAAAAATCAAACAACCGCCTAGGTACTAGGCAGTCCCCCATCCAAGTACTAACCAGGCCCGACCCTGCTCAGTTTCCCAGATCAGAGGAGATAGGGCACGTTCAGGGTGGTACGGCTTTAGACCGAGGCGGCTGCCAGGCCCCCAAGAGCCCCGCGTTGCGCCTCCCTTTCGTTCTGACCTGCCGGTCGGGCCTGGGGCCGCAGCTCTTGACCGGGCGCGCGCTGCACTTGAGCCTCACGACTGGACTCCGGCCGGCCAGGGCGGGCAGCTCGGGGGCCAGCAGCGGGCGCCCCGGCCCCGCACACCGCCAGCCCCGGCCAGCACCCGTCTGCCCCGCCCGGGCCTGGCGTGCCTGCGGGACCCGGGGTAGGGGGAGAAGGGATGGGTTGCGCGGCGAGGACATCTCGGTGCCCTGCCTCCCTGGGCCTCTTCAGGCTCGCGCCGCGCCGCACCGAACCCCCAACCCCCGCCCCCCCCCATCCCGTTCGCTGCCCAGGGTCACGTGGCTCCGGACGTGTGTGGAAAGCCAGGGAATCAGCTCTCATCTCGAGATGATTTGGGGTACATGGAGCTTTTCTCGAGTTGCTGTGCTGAACTTGTTGTTCCTCTAGACTTGTGATGGTATTCTTGTGAAATCTATGGAGTTGCCTAAAGGGTGTCAAGCCACTTGCGTTTGATGGGGAATGCGGGATGGCTCTGAAGACAATGCACGGGATTCGGACCTCATCTCGAGTTGATTTGGAGTACAAGGAGCACTTTCGTGTTGCAGCGGGTTCCTCAGGGTCCCTGTATACTTGTGAGACTGTTCTTGGGGGCTCTCTGGAGTTCCATCAAGGAAGTCAAGGCTCCTTTCGTGTTTGATGGGGAACACTGACTTGCTATGCACTCAAAGCAGGGGAATCTGGTCTCATCTCTCATCGAGCGGGAAGTCTCATGATTTTTCTAGAATTTCGGAGGGAACCTGGGGTATATTCTCGAGTTAAGATGGGGATGGCCCCTCAAAACTCCTGTTTGTTCAGTGACGTCAGGACGCCTGTCTAGTTGGGAGGGTCACCTCGGGATTCTCCTCGAGGCTTGGCTGGGCAATAGGGACGCCTCTCGAGGTGAGTAGGGAGAACCACAGTCACTTTCAAGTTGCTATAGGGATACTGGGATTCCTGTCAATTTTCAAGAGAAGTCAGTCATCGTCTAATTTTGAAGCATTGAACTCCGTGTTCCTCTCGAGTTGTCAAAGGGATGTGAGGCCTCCTGTTGAGATGAGGCGGGGAACTAGGGCTTTCTCTAGGGACTCCACAGGGGATTCAGACATCCCTTCATCTTTTGAGATGAAAGACAAGCCTGCATTCAAGTCACTGCAGAGAAATCTGGCCTTATTTCGAGTCACGGCATCTCGGTGATCATTCCACCTGACGTAGCAAACTCAGGGTTCCTCTCACATACTTATAGCTGAGAGAAGCCTCCTCTTGAGGGGCTTGTGGAAAGTTGGCATCCCTCTTGAGTCGAAGTCAGGGAATCAGCTCTCATCTTAAGATAATTTGGGGCACACGGAGCTTTTCTCGAGTTGCTGTGTTGAACTTGGTGTTCCTTTAGACTTGAGACAGTATTCTCGGGGAAACTCTGGAGTTGCCTAAAGGAAATAAGCCCCTAGTCGTGTATGATGGGTAATGTGTGATGGCTCTGGAGACAATGCACGGGAATCAGGCCCCATGTCGAGTTGATTTGGAGTACATGGAGACCTTTCATGTTGCTGCGGGGACATCAGGGTCCCTCTAGACATGTGACAGAGTTTTTGTGGACTCTGTGGAGTTTCATCTAGGAAGTCAAGGCTCCTTTCGTTTTTGATGGGGAACACGGACTTGCTCTGCATGCAGTGCTGGGGAATCGCGCCTCATCTCGCAGCGAGGGGAAATTCTCATGGTTTTCTCAAGTTGTGGCGGGAACCTGGGGTATGTTCTCGAGTTACGGCCGGATGGCCCTTCAAAACTCATGTTGGTTTGGTAACATAAGGACTCCTGTCTAGTTGGGAGGAACACATCGGGATTCTGCTCGAGGCTTGTCAGGACAATAGGGACGCCTCTCAAGGTGAGGGGGGAGTCCCAGTGTCCTTGCCAGTTGCCACTGGAATTTTGGGATTCCTATCAATTTTCAAGAGGAGGCAGCCATCCTCTCCTTTTGAAGCATTTAATTCGGCGTATTTCTCGAGGTTTCAAAAGGATATGAGGCCTCCTGTCGAAATGAACCTGGAAACTAGGGCTTTCTCTAGGATCTCCACAGGGGATTCAGACATCCCTAATCTTGTGTGATGAAAGACGAGCCTGTATTCAAGTCACTGCAGGGAAATCCAGCCTTATTTCAAATCACGGCATCACGGTGACCATTCCACTTCACGCAGCAAACTCAGGGTCCATCTCACATACTATAGCTGAGAGAAGCCGCCTCTTGAGGTGCTTATGGAAACATGGTATTCCTCTTGAGTTGAAGCCAGGGAATCAGCTCTCATCTAGAGATGATTTGGGTTACAGGGAGCTTTTCTCGAGGTTCTGTGCTGAACGTGGTGTTCCTCTAGACTTGAGACGGTATTCTCGGGTAATCTCTGGAGTTGCCTAAAGGAAGTTAAGCCACTTGTAGTGTTTGATGGGGAATGCGTGATGGCTTTGGAGACAATGCAGGGGAATTGGGCCTCATCTCGAGTTGATTTCAAGTACACGGTGCGCTTTCATATTGCTGCAGGGACCTCAGGGTCCCTCTAAACTTGTGACAGTGTTCCTGGGGACTCTCTGGAGTTCCATCAAGGAAGTCAAGGCTCCTTTCTTGTTTGATGGGGAACACGGACTTGCTCTGCACGCAGTGAAGGGGAATCGGCCTCATCTCGAGTTGATTTGGAGTACAAGGAGCCCTTTCATGTTCCTGCGGGGACCTCAGGGTCCGTCTAGACTTGTGACAGTGTTCTTGGGGTCTCTCTGGAGTTCCATCAAGGAAGTCAAGGATCCTTTTGTGTTTGATGGGGAACAAAGACTTACTCTGCATGCATTGCAGGGGAATCGGGCCTCATCTCGTGGCAAGGGGAAAGTCTCATTGTTTTTCTGGAGTTGCGGCAGGAACCCGGGTTATGTTCTCGACTTATGGCAGGGATGATCCTTCAAAACTAGTGTTTGTTCAGCGACGTCAGGACTCCTGTCTACTTGCGAGGTACACCTTGGGATTCTCCTCAACACTTGGCAGGAAAATAGGGACGCCTCTCGAGGTGAGGCGGGAGACCAAGTTTCCCTTTGCAGTTGCCAAAGCGATACTGTGACTCCTGTCAGTTTTCAAGAGGAGATAGGCTTCGTCTCCTTTTGAAGCATTGAAATCCATGTGCCTCTCGTGTTGTCAAAGGGATGTGATTCCTCATGTTGAGATGATGCTGGGTATTAGGGTATTCTCTATGGTCTCCACAGGGGATTCAGACATCCTTTCGTCTTGGGAGATGCAAGACGAGCCTGCATTCAAGTCACTGCAGGGATATCCGGCCTTATTTCGAGTCAGGGCATCTCGGTGTCCATTCCACTTGAGGCAGAAAACTCAGGGTCCCTCTCACGTAGCTATAGCTGAGAGAAGCCTCCAATTTAGGTGGTGTTTAAAGCTGACATTCCTCCTGAGTCAAAGCCAGGGAATCAGCTCTCATCTTGAGATGATTTGAGGTACACCGAGCTGTTTTCTAGTTTCTGTGTTGAAATTGGTGTTCTTTTAGATTTGAGATGGTATTCTCGGGGAAACTCTGGAGTTGCCGAAAGGAATTAAGGAACTTGTCGTGTATGATGAGTAATGCAGCATGGCTCTGGAGACAATACAGGGGAATCGGGCCTCAGCTCGAGTTGATTTTGTGTACACGGCGCCCTTTCATGTTGCTGTGGGGACCTCAAGGTCCCTCTAGACTTGTGACACTGTTCTTGGGGTCTCTCGGAGTTCCATCAAGGAAGTCAAGGCTCCTTTCGTGTTTGATGGGGAACATGGACTTACTCTGCATGCATTGCAGGGGAATCGGGCCTCATCTCACGGCAAGGGCTAAGTCTCATTGTTTTTCTGGAGTTGCGGCGGGAACCTGGGTTATGTTCTCGAGTTATGGCGTGGATGGCCCTTCAAGACTCGTATTGGTTCAGTGACGTCAGGAATCCTGTGTAGTTGCAAGGGACACTTTGGGATTCTCCTCGAGGCATGACAGTACAATAGGGACGCCTCTCGAGGTGAGGCGGGAGACCCAGGGTCCTTTCAAGTTGCCACAGGGATACTGGGATTCCTGTCAATTTTCAAGAGGAATCAGTCATCGTCTACTTTTGAAGCATTGAACTCCGCATTCCATGCATTTTCTCAAACGGATGTGAGGCCTCCTGTCGAGATGAGGCAGGGAACTAGGGCTTTCCCTAGGGTCTGCACAGGAGATTCAGACATCCCTTCATCTTGTGAGACGAAAGACGAGCCTGCATTCAAGTCACTGCAGGGAATTCCAGCCTTATTTCGAGTCAGGGCATCTCGGTGTCCATTCCACTTGAGGCAGCAAACTCAGGGTCCCTCTCACATACCTAAAGCTGAGAGAAGCCTCCTCTTGAGGGGCTTGTGGAAAGTTGGCATTCCTCTTGAGTCAAAGCCAGGGAATCAGCTCTCATCTCGAGGTGAATGGGGTACACGGAGATTTTCTTGAGTTGCTGTGCTGAACTTGGTGTTTCTCTAGACTTGTGATGGTATTCTTGTGGAATCTCTGGAGTTGCCTAAAGGAAGTCAAGCCACTTGTCGTGTTTGATGGGGAACAAGGGATGGCTCTGGAGACCATGAAGGGGAATTGGGCCTCATCTCGAGTTGATTTCAAGTACATGGTGCGCTTTCATGCTGCTGCGGGTACCCTAGGGTCCCTGTAGACTTGTGACAGTGTTCCTGGGGAATCCCTGGACTTCCTGTATGGAAGTCAAGTCTCCTTTGTGTTTAATGGGTAACACGGACTTGCTCTGCACTCAGTGCAGGGGAATCGGGCCTCATCTCAAGTTGATTTGATTTACATGAGCTCTTTTGTGTTGCTGCAGTGACCTCAGGGTCCCTCTATATCTCTGGCAGTGTTCTTGGGAACTATGTGGAGTTTCATCTTGGAAGCCAAGGCTCCTTTCGTGTTTGATGGGGAACACGGATTTGCTCTGCACTCAATGCAGGGGAATCGGGCCTCATCTCGAGTTGATTTGGAGTTCACGGAGCGCTTTCATGTTGCTGCGGGGACCTCAGGGTCCCTCTCGACTTGTGACAGTGTTCTTGGGGTCTCTCTGGAGTTCCATCAAGGAAGTCAAGTCTCCTTTCATGTTTGATGGGTAACACGGGCTTGCTCTGCATGCAGTGCAGGGTAATCGAGCCTCATCTCGCAGCGAGGGGAAAGTCTCATTGTTTTTCTCGAGTTGTGGCGGTAACCTGGGTTTTGTTCTCGAGTTACAACGAGGATGACCCTTCAAAACTCGTGTTGGGTCAGCGACATCAGGACTCCTGTCTAGTTGCGAGGGACACCTGGGGATTCTCCTCGCAGCTTGGCAGTGCAATAGGAATGCTTCTCGAGGTGAGGCAGGAGACCGAGTGTCCATTTCCAGTTGCCAAAGGGATACTGGGATTCCTATCAATTTTCAAGAGGAATCGGGCATCGTTTACTTTTGAAACATTGAAGTCTGCATGCTGCTTGAGTTGTCAAAGGAATGTGAGGCTTCCTGTAGAGATGAGGCGGGGAACTAGGGCTATCTCTAGGGTCTCCACAGGGGATTCAGACATCCCTTCATCTCGTGAGATGATAGATGAGCTTGCATTCAGGTCATTGCAGGGAAATCTGGCCTTATTTTGAGGCACGGCATCTTGGTGTCCATTCTACTTGATGCAGCAAACTCAGGGTCCCTCTCACATACCTATAGGTGAGAGAAGCCTCCATTTGAGGTGCTTGTGGAAAGTTGGCATTCCTCTTGAGTCAAAGCCAGGGAATCAGCTCTCATCTTGACATGATTTGGGGTACACGGAGCTTTTCTTGACTTGCTGTGCTGAATTTGGTGTTCCTCTAGACTTGGGACGGTGTTCTCGGGGAATCTCTGGATTTGCCTAAAGGAAGTCAAGCGACTTGTTGTGTTTGACGGACAATGCAAGATGGCTTTGGAGCCAATGCAGGGGAATCGGGCCTCATCTCGAGTTGATTTGGGTTACACGGAGCTCTTTCATGAGGCTCCGGTGACCTCAGATTCACTCTAGACTTGTGACCATGTTCTTGGGAATTCTCTGGAGTTCTATCAAGGAAGTCAAGGCTCCTTTCATGTTTGATGGGGAACACGGAATTACTCTGCACGCGATGCAGGGGAATCGGGCCTCATCTCACGGCGAGGGGGAAGTCTCATGGTTTTTCTCGAGTTGCGGCGGGAAGCTGGGGTATATTCTCTAGTTGCGGCGGGGATGGCCCATCAAAACTTGTGTTTGTTCAGCGACATCAGGACTCCTGTCTAGTTGCGAGGGACAACTCGGGATTCTCCTCGAGGCTTGGCAGGGCAATAGGAACGCCTCTCGAGGAGAGGCTGGAGACACAGGGTCCCTTTCCAGTTGCCACAGGGATATTGGGATTCCTATCAACTTTCAAGAGGAGTCAGGCATCGTCTCCTTTTCAGGCATTGAACTCCGCTTGCCTCTCGAGTTGTCAAAGGGATGTCAGGCCTCCTGTCGAGATGAGGCGGGGAACTAGGACTTTCTCTAGGGTCTCCACAGGGGATTCAGACATCCCTTCATCCTGTGAGATGAAGGATGGGACTTTTCTCTGCAATACTGTTTGCTACCTTGTCTGTTTTATAGGTATTCAAAAAAGGAATGGACAAGATTTATGAAAATAATTGTATTTTTTTTGGCTGTGCTGTGTCTTTGCTACTGCAAGGGCTTTCCTGTCTAGTGGCGGTGAGCAGGGGCTCCTCTTGAGTTGTGGTGTGCAGACTTATCATCGTGGTGTCCTGTCTTACTTTGGAGCACAGGCTCTAGGGCACCTGGGCTTCAGTTTTTATAGCATGCTGGCTCAGCAGCTGTGCTTCTGGGTTCTGTTGAGCACAGGCTCAACAGTTCTGGCTTTTAGGCTCAGTTGCTCTGCAACCTGTGGAATCTTCCTGGATCAGGGATTCAGTGTGTGTGTGAGTATGTCTGTGGGTGAGGGTGTGGTCAGGCCGACTGGGGGGCCGTTGAATACCCAGAATGGAGAGGGGAGGGTGTGGAGGCCGGGGGGTTGGGAAGGCTGTGTGCTCTTCTTGCCGTCTGTCTCTCCTTCTCCCTGAGCTGTGGTTTCAGGCTCTTGACCTGTCTTGGCAGGGGGTGGGGGGTGGGGCAGAAGGGAGTGTGGGGGTGTTGGTGTGGGGCCATGCCAGGGTGATGGTGGGGGTGGGGCAGCCGGCTGGGATTGGGGCTGGGTGTGGGGAAGCCCCCCGGGATTGCCTGATGTGTGCAAAGGGAGCCCTAGATGGAGACCCCACTTGAGCCGCATGACCCACGACTAAATTCCCGCCTGCCATTGTCTGAAGTGCACACATACCACCACCACGGGCCAGCACCCGCCTGGCCTGGCGGTCTTCCAGGACCCGATGCGCCCTGGCCTGCGTGTGTGGGGAGGCGGGCAGGGCCCGGAGGTCTCGGGTGTGCTCCCGCCCTGGGCCTCTCCAGGCCTGCCCCAGCTGGGCGGCCTCCCCCCGCCCCATTCCCGTTCTCTGCTCAGGGCCTAGTGGGCTCTGCACCTGCCCGGCATCCTGCTCGAGGCCCCCCTTGCCCACATGCTGTCTTCGAGTCTCTCTCTGAAAACTCGTCTCTTTCTGCCTCTGTTTCACTTGGCGTGGGTGCGTGCGAGTGTCTGTCCGTGTGCCTGCCTGTCGCTCGTCTGCTCTCTCAGGAAGGTCCTGTGCTGGGCCCCCGGCGTGGGGGCAAGGCGGGCCTCGGTAGGGCGAAAGGGCGGGGCTGACGCGCTCCGGTGGGTTTGGGCAGCGGGCAGGATGGGCGCCTGGGGCCCCGGCTTGGCTGCTCCGAAGCCCGCAGGAGGCTCCCGGGACCACGGCCCCGGGCCGAAGCCACACACGTCCGGAGCCACGTGACCCTGAGCAGCGAACGGGATGGTGGGGGGCGGGTGTTGGGGGGCTGGTGCGGCGCGGCGCGATCCCGAAGAGGCCCAGGGAGGTAGGGCACCGAGATGTCCTCGCCGCTCAACCCATGCACCCTCCCCCCACCCCAGGTCCTGCAGGCACGCCAGGCCCCGGCGGGGCAGAAGGGTGCTGGCCGGGGCTGGCGGTGTGCGGGGCCGGGGCGCCCTCTGCTGGCCCCCGAGCTGCCCGCCCTGGCCGGCCGGAGTCCAGTCGTGCGGCTCAAGTGCAGCGCGCGCCCGGCAGGTTAGAACGAAACGGAGGCGCAACGCGGGGCTCTTGAGGCGCCTGGCAGCCGCCTCAGTCTAAGGCCATACCACCCTGAACGTGCCCTGTCTCCTCTGATCTGGGAAACTGAGCAGGGTCGGGCCTGGTTAGTACTTGGATGGGAGACCGCCTAGTAGCTAGGCGGTTTATTTGATTTTTCTGAATGCATATTTCAGAACGTTAGAATTGGATGACTGCAAACAGTAAAAGGAATAATATTTTCATACATAATGTTACGAATACAGCAGTTGGTCATTCTTTTTCCTGTTCTACCACAGCTACCTGGAAGTCAGTTCTAGTAAGTACTGCTAACCTAAGACCCTCATCCGTAAGGGAAGCTATATAGGAAAACCCATAATATGTCTAAATGAACATCAAAGATACAATGATGATAGAGAAAAAAGTACTCAGTGACATCTTACTTGGTATAGGAAACATGATGATTATGAAAGCACAGCCCATAATCAAGTCCAGGCCATGGAAGCCTGTGACTGTCACGAGTGTTGACTTCTCTTCCAGCTGAGGTTGTAGAAAGTGCTTTGTAAAATCCTGAGGTGTGAAGCACTTGCAACCTCCTGAAGAGACTGCAGTCAGAAGGGTTTCTAGTATATCCTGACGCTCTGGTGAGCTCAAGCAATACATGCTCCAGAGGCCGGAAAACAGACATGTTGGGAAGTGGGGATGACTTCTACTGCACTTAGGGAGAAAGGGCATGTTGCTACTCAGCCTCGTACACGTGTCGAAGCCACACCTCAGTGATGGCACCTTGAAAGACTCGATACATGGAGAAGGAAATGGCAACCCACTCAAGTATTCTTGCCTGGTAAAATCCATAGACAGAGGAGACTGGCGGGCCGAAGTCCATGGGATTACATGACTGATCGTGTGTGCACGAGGGTGGAGGGAGATGGGTTGGTAGCAAGAAAGTGGTAGAACTAACAAATAAATAAATAAATAAATAAATAAAGACTCGATAAAAATGACAACGACTGGTAGGAATAAACCTTCAGAAGTGCCTTCTCAGACCTCCCGTCATAAGCACAAGCGTAAGAAAAACACTGAGTTTTCATGGCCTCACACAAAATTAGACTTGCTTATGACAATGGCCAGAGAGGCTCCTATATGACATCAGGGCTGGGCTTTACTGGAGGATGCACATCGATCGAGTGCATCGCTGTGTGTTATGGAAATATGTGTTACTGGCAGGGTGAAGGCATATTGTATGCACTTCTTCAGAAGTGACTCACAAGCTTCTCAGTTGAAGTCAGCCTCTTTCCTTCAGCAGGGTAATGTTCACATCAATTCCCTTTCCTGGACAGTGTGTCTGTGGCCATCCACAGTTGTCACAATGGGAGAAAGTAAGCTGTGTGGCCCTCTCTGATTGCCTTGGGATCAGTGAACTGAGTCCTGATGTTCACTTGGCAGGGCTACACACAGTTTTTGCAAGTGTGTTTCCAGTTGGCTCCCTTCCATGCCTGTGTTCCCCGTGCTCCTAGGAACAGCTTACCAGGAGTCTGAGCGCAGCATCTAGCCTGAGACAACAAAACTCAAGGACATTTGCTTCTGCTTTGGGGCCCTGATTTTTACCAGAAACAGGTCCTGGTTGGAATCAGATCTGCAGAACAATTCCACTGTATCTTTCAGCTTGATTGAATTCCCTGATGGCTGGATACACGAAGAAATCACTCTGTTTCTAGTAAAAGGAATATCATCCAACACATACTGGATGCATATTCGGGGTCAGGCACTGTCTAAGCCCTTGACTGTGTTAGCTCATCAGACACTCTGAAGCTGGGATCGTCATTATCCTCGCTCTGTTCATAAGGAAACTGGAATTTGAAGAGGCTAAGTGATTTGCCCTGATGATACAGATAGAAAATGGTAGAGCCGGTATTTGAACCTAGGAAGCTGAATTCCAAAATCTATTTTCTTAACTGTTGTGCTGTATTGAGGATATTTGTACTTTTTTCTGTTGCTACAAGTATCACTGAAGTTTCTAACTGGAAATGAGATGCAATTCCAGTGGACAACAGCCAGCACAGTACATGGATGATGCTTAGACCGTTTAGGATAGCAGATGAAAGTCAAATATCTACACCCCCCCTCAGGGAGGAAGACTGCTCAGGTATGGTCATAGTGAGTCACGAGGGCTGTCATGAGCTGGAGAATATATACCTGCTTGTTGATGTGCTCAAGGGATCAACCATGTATAAACGTGTCAGGGCCTTTGCCAACAGGCGCCAGAAATCTAGATTTTAATGTGAAGTGTCCACTTTCAAACAACGCCATGATGTTACTGACCTTGCTCTGTCCGTTAATGGTTAAATAGAATTCCAATGTAATACAGGCTAGGTATCCCTTCAGGAATACTCAACCCCCACCCCCCCACCCCCAACTCTCTGAGCTTAAAACAATTAAAGATAACTTTTAGCTCATGCTACTTGGTCAGTGTGGGTCAGCAGGGGTCTCTGCCCTTTCCTGTCTCAGAGACCCAGTCTGAGGGAGGCTTTATTTGCACACACATTTTGCATCATCAGTACAGTAGCGAGGAGGGGAATGTGTGACTTACACGCTGACCCTTGAAGCGTCGAACAGAAGTGACAGAGACACTTAGATGCATATTTCGCCGGCCAAAGATAGTCAGTGATCACACTTCATTTCCAAGGGAGTGGGGAAGTGCAGTCCTCCATGGGCTGAATACTTATGAATATTCCTAATGGCTACCACAGCTCCATCTACTCTGATTTTTCCAGGCAGAAATGTTGGAAGTTTTTGTAAGGTAGAATTCAATTTTCAGAGATCTCTAAGAGAAGTTGACTCAAAAAATGATTTGTTTCTTGAAGGATTCAATTTGACGGATCTGGAAAATTCACACTTTGCTCCATCTGGAGTAAAGACCCTTACTTAAACACTGACGTCTATAAACAGATGAAGAAATCATAGGCTGGATCTATGAAATAATCCTTCGCAGAAGTGACGATTTATACATCAGTATTTATTCCCCAAAGCACTGCTCATATAGCTTCACTTTTCATTTATATTATCTCCTATCTTGTGTAACTTGTCTCATCAACTGCACTGCAAAATAGGAATCCCATCTGATTAATTTAGACTCTGTTATGCCTGGCTCTATAGACATTGGCTATGTGGATGTTAATTAATTGTATTGATGTTTATCAATTAGTGATTTTCAAATCATCACAGCTAGCAATCTTGACTTCAGGAGAAGTCAGCGAACTTGAAAATACTTCTGGCAATTCTTCAAAAGTTGCTCATCATTGATTATGATGAGATCTGAGGGCCAATATTCACTAGGCCCTCAATTTCAAGGGCAGTTTAGGCTTATCGCTACGAATCACAAGGCAATCAGATATTTTCAGATATTATTTTTCTGTGATGTTTTCACATTTTTTTTTGCTTGTTTGTTTGTTTTGGACTGCAAGATTTGGATGAATTGTAAATTTAAAAATTAAGAAATAAATGTCAGTGCTCAGGAAGCTATTTGATTGCCCAAGATCCTGCAAGGCTCTCAACACCCTTTAAAACAAGCCCATCCTCGCTCCTAAACCCACAGCCTTCCTGGATGAACAGATAAAGAGCGATTGTCATTCTCATGAAATGCAAAGTGCTCAGGGACTTGCACGGATTCCTTTTAGTTAGGGATTCATTTTTAGACGATCCTGACTCTTCCACTAAGTTACAGTTTTAGGTCTGATACACTTACACATGTGCCAAGTGCTTCCTGAATCCTCTAGAACATAATTTACGTTTAAAATAATTCCTTGCTTCTGCAGTGAGTCAATGATTTTAAGCTTATTTCTTAGACACTTCAATGTAAAAGTCGATGTGTGAAATAACTTATATTCACGATTTGGAAAAGTTGGCTTTTTTTGTTGTGTGTTAGAACTCATCACCCGACCAAAGGTCATGGAGAGGTCTGTTGTTTTTCTAAAATGGTTATAGTGTATTTTTTGTTTTTGTTTGTAATTGAATTGCGTTGTGAATTGCAAAGTGTGTGTTTCTGTTCATTTCATTCCATCTGTTTGGGTTTCTTTCTCTCTTTCTAACAGTTATTTATTTACAGGGGAATGATTCTTGCTCTACAATATTGGTTTGATTGGTCATATGTCAATCTGAATGTACCATAGGGGTACGTGTGGCCCTCGCTCTTGAATCTCCCTCCCACGTCTGGCCCATTCCCACCTCTCTAGGCGATCAGAGAGCCGCAGTTTGAGTTCCCTGAGTCAGACAGCAATTTCCCACCGGTTGTCTAGTTCCCAAGGTTGGTGTCCATGCATCCGTGCTGGTCTGTCCATTCATGTCCTGGTGTCCTGTGAAACACTAAGCTTAATTTATTTGGAAATGAGCTAGCTGTTCAATGCACTGTCATCACTCAGTTGCGCACAAGGTTAGAAACTCAGGTGACCAAACTCTGGAGAAGCTATTGTCGGCGCGCCCCGGCGTGCCTGCGGGGGTGTTGGGGGGAGGGGGGCGGGGCGCGGAGGTCTCGGGTGCGCTCCCGCCCTGGGCCTCTCCAGGCCCGCCCCTGCTGGGCGGCCTCCCCCCGCCCCCATCCCGTTCGCTGCTCAGGGCCGGGTGGCCTCTGCACCTGCCCGGCATCCTGCCCGAGGCCCCCCTTGCCCACACGCTGTCTTCGAGTCTCTCTCTGAACCCTCGTCTCTTTCTGCCTCTGTCTCACTTGGCGTGGGTGCGTGCGAGTGTCTGTCCGTGTGCCTGCCTGTCGCTCGTCTGCTCTCTCAGGAAGGTCCTGTGCTGGGCCCGCTTCGTGGGAGCAAGGCGGGCCTCGGTAGGGCGAAAGGGCGGGGCTGACGCGCTCCGGTGGGTTTGGGCAGCGGGCAGGATGGGCGCCTGGGGCCCCGGCTGGGCTGCTCCGAAGCCCGCAGGAGGCTCCGGGGACCGCGGCCCCGGGCCGAAGCCACACACGTCCGGAGCCACGTGACCCTGAGCAGCGAACGGGATGGTGGGGGGCGGGGGTTGGGGATTTGGGGCGGCGCGGCGCGAGCCTGAAGAGGCCCAGGGCGGCAGGGCACCGAGATGTCCTCGCCGCTCAACCCATCCCTCCTCCCCCCACCCCGGGTCCCGCAGGCACGCCACGCCCGGGCGGGGCAGACGGGTGCTGGCCGGGGCTGGCGGTGTGCGGGGCCGGGGCGCCCTCTGCTGGCCCCCGAGCTGCCCGGCTGGCCGGCCGGAGTCCAGTCGTGCGGCTCAAGTGCAGCGCGCGCCCGGTCAAGAGCTGCGGCCCCAGGCCCGACCGGCAGGTCAGAACGAAAGGGAGGCGCAACGCGGGGCTCTTGGGGCGCCTGGCAGCCGCCTCGGTCTAAAGCCGTACCACCCTGAACGTGCCCTATCTCCTCTGATCTGGGAAACTGAGCAGGGTCGGGCCTGCTTAGTACTTGGATGGGAGACCGCCTAGTAGCTAGGCGGTATTTTGATTTTTCTGAATGCGTATTTCAGAACGTTAGAATTGGATGACTGCAAACAGTAAAACGAATAATATTTTCATACATAATGTTACGAATACAGCAGTTGGTCATTCTTTTTCCTGTTCTACCACAGCTACCTGGAAGTCAGTTCTAGTAAGTACTGCTAACCTAAGACCCTCATCCGTAAGGGAAGCTATATAGGAAAACCCATAATATGTCTAAATGAACATCCAAGATACAATGATGATAGAGAAAAAAGTTCTCAGTGACATCTTAGTTGGTATAGGAAACACGATGATTATGAAAGCACAGCCCATAATCAAGTCCAGGCCATGGAAGCCTGTGACTGTCACGAGTGTTGACTTCTCTTCCAGCTGAGGTTGTAGAAAGTGCTTTGTAAAATCCTGAGGTGTGAAGCACTTGCAACCTCCTGAAGAGACTGCAGTCAGAAGGGTTTCTAGTATATCCTGACGCTCTGGTGAGCTCAAGCAATACATGCTCCAGAGTTCGGAAGACAGACATGTTGGGAAGTGGGGATGACTTCTACTGCACTTAGGGAGAAAGGGCATGTTGCTACTCAGCCTCGTACACGTGTCGAAGCCACACCTCAGTGATGGCACCTTGAAAGACTCGATACATGGAGAAGGAAATGGCAACCCACTCCAGTGATCTTGCCTGGAGAAATCCATGGACAGAGGAGTCTGGTGGGCCGAAGTCCATGGGATTACATGACTGATCGTGTGTGCACGAGGGTGGAGGGAGATGGGTTGGTAGCAAGAAACTGGTAGAACTAACAAATAAATAAATAAATAAAGACTCGATAAAAATGACAACGACTGGTAGGAATAAACCTTCAGAAGTGCCTTCTCAGACCTCCCGTCATAAGCACAAGCGTAAGAAAAACACTGAGTTTTCATGGCCTCACACAAAATTAGACTCGCTTATGACAATGGCCAGAGAGGCTCCTATAAGACATCAGGGCTGGGCTTTACTGGAGGATGCACATCGATCGAGTGCATCGCTGTGTGTTATGGAAATATGTGTTACTGGCAGGGTGAAGGCATATTGTATGCACTTCTTCAGAAGTGACTCACAAGCTTCTCAGTTGAAGTCAGCCTCTTTCCTTCAGCAGGGTAATGTTCACATCAATTCCCTTTCCTGGACAGTGTGTCTGTGGCCATCCACAGTTGTCACAATGGGAGAAAGTAAGCTGTGTGGCCCTCTCTGATTGCCTTGGGATCAGTGAACTGAGTCCTGATGTTCACTTGGCAGGGCTACAACAGTTTTTGCAAGTGTGTTTCCAGTTGGCTCCCTTCCATGCCTGTGTTCCCCGTGCTCCTAGGAACAGCTTACCAGGAGTCTGAGCGCAGCATCTAGCCTGAGACAACAAAACTCAAGGACATTTGCTTCTGCTTTGGGGCCCTGATTTTACCAGAAACAGGTCCTGGTTGGAATCAGATCTGCAGAACAATTCCACTGTATCTTTCAGCTTGATTGAATTCCCTGATGGCTGGATACACGAAGAAATCACTCTGTTTCTAGTGAAAAGAAATATCATCCAACACATACTGGATGCATATTCGGGGTCAGGCACTGTCTAAGCCCTTGACTGTGTTAGCTCATCAGACACTCTGAAGCTGGGATCGTCATTATCCTCGCTCTGTTCATAAGGAAACTGGAATTTGAAGAGGCTAAGTGATTTGCCCTGATGATACAGATAGAAAATGGTAGAGCCGGTATTTGAACCTAGGAAGCTGAATTCCAAAATCTATTTTCTTAAACTGTTGTGCTGTATTGAGGATATTTGTACTTTTTTCTGTTGCTACAAGTATCACTGAAGTTTCTAACTGGAAATGAGATGCAATTCCAGTGGACAACAGCCAGCACAGTACATAGATGATGCTTAGACCGTTTAGGATAGCAGATGAAAGTCAAATATCTACACCCCCCTCAGGGAGGAAGACTGCTCAGGTATGGTCATAGTGAGTCACGAGGGCTGTCATGAGCTGGAGAATATATACCTGCTTGTTGATGTGCTCAAGGGATCAACCATGTATAAACGTGTCAGGGCCTTTGCCAACAGGCACCAGAAATGTAGATTTTAATGTGAAGTGTCCACTTTCAAACAACGCCATGATGTTACTGACCTTGCTCTGTCCGTTAATGGTTAAATAGAATTCCAATGTAATACAGGCTAGGTATCCCTTCAGGAATACTCAACCCCAACCCCCCCACCCCCAACTCTCTGAGCTTAAAACAATTAAAGATAACTTTTAGCTCATGCTACTTGGTCAGTGTGGGTCAGCAGGGGTCTCTGCCCTTTCCTGTCTCAGAGACCCAGTCTGAGGGAGGCTTTATTTGCACACACATTTTGCATCATCAGAACAGTAGCGAGGAGGGGAATGTGTGACTTACACGCTGACCCTTGAAGCGTCGAACAGAAGTGACAGAGACACTTAGATGCATATTTCCGGCCGGCCAAAGATATCAGTGATCAGCACTTCATTTCAAGGGAGTGGGGAAGTGCATCCTCCATGGCTGAATACTTATGATATCCTAATGGCTACCACATGCTCCATCTAATCTGATTTTTCCCGGCAGAAATGTTGGAAGTGTTTTGTAATGTAGAATTCAATTTTCAGAGATCTCTAAGAGAAGTTGACTCAAAAAATGATTTGTTTTCTTAAGGATTCAATTTGACGGATCTTGAAAATTCTCACACTTTGCTCCATCTGGAGTAAAGACCCTTACTTAAAACACTGACGTCTATAAACAGATGAAGAAACATAGGCTGGTCTATGAAATAATCCTTCGCAGAAGTGACGGATTTATACATCAGTATTTTATTCCCACAAGCCTGCTCATATAGCTTCCACTTTCATTTATATATCATCCTACTTTGTGTAACTGTTCATCAACTGCACTGCAAATAGGAAGTCCCTCTGATTAATTTAGATCTGTTATGCCTGGCTTCTATAGACATTGCTATATGTGGATGTTAATTAATTGTATTGATGTTTATCAATTAGTGATTTTCAAATCACACAGCTAGCAATCTTGACTTCAGGAGAAGTCAAACGAACTGAAAATACTTCTGGCATTCTTAAAAAAAGTTGCTCATCATTGATTTGTGAGATCTGAGGGCCATATTCACTAGGCCCTCAATTTCAAGGGAGTTTAGGCTTATCCCCTACAAATCACAAGGCAATCAGATATTTTCAGATATTATTTTTCTGTGGTGTTTTCACATTTTATTTTTTTGCTTGTTTGTTTGTTTTGGACTGCAAGATTTGGATGAATTGTAAATTTAAAAATTAAGAAATAAATGTCAGTGCTCAGGAAGCTATTTGATTGCCCAAGATCCTGCAAGGCTCTCAACACCCTTTAAAACAAGCCCATCCTTGCTCCTAAACCCACAGCCTTCCTGGATGACCAGATAAAGAGCGATTGTCATTCTCATGAAATGCAAAGTGCTCAGGGACTTGCACGGATTCCTTTTAGTTAGGGATTCATTTTTAGATGATCCTGACTCTTCCACTAAGTTACAGTTGTAGGTTTTCCCCTGGATTTTAAAACAACCTTTACCAAAATTGGTGGCAAGTTGCTTCCTGAATCCTCTAGAACATAATTTACGTTTAAAATAATTCCTTGCTTCTGCAGTGAGTCAATGATTTTAAGCTTATTTCTTAGACACTTCAATGTATAAGTCGATGTGTGAAATAACTTATATTCACGATTTGGAAAAGTTGGCTTTTTTTGTTGTGTGTTAGAACTCATCACCCGACCAAAGGTCATGGACAGGTCTGTTGTTTTTCGAAAATGGTTATAGAGTATTTTTTGTTTTTGTTTGTAATTGAATTGCAGTGTGAATTGCAAAGTGTGGTGTTTTCTGTTCATTTCTTTCCGCTCTGTTTGGGTTTCTATCTTTCTCTCTTTCTAACAGTTATTTATTTAACAGGGGAAGATTCTTGCTCTACATAATTGTTTTGATTGGTCATATGTCAATCTGAAATGTACCATAGGGTACGTGTGGCCCTCGCTCTTGAATCTCCCTCCACGTCTGGCCCATTCCCACTCTCTAGCGATCAGAGAGCCGCAGTTGAGTTCCCTGAGTCAGACAGCAATTTCCCACCGGTTGTCTAGTTCCAAAGGTTGGTGTCCATGCATCCGTGCTGGTCTGTCCATTCATGTCCTGGTGTCCTGTGAAACACTAAGCTTAATTTATTTGGAAATGACCTAGCTGTTCAATGCACTGTCATCACTCAGTTGCGCACAAGGTTAGAAACTCGGGTGACCAAACTCTGGAGAAGCTATTGTCGGCGCGCCCCGGCGTGTTTACTGGAGGATGCACATCGATCGAGTGCATCGCTGTGTGTTATGGAAATATGTGTTACTGGCAGGGTGAAGGCATATTGTATGCACTTCTTCAGAAGTGACTCACAAGCCTCTCAGTTGAAGTCAGCCTCTTTCCTTCAGCAGGGTAATGTTCACATCAATTCCCTTTCCTGACAGTGTGTCTGTGGCCATCCACAGTTGTCACAATGGGAGAAAGTAAGCTGTGTGGCCCTCTCTGATTGCCTTGGGATCAGTGAACTGAGTCCTGATGTTCACTTGGCAGGGGTACACACAGTTTTTGCAAGTGTGTTTCCAGTTGGCTCCCTTCCATGCCTGTGTTCCCCGTGCTCCTAGGAACAGCTTACCAGGAGTCTGAGCGCAGCATCTAGCCTGAGACAACAAAACTCAAGGACATTTGCTTCTGCTTTGGGGCCCTGATTTTACCAGAAACAGGTCCTGGTTGGAATCAGATCTGCAGAACATTCACTGTATCTTTCAGCTTGATTGAATTCCCTGATGGCTGGATACAGCGAAGAAATCACATCTGTTTCCTAGTGAAAAGAATATCATCCAACACATACTGGATGCATATTCGGGGTCAGTCACTGTCTAAGCCCTTGACTGTGTTAGCTCATCGGACACTCTGAAGCTGGGATCGTCATTATCCTCGCTCTGTTCATAAGGAAACTGGAATTTGAAGAGGCTAAGTGATTTGCCCTGATGACACTGATAGAAAATGGTAGCGCCGGTATTTGAACCTAGGAAGCTGAATTCCAAAATCTATTTTCTTAACTGTTGTGCTGTATTGAGGATATTTGTACTTTTTTCTGTTGCTACAAGTATCACTGAAGTTTCTAACTGGAAATGAGATGCAATTCCAGTGGACAGCAGCCAGCACAGTACATGGATGATGCTTAGACCGTTTAGGATAGCAGAGGAAAGTCAAATATCTACACCCCCCCTCAGGGAAAGGAAACTGCTCAGGTATGGTCATAGTGAAGTCACGAGGCTGTCATGAGCTGGACGAATATATACCTGCTTGTTGATGTGCTCAGGGATCAACCATGTATAAAACGTGTCAGGGCCTTTGCCAACAGGCGCCAGAATCTAGATTTTAATGTGAAGTGTTCCACTTTCAACACAACGCCATGATGTTACTGACCTTGCTCTGTCCATTATGGTTAAAATTAGAATTCCAATGTATACAGGCTAGTATTCCCTTCAGGATATCAACCCACCCCCACCCCCACTCTCTGAGCTTAACAATTAAAGATATACTTTTAGCTCATGCTACTTTGGTCAGTGTGGGTCACAGGGTCTCTGCCTTTCCTGTTCAGAGCCAGTCTGAGGGGAGGCTTTATTTGCACACCTTTGCATCAATCAGTACAGTAGCGAGGACGGGAATGTGTGACTTACACGCTGACCCTTGAAGCGTCGAACAGAGGAAGTGAACAAGAGACACTTAGATGGCATATTTCGCCGGCCAAAGATAGTCAGTGATCACACTTCATTTCCAAGGGAGTGGGGGAAGTGCAGTCTCCATGGGGCCTGGAAATACTTATGAATATTCCTAATGGCTACCACGCTCATCTATCTGATTTTTCCAAGGCAGAAATGTTGGAGTTTTTGTAAGGTAGAATTCAATTTTCAGAGATCTCTAGAGAGTTGACTCAAAAAATGATTTGTTTCTTGAAGGATTCAATTTGACGGATCTGGAAAATTCACACTTTGCTCCATCTGGAGTAAAGACCTTACTTAAACACTGACGTCTATAAACAGATGAAGAAATCATAGGCTGGATCTATGAAATAATCCTTCGCAGAAGTGACGATTTATACATCAGTATTTATTCCCCAAAGCACTGCTCATATAGCTTCACGTTTCATTTATATTATCTCCTATTTTGTGTAACTTGTCATCATCAAACTGCAACTGGCAAAATAGGAATCCCATCTGATTAATTTAGACTCTGGTTATGCCTGGCTCTTATAGCATTGCTATGTGGATGTTATTATTGGTATCTGATGTTTAATCAATTAGTGATTTTCAATCATCACAGCTAGCAATCTGATTCAGAGAAGTCAGCGAACTTGAAAATACTTCTGGCAATTTTCAAAAGTTGCTCATCATTGATTATAATAGATCTGAGCCATATTCACTAGGCCCTCAATTTCAAGGGCAGTTTAGGCTTAGCCCCTACGAATCACAAGGCAATCAGATATTTTCAGATATTATTTTTCTGTGATGTTTTCACATTTTTTTTTTTTGCTTGTTTGTTTGTTTTGGAATGCAAGATTTGGATGAATTGTAAATTTAAAAATTAAGAAATAAATGTCAGTGCTCAGGAAGCTATTTGATTGCCCAAGATCCTGCAAGGCTCTCAACACCCTTTAAAACAAGCCCATCCTCGCCCCTAAACCCACAGCCTTCCTGGATGAACAGATAAAGAGCGATTGTCATTCTCATGAAATGCAAAGTGCTCAGGGACTTGCACGGATTCCTTTTAGTTAGGGATTCATTTTTAGACGATCCTGACTCTTCCACTAAGTTACAGTTTTAGGTCTGATACACTTACACATGTGCCAAGTGCTTCCTGAATCCCCTAGAACATAATTTACGTTTAAAATAATTCCTTGCTTCTGCAGTGAGTCAATGATTTTAAGCTTATTTCTTAGACACTTCAATGTAAAAGTCGATGTGTGAAATAACTTATATTCACGATTTGGAAAAGTTGGCTTTTTTTTTTTTTTTTTAGAACTCATCACCCGACCAAAGGTCATGGAGAGGTCTGTTGTTTTTCTAAAATGGTTATAGAGTATTTTTTGTTTTTGTTTGTAATTGAATTGCGTTGTGAACTGCAAAGTGTGTGTTTCTGTTCATTTCATTCCATCTGTTTGGGGTTCTTTCTCTCTTTCTAACAGTTATTTATTTACAGGGGAATGATTCTTGCTCTACAGTATTGGTTTGATTGGTCATATGTCAATCTGAATTGTACATAGGGGTACGTGTGCCCATCGTCTTGAATCTCCTTCCGTCTGGCCCATTCCCACTCTCTAGGCGATCAGAAAGAGCCGCAGTTTGCAGTTCCTGAGTCAGCAAGCAATTTCCCCCCACCCGCGGTTTTTTTTTGTCCTAGTTATACCCAAGGTTGGTGTCCATGCATCCGTGCTGGTCTGTCCATTCATGTCCTGGTGTCCTGGCAAACACTAAGCTTAATTTATTTGGAAATAACCTAGCTGTTCAATGCACTGTCATCACTCAGTTGCGCACAAGGTTAGAAACTCAGGTGACCAAACTCTGGAGAAGCTATTGTCGGCGCGCCCCGGCGTGCCTGCGGGGGTGTTGGGGGAGGGGGGCGGGGCGCGGAGGTCTCGGGTGCGCTCCCGCCCTGGGCCTCTCCAGGCCCGCCCCTGCTGGGCGGCCTCCCCCCGCCCCCATCCCGTTCGCTGCTCAGGGCCGGGCGGCCTCTGCACCTGCCCGGCATCCTGCCCGAGGCCCCCCTTGCCCACACGCTGTCTTCGAGTCTCTCTCTGAACCCTCGTCTCTTTCTGCCTCTGTCCCACTTGGCGTGGGTGCGTGCGAGTGTCTGTCCGTGTGCCTGCCTGTCGCTCGTCTGCTCTCTCAGGAAGGTCCTGTGCTGGGCCCGCTTCGTGGGGGCAAGGCGGGCCTCGGTAGGGCGAAAGGGCGGGGCTGACGCGCTCCGGTGGGTTTGGGCAGCGGGCAGGATGGGCGCCTGGGGCCCCGGCTGGGCTGCTCCGAAGCCCGCAGGAGGCTCCGGGGACCGCGGCCCCGGGCCGAAGCCACACACGTCCGGAGCCACGTGACCCTGAGCAGCGAACGGGATGGTGGGGGGCGGGGGTTGGGGATTTGATGCAGCGCGGCGCTAGCCTGAAGAGGCCCAGGGAGGCAGGGCACCGAGATGTCCTCGCCGCTCAACCCATCCCTCCTCCCCCCACCCCGGGTCCCGCAGGCACGCCACGCCCGGGCGTGGCAGACGGGTGCTGGCCGGGGCTGGCGGTGTGCGGGGCCGGGGCGCCCTCTGCTGGCCCCCGAGCTGCCCGGCTGGCCGCCCGGAGTCCAGTCGTGCGGCTCAAGTGCAGCGCGCGCCCGGTCAAGAGCTGCGGCCCCAGGCCCGACCGGCAGGTCAGAACGAAAGGGAGGCGCAACGCGGGGCTCTTGGGGCGCCTGGCAGCCGCCTTGGTCTAAAGCCGTACCACCCTGAACGTGCCCTATCTCCTCTGATCTGGGAAACGGAGCAGGGTCGGGCCTGCTTAGTACTTGGATGGGAGACCGCCTAGTAGCTAGGCGGTAATTTGATTTTTCTGAATGCGTATTTCAGAACGTTAGAATTGGATGACTGCAAACAGTAAAACGAATAATATTTTCATACATAATGTTACGAATACAGCAGTTGGTCATTCTTTTTCCTGTTCTACCACAGCTACCTGGAAGTCAGTTCTAGTAAGTACTGCTAACCTAAGACCCTCATCCGTAGGGAAGCTATATAGGAAAACCCATAATATGTCTAAATGAACATCCAAGATACAATGATGATAGAGAAAAAAGTTCTCAGTGACATCTTAGTTGGTATAGGAAACACGATGATTATGAAAGCACAGCCCATAATCAAGTCCAGGCCATGGAATCCTGTGACTGTCACGAGTGTTGACTTCTCTTCCAGCTGAGGTTGTAGAAAGTGCTTTTGTAAATCCTGAGGTTGACGCACTTGCAACTCCTGAAGAGACTGCAGTCAGAAGGTTTCTAAGTAATATCCTGAACGCTCTGGTGAGCTCAAGATACATGCTCCAGGTTCGGAAGACAGACATTGTTGGGAAGTGGCGGATGACTTCTACTGCACTTAGGAGAAAGGGCATGTTTGTACTCAGCCCTGTACACGTGTGAAGCCACACCTCAGTGATGGCACCTTGAAAGACTCGATACATGGAGAGGAAATGGCCCACTCCAGTGATCTTTGCTGGAGAAATTCCATGGACAAGGAGTCTGGTGGCCGAAGTTCCATGGGATTACAATGACTGATCGTGTGTGCACGAGGTGGGGGAGATGGGTTGGTAGCAGAAAACTGGTAGAACTAAGCAAATAAATAAATAAATAAAGACTCGATTAAAAATGACACCGACTGGTAGGACATAAACGCTTCAGAAGTGCCTTCTCAGACTCCCGTCATAAGCAACAAGCGTAAGAAAAACCTGAGTTTTCATGGCCTCACACAAAAATTATACTCCGCTATGACAATGGCAGAGAGGCTCCTATAAGACATCAGGGCTGGGCTTTACTGAGGATGCCAATCGATCGATGCATCGCTGTGTGTTATGGAATATGTGTTACTGGCAGGGTGAAGGCATATTGTATGCACTTCTTCAGAAGTGACTCACAAGCTTCTCAGTTGAAGTCAGCCTCTTTCCTTCAGCAGGGTAATGTTCACATCAATTCCCTTTCCTGGACAGTGTGGCTGTGGCCATCCACAGTTGTCAGCATGGGAGAAAGTAAGCTGTGTGGCCCTCTCTGATTGCCTGGGATAGTGACTGATCCTGATGTTCACTTGGCAAGGCTACACACAGTTTTTGGGCAAGTGTGTTTCCAGTTGGCTCCCTTCCATGCTGTGTTCCCCGTGCTCCTAGAACAGCTAAACCAAGGAGTCTGAGGCAGCATCTAGCCTGAGACAACAAACACTCAAGGACATTTGCCTTCTGCTTTGGGGCCTGATTTTTCGCAGAACAGTTCCTGGTTGGAATCAGATCCTGGCTAGAACTTCCACTGTATCTTTCAGCTTGATTGAATTCCCTGATGTGTCTGGATACTACGAAGAAATCACTCTGTTTCTTAGTGAACAGAATATATCCAACACTACTGGATGATATTCGGGTCGGCACTGTCTAAGCCCTTGACTGTGTTAGCTCATCAGACACTCTGAGCTGGGATCGTCATTATCCTCGGCTCTGTTCATAAGGAACTGGAATTTGGAGTGCTAATGAATTTGCCCTGATGAATGATAGAAAATGGTAGAGCCGGTATTTGAACCTAGGAAGCTGAATTTTCCAAAATCTATTTTCTTAACTGTGTGCTGTATTGGGATATTTGTACTTTTTTCTGTTGCTACAAGTATCACTGAAGTTTCTAACTGGAAATGAGATGCAATTCCAGTGGACAGCAGCCAGCACAGTACATGGATGATGCTTAGACCGTTTAGGATAGCAGATGAAAGTCAAATATCTACACCCCCCCTCAGGGAGGAAGACTGCTCAGGTATGGTCATAGTGAGTCACGAGGGCTGTCATGAGCTGGAGAATATATACCTGCTTGTTGATGTGCTCAAGGGATCAACCATGTATAAACGTGTCAGGGCCTTTTCCCAACAGGCGCCAGAAATCTAGATTTTAATGTGAAGTGTCCACTTTCAAACAACGCCATGATGTTACTGACCTTGCTCTGTCCACTAATGGTTAAATAGAATTCCAATGTAATACAGGCTAGGTATCCCTTCAGGAATACTCAACCCCACCCCCCCCCATGTGCCAAGTGCTTCCTGAATCCTCTAGAACATAATTTACCTTTAAAATAATTCCTTGCTTCTGCAGTGAGTCAATGATTTTAAGTTTCTTTGTTAGACACTTCAATGTAAAAGTCGATGTGTGAAATAACTTATAGTCACGATTTGGAAAAGTTGGCTTTTTTTGTTTTGTGTTAGAACTCATCACCCGACCAAAGGTCATGGAGAGGTCTGTTGTTTTTCTAAAATGGTTATAGTGTATTTTTTGTTTTTGTTTGTAATTGAATTGCGTTGTGAATTGCAAAGTGTGTGTTTCTGTTCATTTCATTCCATCTGTTTGGGTTTCTTTCTCTCTTTCTAACAGTTAATTATTTACAGGGGAATGATCTTGCTTCTACTATCTAGTTTGTTTGATTGTCAAGTCAATCTGATGTACCATAGGGGTACGTGTGCCTGCTCTTGAATCTCCTCCCAGTTGCATTCCACCTCATCTAGGCGATAAGAGAGCCGGAGTTTGAGTTCCTGAGTCAGACAGCAAATTTCCACCGTTGTCTAGTTCCAAGGTTGGTGTCCATGATCGTGCTGGTCTGTCCTTATGTCTGGTGTCTGTGAACAACTAAGATTAATTTATTTGGAAATGAGCTAGCTGTTCAATGCACTGTCATCAATCAGTTGCGAAAGGTTAGAAACTAGGTGACCAACCTGGAGAAGCTAATTGTGGCGCGCCCCGGCGTGCTGCGGGGGTGGTTGGGGTGGAGGGGGGCGGGCGGGCGGAGGTTCGGGTGGCGCTCCGCACTGGGCCTCTCCAGGCGCCTCCTGCTGGCGGCCTCCCCGCCCATCCGTTCGTGCTCAGGGCGGGTGGCTCTGCACTGCCAGGCATCTGCCTGAGCCCTTGCCACACGTGTCTTCGGTCTTTCTCTGAAACTCGTTCTTTCTGCTCTGTCTCACTTGGCGTGGGTGCGTGCGAGTGTCTGTCCGGGTGCCTGCGTGTCGCTCGTCTGCTCTCTCAGGAAGGTCCTGTGCTGGGCCCGCTTCGTGGGAGCAAGGCGGGCCTCGGTAGGGCGAAAGGGCGGGGCTGACGCGCTCCGGTGGGTTTGGGCAGCGGGCAGGATGGGCGCCTGGGGCCCCGGCTGGGCTGCTCCGAAGCCCGCAGGAGGCTCCGGGGACCGCGGCCCCGGGCGAAGCCACACACGTCCGGAGCCACGTGACCCTGAGCAGCGAACGGGATGGTGGGGGGCGGGGGTTGGGGATTTGGGGCGGCGCGGCGCGAGCCTGAAGAGGCCCAGGGATGCAGAGCACCGAGATGTCCTCGCCGCTCAACCCATCCCTCCTCCCCCCACCCCGGGTCCCGCAGGCACGCCACGCCCGGGCGGGGCAGACGGGTGCTGGCCGGGACTGGCGGTGTGCGGGGCGGGGGCGCCCTCTGCTGGCCCCCGAGCTGCCCGGCTGGCCGGCCGGAGTCCAGTCGTGCGGCTCAAGTGCAGCGCGCGCCCGGTCAAGAGCTGCGGCCCCAGGCCCGACCGGCAGGTCAGAACGAAAGGGAGGCGCAACGCGGGGCTCTTGGGGCTCCTGGCAGCCGCCTCGGTCTAAAGCTGTACCACCCTGAACGTGCCCTATCTCCTCTGATCTGGGAAAGTGAGCAGGGTCGGGCCTGCTTAGTACTTGGATGGGAGACCGCCTAGTAGCTAGGCGGTATTTTGATTTTTCTGAATGCGTATTTCAGAACGTTAGAATTGGATGACTGCAAACAGTAAAACGACTAATATTTTCATACATAATGTTACGAATACAGCAGTTGGTCATTCTTTTTCCTGTTCTACCACAGCTACCTGGAAGTCAGTTCTAGTAAGTACTGCTAACCTAAGACCCTCATCCGTAAGGGAAGCTATATAGGAAAACCCATAATATGTCTAAATGCACATCCAAGATACAATGACGATAGAGAAAAAAGTTCTCAGTGACATCTTAGTTGGTATAGGAAACACGATGATTATGAAAGCACAGCCCATAATCAAGGCCAGGCCATGGAAGCCTGTGACTGTCATGAGTGTTGACTTCTCTTCCAGCTGAGGTTGTAGAAAGTGCTTTGTAAAATCCTGAGGTGTGAAGCACTTGCAACCTCCTGAAGAGACTGCAGTCAGAAGGGTTTCTAGTATATCCTGACGCTCTGGTGAGCTCAAGCAATACATGCCCCAGAGTTCGGAAGACAGACATGTTGGGAAGTGGGGATGACTTCTACTGCACTTAGGGAGAAAGGGCATGTTGCTACTCAGCCTCGTACACGTGTCGAAGCCTCACCTCAGTGATGGCACCTTGAAAGACTCGATACATGGAGAAGGAAATGGCAACCCACTCCAGTGATCTTGCCTGGAGAAATCCATGGACAGAGGGGTCTGGTGGGCCGAAGTCCATGGGATTACATGACTGATCGTGTGTGCACGAGGGTGGAGGGAGATGGGTTGGTAGCAAGAAACTGGTAGAACTAACAAATAAATAAATAAATAAAGACTCGATAAAAATGACAACGACTGGTAGGAATAAACCTTCAGAAGTGGCTTCTCAGACCTCCCGTCATAAGCACAAGCGTAAGAAAAACACTGAGTTTTCATGGCCTCACACAACATTAGACTCGCTTATGACAATGGCCAGAGAGGCTCCTATAAGACATCAGGGCTGGGCTTTACTGGAGGATGCACATCGATCGAGTGCATCGCTGTGTGTTATGGAAATATGTGTTACTGGCAGGGTGAAGGCATATTGTATGCCCTTCTTCAGAAGTGACTCACAAGCTTCTCAGTTGAAGTCAGCCTCTTTCCTTCAGCAGGGTAATGTTCACATCAATTCCCTTTCCTGACAGTGTGTCTGTGGCCATCCACAGTTGTCACAATGGGAGAAAGTAAGCTGTGTGGCCCTCTCTGATTGCCTTGGGATCAGTGAACTGAGTCCTGATGTTCACTTGGCAGGGCTACACACAGTTTTTGCAAGTGTGTTTCCAGTTGGCTCCCTTCAATGCCTGTGTTCCCCGTGCTCCTAGGAACAGCTTACCAGGAGTCTGAGCGCAGCATCTAGCCTGAGACAATGTGAGGCCATGAAAACTCAGTGTTTTTCTTACGCTTGTGCTTATGACGGGAGGTCTGAGAAGGCACTTCTGAAGGTTTATTCCTACCAGTCGTTGTCATTTTTATCAAGTCTTTATTTATTTATTTATTTGTTAGTTCTACCAGTTTCTTGCTACCAACCCATCTCCCTCCACCCTCGTGCACACACGACCAGTCATGTAATCCCATGGACTTCGGCCCACCAGACTCCTCTGTCCATGGATTTCTCCAGGCAAGATCACTGGAGTGGGTTGCCATTTCCTTCTCCATGTATCGAGTCTTTCAGGGTGCCATCACTGAGGTGTGGCTTCGACACGTGTACGAGGCTGAGTAGCAACATGCCCTTTCTCCCTAAGTGCAGTAGAAGTCATCCCCACTTCCCAACATGTCTGTCTTCCGAACTCTGGAGCATGTATTGCTTGAGCTCACCAGAGCGTCAGGATATACTAGAAACCCTCTGACTGCAGTCTCTTCAGGAGGTTGCAAGTGCTTCACACCTCAGGATTTACAAAGCACTTTCTACAACCTCAGCTGGAAGAGAAGTCAACACTCATGACAGTCACAGGCTTCCATGGCCTGGACTTGATTATGGGCTGTGCTTTCATAATCATCGTGTTTCCTATACCAACTAAGATGTCACTGAGAAATTTTTTCTCTATCATCATTGTATCTTGGATGTTCATTTAGACATATTATGGATTTTCCTATATAGCTTCCCTTACGGATGAGGGTCTTAGGTTAGCAGTACTTACTAGAACTGACTTCCAGGTAGCTGTGGTAGAACAGGAAAAAGAATGACCAACTGCTGTATTCGTAACATTATGTATGAAAATATTATTCGTTTTACTGTTTGCAGTCATCCCATTCTAACGTTCTGAAATACGCATTCAGAAAAATCAAAATACCGCCTAGCTACTAGGCGGTCTCCCATCCAAGTACTAAGCAGGCCCGACCCTGCTCAGTTTCCCAGATCAGAGGAGATAGGGCACGTTCAGGGTGGTACGGCTTTAGACCGAGGCGGCTGCCAGGCGCCCCAAGAGCCCCGCATTGCGCCTCCCTTTCGTTCTGACCTGCCGGTCGGGCCTGGGGCCGCAGCTCTTGACCGGGCGCGCGCTGCACTTGAGCCGCACGACTGGACTCCGGCCGGCCAGCCGGGCAGCTCGGGGGCCAGCAGAGGGCGCCCCGGACCCGCACACCGCCAGCCCCGGCCAGCACCCGTCTGCCCCGCCCGGGCATGGCGTGCCTGCGGGACCAGGGGTGGGGGGAGGAGGGATGGGTTGAGCGGCGAGGACATCTAGGTGCCCTGCCTCCCTGGGCCTCTTCAGGCTCGCGCCGCCGCACCAAATCCCCAACCCCCGCCCCCCACCCTCCCGTTCGCTGCTCAGGGTCACGTGGCTCCGGACGTGTGTGGCTTCGGCCCGGGGCCGCGGTCCCCGGAGCCTCCTGCGGGCTTCGGAGCAGCCCAGCCGGGGCCCCAGGCGCCCATTCTGCCCGGTGCCCAAACCCACCGGAGCGCGTCAGCCCCGCCCTTTCGCCCTACCGAGGCCCGCCTTGCTCCCACGAAGCGGGCCCAGCACAGGACCTTCCTGAGAGAGCAGACGAGCGACAGGCAGGCACAGGGACAGACACTCGCACGCACCCACGCCAAGTGAGACAGAGGCAGAAAGAGACGAGGGTTCAGAGAGAGAGTCGAAGACAGCGTGTGGGCAAGGGGGGCCTCGGGCAGGATGCCGGGCAGGTGCAGAGGCCACCCGGCCCTGAGCAGCGAACGGGATGGGGGCGGGGGGAGGCCGCCCAGCGGGGGCGGGCCTGGAGAGGCCCAGGGCGGGAGCGCACCCGAGACCTCCGCGCCCCGCCCCCCTCCCCCCAACACCCCCGCAGGCACGCCGGGCGCGCCGACAATAGCTTCTCCAGAGTTTGGTCACCTGAGTTTCTAACCTTGTGCGCAACTGAGTGATGACAGTGCATTGAAACAGCTAGCTCATTTCCAAATAAATTAAGCTTAGTGTTTCACAGGACACCAGGACATGAATGGACAGACCAGCACGGATGCATGGACACCAACCTTGGGAACTAGACAACCGGTGGGAAATTGCTGTCTGACTCGGGGAACTCAAACTGCGGCTCTCTGATCGCCTAGAGAGGTGGGAATGGGCCAGACGTGGGAGGGAGATTCAAGAGCGAGGGCCACACGTACCCCTATGGTACATTCAGATTGACATATGACCAATCAAACCAATACTGTATAGCAAGAATCATTCCCCTGTAAATAAATAACTGTTAGAAAGAGAGAAAGAAACCCAAACAGATGGAATGAAATGAACAGAAACACACACTTTGCAATTCACAACGCAATTCAATTACAAACAAAAACAAAAAATACACTATAACCATTTTAGAAACACAACAGACCTCTCCATGACCTTTGGTCGGGTGATGAGTTCTAACACACAACAAAAAAAGCCAACTTTTCCAAATCGTGAATATAAGTTATTTCACACATCGACTTTTACATTGAAGTGTCTAACAAAGAAGCTTAAAATCATTGACTCAATGCAGAAGCAAGGAATTATTTTAAAGGTAAATTATGTTCTAGAGGATTCAGGAAGCACTTGGCACATGTGTAAGTGTATCAGACCTAAAACTGTATCTTAGTGGAAGAGTCAGGATCGTCTAAAAATGAATCCCTAACTAAAAGGAATCCGTGCAAGTCCCTGAGCACTTTGCATTTCATGAGAATGACAATCGCTCTTTATCTGGTCATCCAGGATGGCTGTGGGTTTAGGAGCGAGGATGGGCTTGTTTTAAAGGGTGTTGAGAGCCTTGCAGGATCTTGGGCAATCAAATAGCTTCCTGAGCACTGACATTTATTTCTTAATTTTAAAATTTACAATTCATCCAAATCTTGCAGTCCAAAACAAACAAACAAGCAAAAAAAAAATGTGAAAACATCACAGAAAAATAATATCTGAAAATATCTGATTGCCTTGTGATTCGTAGGGGATAAGCCTAAACTGCCCTTGAAATTGAGGGCCTAGTTAATATAGGCCCTCAGATCTCATCATAATCAATGAGCAACTTTTGAAGAATTGCCAGAAGTATTTTCAAGTTCGCTGACTTCTCCTGAAGTCAAGATTGCTAGCTGTGATGATTTGAAAATCACTAATTGATAAACCTCAATACAATTAATTAACATCCACATAGCCAATGTCTATAGAGCCAGGCATAACAGAGTCTAAATTAATCAGATGGGATTCCTATTTTGCAGTGCAGTTGATGAGACAAGTTACACAAGATAGGAGATAATATAAATGAAAAGTGAAGCTATATGAGCAGTGCTTTTGGGAATAAATACTGATGTATAAATCGTCACTTCTGCGAAGGATTATTTCATAGATCCAGCCTATGATTTCTTCATCTGTTTATAGACGTCAGTGTTTAAGTAAGGGTCTTTACTCCAGATGGAGCAAAGTGTGAATTTTCCAGATCCGTCAAATTGAATCCTTCAAGAAACAAATCATTTTTTGCGTCAACTTCTCTTAGAGATCTCTGAAAATTGAATTCTACCTTACAAAAACTTCCAACATTTCTGCCTGGAAAAATCAGAGTAGATGGAGCTGTGGTAGCCATTAGGAATATTCATAAGTATTCAGCCCATGGAGGACTGCACTTACCCACTCCCTTGGAAATGAAGTGTGATCACTGACTATCTTTGGCCGGCGAAATATGCATCTAAGTGTCTCTGTCACTTCTGTTCGACGCTTCAAGGGTCAGCGTGTAAGTCACACATTCCCCTCCTCGCTACTGTACTGATGATGCAAAATGTGTGTGCAAATAAAGCCTCCCCCAGACTGGGTCTCTGAGACAGGAAAGGGCAGAGACCCCTGCTGACCCACACTGACCAAGTAGCATGAGCTAAAAGTTATCTTTAATTGTTTTAAGCTCAGAGAGTTGGGGGTGGGGGGGTGGGGGTTGAGTATTCCTGAAGGGATACCTAGCCTGCATTACCTTGGAATTCTATTTAACCATTAACGGACAGAGCAAGGTCAGTAACATCATGGCGTTGTTTGAAAGTGGACACTTCACATTAACATCTAGATTTCTGGCGCCTGTTGGCAAAGGCCCTGACACGTTTATACATGGTTGATCCCTTGAGCACATCAACAAGCAGGTATATATTCTCCAGCTCATGACAGCCCTCGTGACTCACTATGACCATACCTGAGCAGTCTTCCTCCCTGAGGGGGGGTGTAGATATTTGACTTTCATCCGCTATCCTAAACTGTCTAAGCATCATCCATGTACTGTGCTGACTGTTGTCCACTGGAATTGCATCTCATTTCCAGTTAGAAACTTCAGTGATACTTGTAGCAACAGAAAAAAGTACAAATATCCTCAATACAGCACAACAGTTAAGGAAATAGATTTTGGAATTCAGCTTCCTAGGTTCAAATACCGGCTCTACCATTTTCTATCTGTATCATCAGGGCAAATCACTTAGCCTCTTCAAATTCCAGTTTCCTTATGAACAGAGCGAGGATAATGACGATCCCAGCTTCAGAGTGTCTGATGAGCTAACACAGTCAAGGGCTTAGACAGTGCCTGACCGCGAATATGCATCCAGTATGTGTTGGATGATATTCTTTTCACTAGAAACAGAGTGATTTCTTCGTGTATCCAGCCATCAGGGAATTCAATCAAGCTGAAAGATACAGTGGAATTGTTCTGCAGATCTGATTCCAACCAGGACCTGTTTCTGGTAAAAAATCAGGGCCCCAGAGCAGAAGCAAATGTCCTTGAGTTTTGTTGTCTCAGGCTAGATGCTGCGCTCAGACTCCTGGTAGGCTGTTCCTAGGAGCACGGGGAACACAGGCATGGAAGGGAGCCAACTGGAAACACACTTGCAAAAACTGTTTGTAGCCCTGCCAAGTGAACATCAGGACCCAGTTCACTGATCCCAAGGCAATCAGAGAGGGCCACACAGCTTACTTTCTCCCATTGTGACAACTGTGGATGGCCACAGACACACTGTCCAGGAAAGGGAATTGATGTGAACATTACCCTGCTGAAGGAAAGAGGCTGACTTCAACTGAGAAGCTTGTGAGTCACTTCTGAGAAGCTTGTGAGTCACTTCTGAAGAAGTGCATACAATATGCCTTCACCCTGCCAGTAACACATATTTCCATAACACACAGCGATGCACTCGATCGATGTGCACCCTCCAGTAAAGCCCAGCCCTGATGTCTTATAGGAGCCTCTCTGGCCATTGTCATAAGCGATTCTAATTTTGTGTGAGGCCATGAAAACTCAGTGTTTTTCTTACGCTTGTGCTTATGACGGGAGGTCTGAGAAGGCACTTCTGAAGGTTTATTCCTACCAGTCGTTGTCATTTTTATCAAGTCTTTATTTATTTATTTATTTGTTAGTTCTACCACTTTCTTGCTACCAACCCATCTCCCTCCACCCTCGTGCACACACGATCAGTCATGTAATCCCATGGATTTTGGCCCACCAGACTCCTCTGTCCATGGATTTCTCCAGGCAAGATCACTGGAGTGGGTTGCCATTTCCTTCTCCATGTATCGAGTCTTTCAAGGTGCCATCACTGAGGTGTGGCTTCGACACGGTCTCTGAGACAGGAAAGGGCAGAGACCCCTGCTGACCCACACTGACCAAGTAGCATGAGCTAAAAGTTATCTTTAATTGTTTTAAGCTCAGAGAGTTGGGGGTGGGGGGTGGGGGTTGAGTATTCCTGAAGGGATACCTAGCCTGTATTACATTGGAATTCTATTTAACCATTAACGGACAGAGCAAGGTCAGTAACATCGTGGCGTTGTTTGAAAGTGGACACTTCACATTAAAATCTAGATTTCTGGCGCCTGTTGGCAAAAGGCCCTGACACGTTTATACATGGTTGTTCCCTTGAGCACATCAACAAGCAGGTATATATTCTCCAGCTCATGACAGCCCTCGTGACTCACTATGACCATACCTGAGCAGTCTTCCTCCCTGAGGGGGTTGTAGATATTTGACTTTCATCTGCTATCCTAAACGGTCTAAGCATCATCTATGTACTGTGCTGGCTGTTGTCCACTGGAATTGCATCTCATTTCCAGTTAGAAACTTCAGTGATACTTGTAGCAACAGAAAAAAGTACAAATATCCTCAATACAGCACAACAGTTAAGAAAATAGATTTTGGAATTCAGCTTCCTAGGTTCAAATACCGGTCTACCATTTCTATTCAGTGTCATCAGGGGCAACACTTAGCTCCAAATTCCAGTTTCCTTATGAAACGAGCGGAGGATAATGGACGATTCCAGCTTCAGAGTGTCTGATTGACGCTAACACAGTCAAGGCTAGACAGTGCCTGACCCCGAATATGCATCCAGTATGTGTGGATTGATATTCTTTTCCACTAGAAACAGAGTGATTTCTTCGGTGTATCCAGCCATCAGGGAATTCAATCAAGCTGAAAGATACAGTGAGAATTGTTCTGCAGATCTGATCCAACCAGTGACCTGTTTTTGGATAAAATCAGGGCCCCAAAGCAGAAGCAAATGTCCTTGAGTTTCGTTGTCTCAGGCTAGATGCTGCGCTCAGACTCCTGGTAAGCTGTTCCTAGTAGCACGGGGAACACAGGCATGGAAGGGAGCCAACTAGAAACACACTTGCAAAAACTGTGTGTAGCCCTGCCAAGTGAACATCAGGACTCAGTTCACTGATCCCAAGGCAATCAGAGAGGGCCACACAGCTTACTTTCTCCCATTGTGACAACTGTGGATGGCCACAGACACACTGTCCAGGAAAGGGAATTGATGTGAACATTACCCTGCTGAAGCAAAGAGGCTGACTTCAACTGAGAAGCTTGTGAGTCACTTCTGAAGAAGTGCATACAATATGCCTTCACCCTGCCAGTAACAGATATTTCCATAACACACAGCGATGCACTCGATCGATGTGCATCCTCCAGTAAAGCCCAGCCCTGATGTCTTATAGGAGCCTCTCTGGCCATTGCATAGCGAGTCTAATTTGTGGAGGCCATGAAAACTCAGTGTTTTTCTTACGTTGTGCTTATGACGGGAGGTCTGAGAAGGCACTTCTATGAAGGTATATTCCTACATCGTTGTCATTTTTATCGGAGTCTTTATTTCTATTTATTTTATTTGTTAGTTCTTACCACTTTCTTGCTACCAACCATCTTCCCATCACCCTCGTGCCACGACACCGAATCAGTCATGTAATCCCATGGGAACTTCGGCCCACCAGACTCCTACTGTCCATGGATTTCTCCAGGCAAGATCCACTGGAGTGGGATTTGCCATTTCCCTCTCCAATTGTATCGAGTCTTTCAAGGTGCCATGCACTGAGGTGTGGCTTTGACCGTGTACGAGGCTGAGTAGCAACATGCCCTTTCCCCTTAAGTGCAGTTAGAAGTCATCCCCACTTCCCAACATGTCTGTTCCGAAAACTCTTGGGAGCATGTATTGCTTGAGCTCACCAGAGCGTCAGGATATACTAGAAACCTTCTGACTGCAGTCTCTTCAGGAGGTTGCAAGTGCTTCACACCTCAGGATTTTACAAAGCACTTTCTACAACCTCAGCTGGAAGAGAAGTCAAACATCGTGACAGTCACAGGCTTCCATGCTGACTTGGATTATGGGCTGCTGCTTCATAATCATCGTGTTCCGTATACCAACTAAGATGTCACTTGAGAACTTTTTTCTCTATCATCATTGTATCTTGGATGTTCATTTAGACATATTCTTTATGGGTTTTCCGTATTATTAGCTATCCTTTACGGTAATGAGGGTTCTTTAGGTTAGCAGTACTTTACTAGAACTGACTTCCAGGATAGCTGTTGGTAGACAGAAAAGATGACCAACTGCCTGTATTCGTAACATTATGTATGAAAATATTATTCGTTTTCTGTTGCAGTCACCAATTCTAACGTTCTTGAAATACGCATTCAGAAAAATCAAAATACCGCCTAGCTACTAGGCGGTCTCCCATCCAAGTACTAAGCAGGCCCGTCCCTGCTCAGTTTCCCAGATCAGAGGAGATAGGGCACGTTCAGGGTGGTACGGCTTTAGACCAAGGCGGCTGCCAGGCGCCCCAAGAGCCCCGCGTTGCGCCTCCCTTTCGTTCTGACCTGCCGGTCGGGCCTGGGGCCGCAGCTCTTGACCGGCCGCGCGCTGCACTTGAGCCGCACGACTGGACTCCGGCCGGCCAGCCGGGCAGCTCGGGGGCCAGCAGAGGGCGCCCCGGCCCCGCACACCGCCAGTCCCGGCCAGCACCCGTCTGCCCCGCCCGGGCGTGGCGTGCCTGCCGGACCCGGGGTGGGGGGAGGAGGGATGGGTTGAGCGGCGAGGACATCTCGGTGCCCTGCCTCCCTGGGCCTCTTCAGGCTCGCGCCGCGCCGCCCCAAATCCCCAACCCCCGCCCCCCACCATCCCGTTCGCTGCTCAGGGTCACGTGTCTCCGGACGTGTGTGGTTTCGGCCCGGGGCCGCGGACCCCGGAGCCTCCTGCGGGCTTCGGAGCAGCCCCGCCGGGGCCCCAGGCGCCCATCCTGCCCGCTGCCCAAACCCACCGGAGCGCGTCAGCCCCGCCCTTTCGCCCTACCGAGGCCGCCTTGCTCCCACGAAGCGGGCCCAGCACAGGACCTTCCTGAGAGAGCAGACGAGCGACAGGCAGGCACACGGACAGACACTCGCACGCACCCACGCCAAGTGAGACAGAGGCAGAAAGAGACGAGGGATCAGAGAGAGACTCGAAGACAGCGTGTGGGCAAGGGGGGCCTCGGGCAGGATGCCGGGCAGGTGCAGAGGCCACCCGGCCCTGAGCAGCGAACGGGATGGGGGCGGGGGAGGCCGCCCAGCAGGGGCGGGCCTGGAGAGGCCCAGGGCGGGAGCGCACCCGAGACCTCCGCGCCCCGCCCCCCTCCCCCCAACACCCCCGCAGGCACGCCGGGGCGCGCCGACAATAGCTTCTCCAAAGTTTGGTCACCTGAGTTTCTAACCTTGTGCGCAACTGAGTGATGACAGTGCATTGAACAGCTAGCTCATTTCCAAATAAATTAAGCTTAGTGTTTCACAGGACACCAGGACATGAATGGACAGACCAGCACGGATGCATGGACACCAACCTTTGGAACTAGACAACCGGTGGGAAATTGCTGTCTGACTCAGGGAACTCAAACTGCGGCTCTCTGATCGCCTAGAGAGGTGGGAATGGGCCAGACGTGGGAGGGAGATTCAAGAGCGAGGGCCACACGTACCGCTATGGTACATTCAGATTGACATATGACCAATCAAACCAATATTGTAGAGCAAGAATCATTCCCCTGTAAATAAATAACTGTTAGAAAGAGAGAAAGAAACCCAAACAGATGGAATGAAATGAACAGAAACACACACTTTGCAATTCACAACGCAATTCAATTACAAACAAAAACAAAAAATACACTATAACCATTTTAGAAAAACAACAGACCTCTCCATGACCTTTGGTCGGGTGATGAGTTCTAACACACAACAAAAAAAGCCAACTTTTCCAAATCGTGAATATAAGTTATTTCACACATCGACTTTTACATTGAAGTGTCTAACAAATAAGCTTAAAATCATTGACTCACTGCAGAAGCAAGGAATTATTTTAAACGTAAATTATGTTCTAGAGGATTCAGGAAGCACTTGGCACATGTGTAAGTGTATCAGACCTAAAACTGTAACTTAGTGGAAGAGTCAGGATCGTCTAAAAATGAATCCCTAACTAAAAGGAATCCGTGCAAGTCCCTGAGCACTTTGCATTTCATGAGAATGACAATCGCTCTTTATCTGGTTCATCCAGGAAGGCTGTGGGTTTAGGAGCGAGGATTGGCTTGTTTTAAAGGGTGTTGAGAGCCTTGCAGGATCTTGGGCAATCAAATAGCTTCCTGAGCACTGACATTTATTTCTTAATTTTTAAATTTACAATTCATCCAAATCTTGCAGTCCAAAACAAACAAACAAGCAAAAAAAAAAATGGAAAACATCACAGAAAAATAATATCTGAAAATATCTGATTGCCTTGTGATTCGTAGCGATAAGCCTAAACTGCCCTTGAAATTGAGGGCCTAGTGAATATTGGCCCTCAGATCTCATCATAATCAATGATGAGCAACTTTTGAAGAATTGCCAGAAGTATTTTCAAGTTCGCTGACTGCTCCTGAAGTCAAGATTGCTAGCTGTGATGATTTGAAAATCACTAATTGATAAACATCAATACAATTAATTAACATCCACATAGCCAATGTCTATAGAGCCAGGCATAACAGAGTCTAAATTAATCAGATGGGATTCCTATTTTGCAGTGCAGTGATGAGACAAGTTAACACAAGATAGGAGATAATCATAAATTGAAAAGTGAAAGTATAATGAGCAAGTGCTTGGGGAATAAATTACTGATGTAAAATCGTCCACTCTGCCGAGGATTATTTCACTTAGATCCAGCCTATTGATTTCTTCATCTGTTTATAGACTCAGTGTTTAAGTAAAGGGTCTTTACTCCAGAGGAGCAAAAGGTGTGAATTTTCCAACCGTCAAATTGAATCCTTCAAGAAAACAATTTCATTTTGAGTCAACTTCTTCTTTAGAGATCTCTGAAAATTGAATTCTACCACAAAAACTTCCAACATTTCTGCCTGCGAAAAAATCAGAAGTAGATGGAGCTGTGGTAGCCATTAGGAATATTCATAAGTATTAGCCCATGGAGGACTGCACTTCCCCACTCCCTTTTGGAATGAGTGTTCCACTGACTATCTTTGGCCGGCGAAATATGCATCTAAGTGTCTCTGTCACTTCTGTTCGACGCTTCAAGGGTCAGCGTGTAATTCACACATTCCCCTCCTCGCTACTGTACTGATGATGCAAAATGTGTGTGCAAATAAAGCCTCCCTCAGACTGGGTCTCTGAGACAGGAAAGGGCAGAGACCCCTGCTGACCCACACTGACCAAGTAGCATGAGCTAAAAGTTATCTTTAATTGTTTTAAGCTCAGAGAGTTGGGGGTGGGGTTGAGTATTCCTGAAGGGATACCTAAAAGTTGCTCATCGTCGATTATGATGAGATCTGAGGGCCAATATTCACTAGTCCCTCAATTTCAAGGGCAGTTTAGGCTTATCCCCTACGAATCACAAGGCAATCAGATATTTTCAGATATTATTTTTCTGTGATGTTTTCACATTTTTGTTTTTTTGTTTGTTTGTTTTGGACTGCAAGATTTGGATGAATTGTAAATTTAAAAATTAAGAAATAAATGTCAGTGCTCAGGAAGCTATTTGATTGCCCAAGATCCTGCCAGGCTCTCAACACCCTTTAAAACAAGCCCATCCTCGCTCCTAAACCCACAGCCTTCCTGGATGACCAGATAAAGAGCGATTGTCATTCTCATGAAATGCAAAGTGCTCAGGGACTTGCACGGATTCCTTTTAGTTAGGGATCCATTTTTAGACGATCCTGACTCTTCCACTAAGTTACAGTTTTAGGTCTGATACACTTACACATGTGCCAAGTGCTTCCTGAATCCTCTAGAACATAATTTACGTTTAAAATAATTCCATGCTTATGTAGTGAGTCAATGATTTTAAGCTTCTTTGTTAGACACTTAAATGGAAAAGTCGATGTGTGAAATAACTTATATTCACGATTTGGAAAAGCTGGCTTTTTTTGTTGTGTGTTAGAACTCATCACCCGACCAAAGGTCATGGAGCGGTCTGTTGTTTTTCGAAAATGGTTATAGTGTTTTTTCTTTGTTTTTGTTTTTGTTTGTAATTGAATTGCGGTGTGAATTGCAAAGTATGTGTTTCTGTTCATTTCATTCCATCTGTTCGGGTTTCTTTCTCTCTTTCTAACAGTTATTTATTTACAGGGGAATGATTCTTGCTCTACAATATTGGTTTGATTGGTCATATGTCAATCTGAATGTACCGTAGGGGTACGTGTGGCCCCTCGCTCTTGAATCTCCCTCCCACGTCTGGCCCATTCCCACCTCTCTGGGCGATCAGAGAGCCGCAGTTTGAGTTCCCTGAGTCAGACAGCAATTTCCCACCGGTTGTCTAGTTCCCAAGGTTGGTGTCCATGCATCCGTGCTGGTCTGTCCATTCATGTCCTGGTGTCCTGTGACACACTAAGCTTAATTTATTTGGAAATGACCTAGCTGTTCAATGCACTGTCATCACTCAGTTGCGCACAAGGTTAGAAACTCAGGTGGCCAAACTCTGGAGAAGCTATTGTCGGCGCGCCCCGGCGTGCCTGCGGGGAGGGGGGGGGGTGTTGGGGGGAGGGGGGCGGGGCGCGGAGGTGTCGAGTGCGCGCTCCCGCCCTGGGCCTCTCCAGGCCCGCCCCTGCTGGGCGGCCTCCCCCCGGCCCCCATCCCGTTCGCTGCTCAGGGCCGGGTGGCCTCTGCACCTGCCCGGCATCCTGCCCGAGGGCCCCCTTGCCCACACGCTGTCTTCGGATCTCTCTCTGAAACCCTCGTCTCTCTTCTGCCTCTGTTCTCACTTGGCATGTGGGTGCGTGCGATGTCTGTCCGTGGTGCACTGCCTGTTCGCTCGTCTGCTCCTCAGGAAGGTCCCTGTCTGGGCCGCGGCCGTGGGGCAAGGGGGCCTCATGCAGAGGATTCATTATTGTGGGCGGGAATATGGGCGAAAGGCGGGGCTGACGCCTCGGGAGTGTTGGCGACCGGCAGGGGGATGGGCGCTTGGGCCCGGCTGGGCTGCTCGAGCCCGCAGGAGGCTCCAGTGGTGCTGACCGCAGCCCAGGTGCCGGAAGCCTACACACGCCGAGCCACGTGACCCTGAAGCAGACGAACGGGAGAGTGGGGGGCGGGGATGGGTCAGGATTAATGCGGTGCGGCGCGAGAGCCTGAAGTCAGGGCCCAGGGAGGTAAGGGCAGTTCAGGCACCTTGTCAGAAGTTCGCTGCCCTCGCCGCGCAATCTCGCTATCGCCTTCTCCCCCTACCTCCGGTGGTTCCCGCAGGCACGCAGGCCCGGCGGGCAGACGGCTTCCCGTTTCTGCCCGGACGGGCGCCTTGGCGGTACGTGACGGGCCGGGGCGCCTTGACTGCCCGAGTGCTGACCGCCTGCGTCGCCCCGCCGGCAGTCCAGTCGTCCGCGAGTACAGTGCAGCGCCGCCGCCACCGTCAGACCTTGCGCCGCCCACGGCCCGACGCGCAGGTCAGAACGAAAGGGAGGGCAACGCCGGGCTCCGTGGCGCCTGGCAGCGCCTCGGTAAGCCGTCCACCCTGAACGTGCCCTATCTCCTCTGATCTGGGAAACTGAGCAGGGGCGGGCCTGGTTAGTACTTGGATGGGAGACTGCCTAGTACCTAGGCGGTTGTTTGATTTTTCTGAATGCGTATTTCAGAACGTTAGACTTGGATGACTGCAAACAGTAAAACGAATAATATTTTCATACATAATGTTACGAATACAGCAGTTGGTCATTCTTTTTCCTGTTCTACCACAGCTACCTGGAAGTCAGTTCTAGTAAGTACTGCTAACCTAAGACCATCATCCGTAAGGGAAGCTATATAGGAAAACCCATAATATGTCTAAATGAACATCCAAGATACAATGATGATAGAGAAAAAAGTTCTCAGTGACATCTTAGTTGGTATAGGAAACACGATGATTATGAAAGCACAGCCCATAATCAAGTCCAGGCCATGGAAGCCTGTGACTGTCACGAGTGTTGACTTCTCTTCCAGCTGAGGTGGTAGAAAGTGCTTTGTAAAATCCTGAGGTGTGAAGCACTTGCAACCTCCTGAAGAGACTGCAGTCAGAAGGGTTTCTAGTATATCCTGACGCTCTGGTGAGCTCAAGCAATACATGCTCCAGAGTTCGGAAGACAGACATGTTGGGAAGTGGGGATGACTTCTACTGCACTTAGGGAGAAATGGCATGTTGCTACTCAGCCTCGTACACGTGTCGAAGCCACACCTCAGTGATGGCACCTTGAAAGACTCGATACATGGAGAAGGAAATGGCAACCCACTCCAGTGATCTTGCCTGGAGAAATCCATGGACAGAGGGGTCTGGTGGGCCGAAGTCCATGGGATTACATGACTGATCGTGTGTGCACGAGGGTGGAGGAAGATGGGTTGGTAGCAAGAAACTGGTAGAACTAACAAATAAATAAATAAAAAAATAAATAAAGACTCGATAAAAATGACAACGACTGGTAGGAATAAACCTTCAGAAGTGCCTTCTCAGACCTCCCGCAATAAGCACAAGCGTAAGAAAAACACTGAGTTTTCATGGCCTCACACAAAATTAGACTCGCTTATGACAATGGCCAGAGAGGCTCCTATAAGACATCAGGGCTGGGCTTTACTGGAGGATGCACATCGATCGAGTGCATCGCTGTGTGTTATGGAAATATGTGTTACGGGCAGGGTGAAGGCATATTGTATGCACTTCTTCAGAAGTGACTCACAAGCTTCTCAGTTGAAGTCAGTTTCTTTCCTTCAGCAGGGTAATGTTCACATCAATTCCCTTTCCTGGACAGTGTGGCTGTGGCCATCCACAGTTGTCAGAATGGGAGAAAGTACGCTGTGTGGCCCTCTCTGATTGCCTTGGGATCAGTGAACTGAGTCCTGATGTTCACTTGGCAGGGGCTACAAACAGTTTTTGCAAGTGTGTCTCCAGTTGGCTTCCTTCCATGCCTGTGTTCCCCGTGCTCCTAGGAACAGCCTACCAGGAGTCTGAGCGCAGCATCTAGCCTGAGACAACAAAACTCAAGGACATTTGCTTCTGCTCTGGGGCCCTGATTTTTACCAGAAACAGGTGCTGGTTGGAATCAGATCTGCAGAACAATTCCACTGTATCTTTCAGGTTGATTGAATTCCTTGATGGCTGGATACATGAAGAAATCACTCTGTTTCTAGTAAAAAGAATATCATCCAACACATACTGGATGCATATTCGGGGTCAGGCACTGTCTAAGCCCTTGACTGTGTTAGCTCATCAGACACTCTGAAGCTGGGATCGTCATTATCCTCGCTCTGTTCATAAGGAAACTGGAATTTGAAGAGGCTAAGTGATTTGCCCTGATGATACAGATAGAAAATGGTAGAGCCGGTATTTGAACCTAGGAAGCTGAATTCCAAAATCTATTTTCTTAACTGTTGTGCTGTATTGAGGATATTTGTACTTTTTCGTGTTGCTACAGGTATCACTGAAGTTTCTAACTGGAAATGAGATGCAATTCCAGTGGACCACAGTCAGCACAGTACGTGGATGATGCTTAGACCGTTTAGGATAGTGGATGAAAGTCAAATATCTACACCCCCCCCCCCAGGGAGGAAGACTGCTCAGGTATGGTCATAGTGAGTCACGAGGGCTGTCATGAGCTGGAGAATATATACCTGCTTGTTGATGTGCTCAAGGGATCAACCATGTATAAACGTGTCAGGGTCTTTGCCAACAGGCGCCAGAAATCTAGAGTTTAATGTGAAGTGTCCACTTTCAAACAACGCCATGATGTTAATGACCTTGCTCTGTCCGTTAATGGTTAAATAGAATTCAATTGTATAATACAGGCTAGGTATCCCTTCAGGAATAGAGCTCAACCCCCACCCCAACCCAACACCTGAGAGCTTAAAACAATTAAAGTTAACTTTCTAGCTCATGCTAACTTGTCAGTGTGGTCAGCAGGGGTCTCTGCCCTTTCCTGTCTCAGAGACCCAGTCTGAGGGAGGCTTTATTGCACAACATTTTGCATCAACCCCGTCAGTACAGTAGCGAGGAGGGACATGTGTGACTTACAACGTGACACCTTGAAGCGTCGGAAACAAGAAGTGACAGAGACACTTTGATGCATATTATCGCCGGACCCAAAGACTGGTCAGTGATCAACACTTCATTTTCCAAGGGAGTGGGGGAAGTGCAGTTCTCCATGGCGAATACTTATGAATATTCCCTAAGGCTAACCACAGCTCCCTCTAACTCTGATTTTTCCAGGCCAGAAATGTTGGACAGTGTTGTAATGTAGCATTCAATTATTCAGAGATCTCTAAGAAGAAGTTGACCAAAAAAATGATTGTTTCTTGAAAGGATTCAATTTGACGGAATCTGGAAAATTCACACTTTGCTCCATCTGGGTAAGACCTTACTTAAACACGACCGCTATGAACAGATGAAGAAATCTATAGGCTGGATCTATAAATAATCTTCGCAGAAGTGACAGATTTATACATCAAAGTATTTATTCCCCAAAGCATGCTCATAAGCTTCACTTTTCATTTATATTATCTCCTATCTTGTGTAACTTGTCTCATCAACTGCACTGCAAAATAGGAATCCATCTGATTAATTTAGACTCTGTTATGCCTGGCTCTATAGACATTGGCTATGTGGATGTTAATTAATTGTATTGATGTTTATCAATTAGTGATTTTCAAATCATCACAGCTAGCAATCTTGACTTCAGGAGAAGTCAGCGAACTTGAAAATACTGCTGGCAATTCTTCAAAAGTTGCTCATCGTTGATTATGATGAGATCTGAGGGCCAATATTCACTAGTCCCTCAATTTCAAGGGCAGTTTAGGCTTATCCCCTACGAATCACAAGGCAAATCAGAATATTTTCAGATATTATTTTTCTGTGAGTTTTCAACATTTTTGTTTTGTTTGTTTGTTTGTTTTGGACTGCAAGATTGGATGAATTGTAAATTTAAAAAATTAAGAAATAATTTCAGTGCTCAGAAGCTATTATGATTGCCCAAGATCTGCAAGGCTCTAACACCCTTTAAAACAAGCCGCAATTCCTCGCTCCTAAAACCCACAGCCTTCCTGGATGACCAGATAAAGAGCGATAGTCATTCTCATGAAATGCAAAGTGCTCAGGGACTTGCACGGATTCCTTTTAGTTAGGGATTCATTTTTAGACTATCCTGACTCTTCCACTAAGTTACAGTTTTAGGTCTGATACACTTACACATGTGCCAAGTGCTTCCTGAATCCTCTAGAACATAATTTACGTTTAAAATAATTCCATGCTTATGTAGTGAGTCAGTGATTTTAAGCTTCTTTGTTAGACACTTAAATGGAAAAGTCGATGTGTGAAATAACTTATATTCACGATTTGGAAAAGTTGGCTTTTTTTGTTGTGTGTTAGAACTCATCACCCGACCAAAGGTCATGGAGAGGTCTGTTGTTTTTCGAAAATGGTTATAGTGTTTTTTTTTTTTTTTTGTTTGTAATTGAATTGCGGTGTGAATTGCAAAGTATGTGTTTCTGTCCATTTCATTCCATCTGTTTGGGTTTCTTTCTCTCTTTCTAACAGTTATTTATTTACAGGGGAATGATTCTTGCTCTACAATATTGGTTTGATTGGTCATATTTCAATCTGAATGTACCGTAGGGGTACGTGTGGCCCCTCGCTCTTGAATCTCCCTCCCACGTCTGGCCCATTCCCACCTCTCTAGGCGATCAGAGAGCCGCAGTTTGAGTTCCCTGAGTCAGACAGCAATTTCCCACCGGTTGTCTAGTTCCCAAGGTTGGTGTCCATGCATCCGTGCTGGTCTGTCCATTCATGTTCTGGTGTCCTGTGAAACACTAAGCTTAATTTATTTGGAAATGACCTAGCTGTTCAATGCACTGTCATCACTCAGTTGCGCACAAGGTTAGAAACTCAGGTGGCCAAACTCTGGAGAAGCTATTGTCGGCGCGCCCCGGCGTGCCTGCGGGGGGGGGGGGGTGGTGTTGGGGGGAGGGGGGCGGGGCGCGGAGGTCTCGGGTGCGCCCCCGCCCTGGGCCTCTCCAGGCCCGCCCCTGCTGGGCCTCCCCCGCCCCATCCCGTCGCTGCTCAGGCCGGGTGCTCTGACACCTGCCCGGCATCCTGCCCGAGGCCCCCCTTGCCCACACGCTGTCTCGAGTCTCTCTCTGAACCCTCGTCTCTTTCTGCCCTCTGTCTCACTGGTCGTGGGTGCGTGCGAGTGTCGTGTCCGGTGACCATGCCCTGTCGCTCCGTCTGCCCCTCTCCAAGGAGGTCCTGTGCTTGGGCCCGCGGCGTGGGGGTCAAGGCGGGCCTCGGTAGGGGCGAAGGGCGGGCTGACGCGCTCCGGTGGGTTTGGGCAACGGCAGGTGGGCGCTGGGGCCCCGGCTGGGCTGCTCGAAGCCCGCAGGAGGCTCCGGGGACCCGCGGCCCGGGCCGGAGCCACACCACGTCCGGAGCCACGTGACCTGAAGCAGCGAACGGGATGGTGGGGGGCGGGGGTTGAGGGTTCCGGTGCGCAGGCGCGGCGCGACCGAAGAGGCACCCAGGGAGGCAGGGCAACCGAGATGTCCTCACAAGCGCGCACCCATCCCTTCTCCCCTACCACCCGGTCCCGCAGGCACGCCAGGCCCGGGCGGGGCAGACGGGTGCTGGCCGGGGCTGGCGGTGTGCGGGGCCGGGGCGCCCTCTGCTGGCCCCCGAGCTGCCCGCCCTGGCCGGCCGGAGTCCAGTCGTGAGGCTCAAGTGCAGCGCGCTCCCGGTCAAGAGCTGCGGCCCCAGGCCCGACCGGCAGGTCAGAACGAAAGGGAGGCGCAACGCGGGGCTCTTGGGGCGCCTGGCAGCCGCCTCGGTCTAAGGCCGTACCACCCTGAACGTGCCCTATCTCCTCTGATCTGGGAAACTGAGCAGGGTCGGGCCTGGTTAGTACTTGGATGGGAGACTGCCTAGTACCTAGGCGGTTGTTTGATTTTTCTGAATGCGTATTTCAGAACGTTAGACTTGCATGACTGCAAACAGTAAAACGAATAATATTTTCATACATAATGTTCAGAATACAGCAGTTGGTCATTCTTTTTCCTGTTCTACCACAGCTACCTGGAAGTCAGTTTTAGTAAGTACTGCTAACCTTTGACCCTCATCCGTAAGGGAAGCTATCTAGGAAAACCCATAATATGTCTAATGAACATCAAAGATACAATGATGATAGAGAAAAAAGTTCTCAGTGACATCTTAGTTGGTATAGGAAACACCGATGTTATGAAAGCACAGCCCATAATCAAGTTCCAAGGCCATGGAAGCTGTGACTCGTCACGAGTGTTTTGACTCCTCTCCCAGCTTGAGGATGTAGAAAGTGCTTTGTAAATTCCCTGAGGTGTGAAGCGACTTGCAAAACCTCCTGAAGAGACCTGCAGTCAGACAGGGTTCTGAATACTCCTGACGCTGTGGTGACGCTCAAAGCAAATCCATGCCAGAAGGCCGGAAGACAGACCATGTGGAGTGGGGATGACTTCTACTGCACTTAGGGAAGAAAGGGCATGTTGCTACTGTCAGACCTCGACACGTGTCGAAGCACACCTCAAGTGATGGAACCTTTAAAAGATCGATACATGGAGAAGAAATGGCAACCCACATCACAGTATTCTTGCCTGGAAAAATCCTTGGCAGAGGAGTTGGCGGGCCCGAGTCCATGGAATTACTGACTGATTCGTGTGTGCACGAGGGTGGAGGGAGAAATGGGTTGGTAGCAAGAAACTGGTAAGAACTAACAAATAAATAAATAAAAAAATAAATAAAGACTCGATAATGACAAACGACTGGTAGGAATAAACCTTCAAGAAAGTGCCTTCCAGACCTCCCGCAATAAGCAAAGCGTAAGAAACACTAGCAAGTTTTCATGGCCTCACACAAAATTAGACTCGCTTATGAACAAGGCCAGAGAGGCTCCTTAAGACATCCAGGCTGGGCTTTACTGGCAGGAATGCACCATCGATCGAGTGCATCGCTCGTTGTTATGGAAATAATGGTGTTAACGGCAGGGTGAAGGCATATTGGTATGCACTTCTTAAAGAAGTACTCACAACTCTCATTGAAAGTCAGTCCTCTTTCCTTCAGCAGGGAATGTTCACATCAAATTGCCTTTCCTGGACAGTGTGGCTGTGGCCATCCACAGTTGTCAGAATGGGAGAAAGTACGCTGTGTGGCCCTCTCTGATTGCCTTGGGATCAGTGAACGGAGTCCTGATGTTCACTTGGCAGGGGCTACAAACAGTTTTTGCAAGTGTGTTTCCAGTTGGCTCCCTTCCATGCCTGTGTTCCCCGTGCTCCTAGGAACAGCCTACCAGGAGTCTGAGCGCAGCATCTAGCCTGAGACAACAAAACTCAAGGACATTTGCTTCTGCTCTGGGGCCCTGATTTTTACCAGAAACAGGTCCTGGTTGGAATCAGATCTGCAGAACAATTCCACTGTATCTTTCAGGTTGATTGAATTCCTTGATGGCTGGATACATGAAGAAATCACTCTGTTTCTAGTAAAAAGAATATCATCCAACACATACTGGATGCATATTCGGGGTCAGGCACTGTCTAAGCCCTTGACTGTGTTAGCTCATCAGACACTCTGAAGCTGGGATCGTCATTATCCTCGCTCTGTTTGTAAGGAAACTGGAATTTGAAGAGGCTAAGTGATTTGCCCTGATGATACAGATAGAAAATGGTAGAGCCGGTATTTGGACCTAGGAAGCTGAATTCCAAAATCTATTTTCTTAACTGTTGTGCTGTATTGAGGATATTTGTACTTTTTTCTGTTGCTACAAGTATCACTGAAGTTTCTAACTGGAAATGAGATGCAATTCCAGTGGACAACAGTCAGCACAGTACATGGATGATGCTTAGACCGTTTAGGATAGTGGATGAAAGTCAAATATCTACACCCCCCCTCAGGGAGGAAGACTGCTCAGGTATGGTCATAGTGAGTCACGAGGGCTGTCATGAGCTGGAGAATATATACCTGCTTGTTGATGTGCTCAAGGGATCAACCATGTATAAACGTGTCAGGGTTTTTGTCAACAGGCGCCAGAAATCTAGATTTTAACGTGAAGTGTCCAGTTTCAAACACCACCATGATGTTAATGACCTTGCTCTGTCCATTAATGGTTAAATAGAATTCCAATACAATACAGGCTAGGTTTTCCTTCAGTAATAAGCAACCCCCCCAAAACTCTGAGCTTGAAACAACTAAAGATAACTTTTAGCTCATGTTACTTGGTCAGTGTGGGTCAGCAGGGGTCTCTGCCCTTACATGTCTCAGAGACCCAGTCTGAGGGAGGCTTTATTTGCACACACAGTTTGCATAATAAGTACAGTATCGAGGAGGGGAATGTGTTACTTACACGCTGACCCTTGAGGCTTCTAACAGAAGCGACAGAGACACTTAGACGCATATTTCATTGGCCAAAGATAGTCAGTGATCACACTTAATTTCCAAGGGAGTGGGGAAGTGCAGTCCTCCATGGGCTGAGTACTTATGAATATTCCTAATGGGCTACCACAGCTCCATATACTCTGATTTTTCAGGCAGAAATGTTAGAATTTTTTGTAATGTAGAATTCAATTTTCAGAGATCTCAAACAGAGGTTGACTCAAAAAATTATTTGTTTCTTGAAGGATTAAATTTGACTGATCTGGAAAATTCACACTTTGCTTCATCTGGAGTAAAGACCCTTATTTAAACACTGACTTCTACGAACAGATTAAGAAATCATAGGCCCGAACTATGAAATAATCCTTTGCTGAAGTGATGATTTATATATCAGTATTTATTCCCCAAAGCACTGCTCATATAGCTTAAATTTTTATTTATATTATCCCCTATCTTGTGTAACTTGTCTCATCAACTGCACTGCAAAATAGGAATCCCATCTTATTAATTTAGACTCTGTTATGCCTGGCTCTGTACAAATTGGCTATGTGGATGTTAATAAATTTCATTGATGTGTTTATCAATTAGTGATTTTTAAATCATTACAGCTAGCAATCTTGACTTCAGGGGAAGTCACCGAACTTGAAAATACTTCTGGCAATTCTTAAAAAGTTGCTCATCGTTGATTATGATGAGATCTGAGGGCCAATATTCAGTAGTCCCTCAATTTCAAGGGCAGTTTAGGCTTATCCCCTACGAATCACAAGGCAATCAGATATTTTCAGATATTATTTTTCTGTGATGTTTTCACATTTTTGTTTGTTTGTTTGTTTTGGACTGCAAGATTTGGATGAATTGTAAATTTAAAAATTAAGAAATAAATGTCAGTGCTCAGGAAGCTATTTGATTGCCCAAGATCCTGCAAGGCTCTCAACACCCTTTAAAACAAGCCCATCCTTGCTCCTAAACCCACAGCCTTCCTGGATGACCAGATAAAGAGCGATTGTCATTCTCATGAAATGCAAAGTGCTCAGGGACTTGCACGGATTCCTTTTAGTTAGGGATTCATTTTTAGACTATCCTGACTCTTCCACTAAGTTACAGTTTTAGGTCTGATACACTTACACATGTGCCAAGTGCTTCCTGAATCCTCTAGAACATAATTTACATTTAAAATAATTCCATGCTTATGTAGTGAGTCAATGATTTTAAGCTTCTTTGTTAGACACTTAAATGGAAAAGTCGATGTGTGAAATAACTTATATTCACGATTTGGAAAAGCTGGCTTTTTTTGTTGTGTGTTAGAACTCATCACCCGACCAAAGGTCATGGAGAGGTCTGTTGTTTTTCGAAAATGGTTATAGTGTTTTTTTTTTTTTTTTGTTTGTAATTGAATTGCGGTGTGAATTGCAAAGTATGTGTTTCTGTTCATTTCATTCCATCTGTTTGGGTTTCTTTCTCTCTTTCTAACAGTTATTTATTTACAGGGGAATGATTCTTGCTCTACAATATTGGTTTGATTGGTCATATGTCAATCTGAATGTACCGTAGGGGTACGTGTGGCCCCTCGCTCTTGAATCTCCCTCCCACGTCTGGCCCATTCGCACCTCTCTAGGCGATCAGAGAGCCGCAGTTTGAGTTCCCTGAGTCAGACAGCAATTTCCCACCGGTTGTCTAGTTCCCAAGGTTGGTGTCCATGCATCCGTGCTGGTCTGTCCATTCATGTCCTGGTGTCCTGTGAAACACTAAGCTTAATTTATTTGGAAATGACCTAGCTGTTCAATGCACTGTCATCACTCAGTTGCGCACAAGGTTAGAAACTCAGGTGGCCAAACTCTGGAGAAGCTATTGTCGGCGCGCCCCGGCGTGCCTGCGGGGGGGGAGGGGGGGGTGGGGGGGGGGAGGGGGGTGTTGGGGGGAGGGGGGCGGGGCGCGGAGGTCTCGGGTGCGCTCCCGCCCTGGGCCTCTCCAGGCCCGCCCCTGCTGGGCGGCCTCCCCCCGCCCCCATCCCGTTCGCTGCTCAGGGCCGGGTGGCCTCTGCACCTGCCCGGCATCCTGCCCGAGGCCCCCCTTGCCCACACGCTGTCTTCGAGTCTCTCTCTGAACCCTCGTCTCTTTCTGCCTCTGTCTCACTTGGCGTGGGTGCGTGCGAGTGTCTGTCCGGGTGCCTGCCTGTCGCTCGTCTGCTCTCTCAGGAAGGTCCTGTGCTGGGCCCGCGGCGTGGGGGCAAGGCGGGCCTCGGTAGGGCGAAAGGGCGGGGCTGACGCGCTCCGGTGGGTTTGGGCACCGGGCAGGATGGGCGCCTGGGGCCCCGGCTGGGCTGCTCCGAAGCCCGCAGGAGGCTCCGGGGACCGCGGCCCCGGGCCGGAGCCACACACGTCCGGAGCCACGTGACCCTGAGCAGCGAACGGGATGGTGGGGGGCGGGGGTTGGGGGTTCGGTGCGGCGCGGCGCGAGCCTGAAGAGGCCCAGGGAGGCAGGGCACCGAGATGTCCTCGCCGCGCAACCCATCCCTTCTCCCCCTACCCCGGGTCCCGCAGGCACGCCAGGCCCGGGCGGGGCAGACGGGTGCTGGCCGGGGCTGGCGGGGTGCGGGGCCGGGGCGCCCTCTGCTGGCCCCCGAGCTGCCCGCCCTGGCCGGCCGGAGTCCAGTCGTGAGGCTCAAGTGCAGCGCGCGCCCGGTCAAGAGCTGCGGCCCCAGGCCCGACCGGCAGGTCAGAACGAAAGGGAGGCGCAACGCGGGGCTCTTGGGGCGCCTGGCAGCCGCCTCGGTCTAAGGCCGTACCACCCTGAACGTGCCCTATCTCCTCTGATCTGGGAAACTGAGCAGGGTCAGGCCTGGTTAGTACTTGGATGGGAGACTGCCTAGTACCTAGGCGGTTGTTTGATTTTTCTGAATGCGTATTTTAGAACGTTAGACTTGGATGACTGCAAACAGTAAAACGAATAATATTTTCATACATAATGTTCAGAATACAGCAGTTGGTCATTCTTTTTCCTGTTCTACCACAGCTACCTGGAAGTCAGTTTTAGTAAGTACTGCTAACCTATGACCCTCATCCGTAAGGGAAGCTATATAGGAAAACCCATAATATGTCTAATGAACATCAAAGATACAATGATGATAGAGAAAAAAGTTCTCAGTGACATCTTAGTTGGTATAGGAAACACGATGATTATGAAAGCACAGCCCATAATCAAGTCCAGGCCATGGAAGCCTGTGACTGTCACGAGTGTTGACTCCTCTCCCAGCTGAGGTTGTAGAAAGTGCTTTGTAAATTCCTGAGGTGTGAAGCACTTGCAACCTCCTGAAGAGACTGCAGTCAGAAGGGTTTCTAGAATATCCTGACGCTGTGGTGAGCTCAAGCAATCCATGCTCCAGAGGCCGGAAGACAGACATGTTGGGAAGTGGGGATGACTTCTACTGCACTTAGGGAGAAAGGGCATGTTGCTACTCAGCCTCGTACACGTGTCGAAGCCACACCTCAGTGATGGAACCTTTAAAGACTCGATACATGGAGAAGGAAATGGCAACCCACTCCAGTATTCTTGCCTGGAAAAATCCATGGACAGAGGAGTCTGGCGGGCCGAAGTCCATGGGATTACATGACTGATCGTGTGTGCACGAGGGTGGAGGGAGATGGGTTGGTAGCAAGAAACTGGTAGAACTAACAAATAAATAAATAAATAAAGACTCGATTAAAATGACAACGACTGGTAGGAATAAACCTTCAGAAGTGCCTTCTCAGACCTCCCGTCATAAGCACAAGCGTAAGAAAAACACTGAGTTTTCATGGCCTCACACAAAATTAGACTCGCTTATGACAATAGCCAGAGAGGCTCCTATAAGACATCAGGGCTGGGCTTTACTGGAGGATGCACATCGATCGAGTGCATCGCTGTGTGTTATGGAAATATGTGTTACGGGCAGGGTGAAGGCATATTGTATGCACTTCTTCAGAAGTGACTCACAAGCTTCTCAGTTGAAGTCAGTCTCTTTCCTTCAGCAGGGTAATGTTCACATCAATTCCCTTTCCTGGACAGTGTGGCTGTGGCCATCCACAGTTGTCAGAATGGGAGAAAGTACGCTGTGTGGCCCTCTCTGATTGCCTTGGGATCAGTGAACTGAGTCCTGATGTTCACTTGGCAGGGGCTACAAACAGTTTTTGCAAGTGTGTCTCCAGTTGGCTCCCTTCCATGCCTGTGTTCCCCGTGCTCCTAGGAACAGCCTACCAGGAGTCTGAGCACAGCATCTAGCCTGAGACAACAAAACTCAAGGACATTTGCTTCTGCTCTGGGGCCCTGATTTTTACCAGAAACAGGTCCTGGTTGGAATCAGATCTGCAGAACAATTCCACTGTATCTTTCAGGTTGATTGAATTCCCTGATGGCTGGATACATGAAGAAATCCCTCTGTTTCTAGTAAAAAGAATATCATCCAACACATACTGGATGCATATTCGGGGTCAGGCACTGTCTAAGCCCTTGACTGTGTTAGCTCATCAGACACTCTGAAGCTGGGATCGTCATTATCCTCGCTCTGTTTGCATTGATTATGATGAGATCTGAGGGCCAATATTCACTAGGCCCTCAATTTCAAGGGCAGTTTAGGCTTAGCCCCTACGAATCACAAGGCAATCAGATATTTTCAGATATTATTTTTCTGTGATGTTTTCACATTTTTTTTTGCTTGTCTGTTTGTTTTGGACTGCAAGATTTGGATGAATTGTAAATTTAAAACTTAAGAAATAAATGTCAGTGCTCAGGAAGCTATTTGATTGCCCAAGATCCTGCAAGGCTCTCAACACCCTTTAAAACAAGCCATCCTCGCTCCTAAACCCACAGCCTTCCTGGATGACCAGATAAAGAGCGATTGTCATTCTCATGAAATGCAAAGTGCTCAGGGACTTGCACGGATTCCTTTAAGTTAGAGGATTCATTTTTAGACGATCCTGACTCTTCCACTCAGTACAGTTTTTTAGGGTCTTGATACACTTTACACATGTGGCCAAGTGCTGTCCTGATCCTCCTAGGAACATAATTTACGTTTTAAAAATAATTCCTTGCTTCCTGCAGTGAGTCAATGATTTTAAGCTTCTTTGTTAGACATCACGCTAAGTAAAAGTCGAATGTGGTGAAATAACTTATATTCACGATTGGAAAGTTTGGCTTTTTTATTTGTTGTGTGTTAGAAACTGCAGTCACGCCGCCAAAGGTTATGAGAGGTCTGTTGTTTTCTAAAAATGGTTATAGGTGTATTTTTTTGTTTTTGTTGTTAAATTGAATTGCGTTGTGAATTGGCAAAGTGTGTGTTTTCTGTTCATTTCAGTTCCATCTGTTTGGGTTTCTTTCTCTCTTTCTAACAGTTTTTTATTTACCAGGGGAATGATTCTGCCTCTATTCATGTATTGGTTTGATTGGGTCATAATGTCCATCTAATGTACCCATAGGGGTATCGTGTGGCCCTCGCTCCTTGAATCTCCCTCCCATCATCTGGCCCATTTCCCACCTCTCTAGGCCGATCAGAGAGCCGCAGTTTGAGTTCCCTGAGTCAGACAGCAATTTCCCACCGGTTGTCTAGTTCACAAGGTTGGTGTCCATGCATCCGTGCTGGTCTGTCCATTCATGTCCTGGTGTCCTGTGAAACACTAAGCTTAATTTATTTGGAAATGAGCTAGCTGTTCAATGCACTGTCATCACTCAGTTGCGCACAAGGTTAGAAACTCAGGTTACCAAACTCTGGAGAAGCTATTGTCGGCGCGCCCCGGCGTGCCTGCGGGGGTGTTGGGGGGAGGGGGGCGGGGCGCGGAAGTCTCGGGTGCGCTCCCGCCCTGGGCCTCTCCAGGCCCGCCCCTGCTGGGCGGCCTCCTCCCGCCCCCATCCCGTTCGCTGCTCAGGGCCGGGTGGCCTCTGCACCTGCCAGGCATCCTGCCCGAGGCCCCCCTTGCCTACACGCTGTCTTCGAGTCTCTCGCTGAGCCCTCGTCTCTTTCTGCCTCTGTCTCACTTGGCGTGGGTGCGTGCGAGTGTCTGTCCGTGTGCCTGCCTGTCGCTCGTCTGCTCTCTCAGGAAGGTCCTGTGCTGGGCCCGCTTCGTGGGAGCAAGGCGGGCCTCTGTAGGGCGAAAGGGCGGGGCTGACGCGCTCCGGTGGGTTTGGGCAGCGGGCAGGATGGGCGCCTGGGGCCCCGGCTGGGCTGCTCCGAAGCCCGCAGGAGGCTCCGGGGTCCGCGGCCCCGGGCCGAAACCACACACGTCCGGAGCCACGTGACCCTGAGCAGCGAACGGGATGGTGGGGGGCGGGGGTTGGGGATTTGGGGCGGCGCGGCGCGAGCCTGAAGAGGCCCAGGGCGGCAGGGCACCGAGATGTCCTCGCCGCTCAACCCATCCCTCCTCCCCCCACCCCGGGTCCCGCAGGCACGCCACGCCCGGGCGGGGCAGTCGGGTGCTGGCCGGGACTGGCGGTGTGCGGGGCCGGGGCGCCCTCTGCTGGCCCCCGAGCTGCCCGGCTGGCCGGCCGGAGTCCAGTCGTGCGGCTCAAGTGCAGCGCGCGCCCGGTCAAGAGCTGCGGCCCCAGGCCCGACCAGCAGGTCAGAACGAAAGGGAGGCGCAACGCGGGGCTCTTGGGGCGCCTGGCAGCCGCCTTGGTCTAAAGCCGTACCACCCTGAACGTGCCCTATCTCCTCTGATCTGGGAAAGTGAGCAGGGTCGGGCCTGCTTAGTACTTGGATGGGAGACCGCCTAGTAGCTCGGCGGTATTTTGATTTTTCTGAATGCGTATTTCAGAACGTTAGAATTGGATGACTGCAAACAGTAAAACGAATAATATTTTCATACATAATGTTACGAATACAGCAGTTGGTCATTCTTTTTCCTTTTCTACCACAGCTACCTGGAAGTCAGTTCTAGTAAGTACTGCTAACCTAAGACCCTCATCCGTAAGGGAAGCTATATAGGAAAACCCATAATATGTCTAAATGAACATCCAAGATACAATGAAAAAAGAAAAAAAAGTTCTCAGTGACATCTTAGTTGGTATAGGAAACACGATGATTATGAAAGCACAGCCCATAATCAAGTCCAGGCCATGGAAGCCTGTGACTGTCACGAGTGTTGACTCCTCTCCCAGCTGAGGTTGTAGAAAGTGCTTTGTAAATTCCTGAGGTGTGAAGCACTTGCAACCTCCTGAAGCGACTGCAGTCAGAAGGGTTTCTAGTATATCCTGACGCTCTGGTGAGCTTCAAAGCCAATACATGCCTACCAGAGTTCGGAAGACAGACATGTTGGGAAGGTGGGGATGACTTCTACTGCAGCTTAGGGAAGAAGGGCATGTATGCTACTCAGCCTCGTAACAACGTGTCGAAGCCACACCTCAGTGATGGCACCTTGAAAATGACCTCGTAACTGGAGAAGGAAATGGCAAACCCACTCCAGTGATCTTGCCTGGAGAAATCCATGACAGAGGAGTCTGGTGGGCCCGAAGTCCCATGGGGATCACATGACTGATCGTGGGTGTGCACGAGGGTGGAGGGAGATGGGTTGGTAGCAAAAACTGGTAGAACTACAAATAATAAATAAATAAAGACGTCATAAAAAATGACACGACTGTAGGAATAAACTTCAGAAAGTGCCTTCTCCAGACCCCCGTCATAAGCACCAAGCGTAAGAAAAAACACTGAGTTTTCCATGGCCTCACACAAATTAGACTCGCTTTACAATGGCCAGAGAGCTCCTATAAGACATCAGGGGCCGGCTTGACTGGAGAATGCACATCGAATCGCAGTGCATTGCTGTGTGTTATGGAAATATGTGTTACTTTGGCAGGTGAAGGCATATTGTATGCACTTCATTCAGAAGTTGACTCAACAAGCTTCTCAGTTGAAGTCAGCCTCTTTCCTTCAGGCAGGGTAATTGTCACATCAATTCCTTTCCTGGACAGTTTGTCTTGGCATCCACAGTTGTCAACAATGGAGAAAGTAAGCCTGTGGTGGGCCCCTCTCTGATTGCCTTGGGATCAGTGAACTGAGTCCTGATTTTCACTTGGCAGGGCTACACACAGTTTTTGCAAGTGTGTTTCCAGTTGGCTCCCTTCCATGCCTGTGTTCCCCGTGCTTCTAGGAACAGCTTACCAGGAGTCTGAGCGCAGCATCTAGCCTGAGACAACAAAACTCAAGGACATTTGCTTCTGCTTTGGGGCCCTGATTTTTACCAGAAACATGTCCTGGTTGGAATCAGATCTGCAGAACAATTCCACTGTATCTTTCAGCTTGATTGAATTCCCTGATGGCTGGATACACGAAGAAATCACTCTGTTTCTAGTAAAAGTAATATCATCCAACACATACTGGATGCATATTCGGGGTCAGGCATTGTCTAAGCCCTTGACTGTGTTAGCTCATCAGACACTCTGAAGCTGGGATTGTCATTATCCTCGCTCTGTTCATAAGGAAACTGGAATTTGAAGAGGCTAAGTGATTTGCTCTGATGACACTGATAGAAAATGGTAGAGCCGGTATTTGAACCTAGGAAGCGAATTTTCCAAATCTATTTCTAACTGTTGTGCTGTATTGAGGATATTTGTACTTTTTTCTGTTGCTTACAAGTAACACTGAAGTTCTAACTGGAATGAGATGCAATTCCAGTGGACAACAGCCAGCACAGGTACAGTAGAGAATGCTAGACCGTTTAGATAGCAGATGAAAGTCATATCTAAACACCCCCCCTCACAGGAGGAAGACTGCTCAGGTATGGTCATAGTGAGTCAACGAGGGCTGTCATGAGCTGGAGAATATATACCTGCTTGTTGATGTGCTCAAGGGATCAACCATGTATAAACGTGTCAGGGCCTTTGCCAACAGGCACCAGAAATGTAGATTTTAATGTGAAGTGTCCACTTTCAAACAACGCCATGATGTTACTGACCTTGCTCTGTCCGTTAATGGTTAAATAGAATTCCAATGTAATACAGGCTAGGTATCCCTTCAGAAATACTCAACCCCCACCCCCCCACCCCCAACTCTCTGAGCTTAAAACAATTAAAGATAACTTTTAGCTCATGCTACTTGGTCAGTGTGGGTCAGCAGGGGTCTCTGCCCTTTCCTGTCTCGAGCCCAGTCTGAGGGAGGCTTTTAATTTTGCACACACATTTTCATCAATCAAGTACAAGTAGCGAGGAGGGAATGTGTGACTTACACGCTGACCCTTGAAGCGTCGAACAGAAGTGACAGAGACACTTTGATGCATATGTCGCCGGCCAAAGATGGTCAGTGATCACACTTCATTTCCAAGGGAGTGGGGAAGTGCAGTCCTCCATGGGCTGAATACTTATGAATATTCCTAATGGCTACCACAGCTCCATCTACTCTGATTTTTCCAGGCAGAAATGTTGGACGTTTTTGTAAGGTAGAATTCAATTTTCAGAGATCTCTAAGAGAAGTTGACTCAAAAAATGATTTGTTTCTTGAAGGATTCAATTTGACGGATCTGGAAAATTCACACCTTGCTCCATCTGGAGTAAAGACCCTTACTTAAACACTGACGTCTATAAACAGATGAAGAAATCATAGGCTGGATCTATGAAATAATCCTTCGCAGAAGTGACGATTTATACATCAGTATTTATTCCCCAAAGCACTGCTCATATAGCTTCACTTTTCATTTATATTATCTCCTATCTTGTGTACCTTGTCTCATCAACTGCACTGCAAAATAGGAATCCCATCTGATTAATTTAGACTCTGTTATGCCTGGCTCTATAGACATTGGCTATGTGGATGTTAATTAATTGTATTGATGTTTATCAATTAGTGATTTTCAAATCATCACAGCTAGCAATCTTGACTTCAGGAGAAGTCAGCGAACTTGAAAATACTTCTGGCAACTCTTCAAAAGTTGCTCATCATTGATTATGATGAGATCTGAGGGCCAATATTCACTAGGCCCTCAATTTCAAGGGCAGTTTAGGCTTATCCCCTACGAATCACAAGGCGTTCAGATATTTTCAGATATTATTTTCCTGTGATGTTTTCACATTTTTTGTCTGTTTGTTTGTTTTGGACTGCAAGATTTGGATGAATTGTAAATTTAAAAATTAAGAAATAAATGTCAGTGCTCAGGAAGCTATTTGATTGCCCAAGATCCTGCAAGGCTCTCAACACTCTTTATTTAAAACAAGCCCATCCTCGTTCCTAAACCCACAGCCTTCCTGGATGACCAGATAAAGAGCGATTGTCATTCTCATGAAATGCAAAGTGCTCAGGGACTTGCACGGATTCCTTTTAGTTAGGGATTCATTTTTAGACGATCCTGACTCTTCCACTAAGTTACAGTTTTAGGTCTGATACACTTACACATGTGCCAAGTGCTTCCTGAATCCTCTGGAACATAATTTACGTTTAAAATAATTCCTTGCTTCTGCAGTGAGTCAATGATTTTAAGCTTATTTGTTAGACACTTCAATGTAAAAGTCGATGTGTGAAATAACTTATAGTCACGATTTGGTAAAGTTGGCTTTTTTTGTTGTGTGTTAGAACTCATCACCCGACCAAAGGTCATGGAGAGGTCTGTTGTTTTTCTAAAATGGTTATAGTGTACTTTTTGTTTTTGTTTATAATTGAATTGCGTTGTGAATTGCAAAGTGTGTGTTTCTGTTCATTTCATTCCATCTGTTTGGGTTTCATTCTCTCTTTCTAACAGTTATTTATTTACAGGGGAATGATTCTTGCTCTACAATATTGGTTTGATTGGTCATATGTCAATCTGAATGTACCATAGGGGTACGTGTGGCCCTCGCTCTTGAATCTCCCTCCCACGTCTGGCCCATTTCCACCTCTCTAGGCGATCAGAGAGCCGCAGTTTGAGTTCCCTGAGTCAGACAGCAATTTCCCACCGGTTGTCTAGTTCCCAAGGTTGGTGTCCATGCATCCGTGCTGGTCTGTCCATTCATGTCCTGGTGTCCTGTGAAACACTAATCTTAATTTATTTGGAAATGAGCTAGCTGTTCAATGCACTGTCATCACTCAGTTGCGCACAAGGTTAGAAACTCAGGTGACCAAACTTTGGAGAAGCTATTGTCGGCGCGCCCCGGCGTGGCTGCGGGGGTGTTGGGGGGAGGGGGGCGGGGCGCGGAGGTCTCGGGTGCGCTCCCGCCCTGGGCCTCTCCAGGCCCGCCCCTGCTGGGCGGCCTCCCCCCGCCCCCATCCCGTTCGCTGCTCAGGGCCGGGGGGCCTCTGCACCTGCCCGGCATCCTGCCCGAGGCCCCCCTTGCCCACACGCTGTCTTCGAGTCTCTCTCTGAACCCTCGTCTCTTTCTGCCTCTGTCTCACTTGGCGTGGGTGCGTGCGAGTGTCTGTCCGTGTGCCTGCCTGTCGCTCGTCTGCTCTCTCAGGAAGGTCCTGTGCTGGGACCGCTTCGTGGGAGCAAGGCGGGCCTCGGTAGGGCGAAAGGGCGGGGCTGACGCGCTCCGGTGGGTTTGGGCAGCGGGCAGGATGGGCGCCTGGGGCCCCGGCTGGGCTGCTCCGAAGCCCGCAGGAGGCTCCGGGGACCGCGGCCCCGGGCCGAAGCCACACACGTCCGGAGCCACGTGACCCTGAGCAGCGAACGGGATGGGGGGGGGCGGGGCTTGGGGATTTGGTGAGGCGCGGCGCGAGCCTGAAGAGGCCCAGGGAGGCAGGGCACCGAGATGTCCTCGCCGCTCAACCCATCCCTCCTCCCCCCACCCCGGGTCCCGCAGGCACGCAACGCCCGGGCGGGGCAGACGGGTGCTGGCCGGGGCTGGCGGTGTGCGGGGCCGGGGCGCCCTCTGCTGGCCCCCGAGCTGCCCGGCTGGCCGGCCGGAGTCCAGTCGTGCGGCTCAAGTGCAGCGCGCGCCCGGTCAAGAGCTGCGGCCCCAGGCCCGACCGGCAGGTCAGAACGAAGGGGAGGCGCAACGCGGGGCTCTTGGGGCGCCTGGCAGCCGCCTCGGTCTAAAGCCGTACCACCCTGAACGTGCCCTATCTCCTCTGATCTTGGAAAGTGAGCAGGGTCGGGCCTGCTTAGTACTTGGATGGGAGACCGCCTAGTAGCTAGGCGGTATTTTGATTTTTCTGAATGCGTATTTCAGAACGTTAGAATTGGATGACTGCAAACAGTAACACGAATAATATTTTCATACACAATGTTACGAATACAGCAGTTGGTCATTCTTTTTCCTGTTCTACCACAGCTACCTGGAAGTCAGTTCTAGTAAGTACTGCTAACCTAAGACCCTCATCCGTAAGGGAAGCTATAGAGGAAAACCCATAATATGTCTAAATGAACATCCAAGATACAATGATGATAGAGAAAAAAGTTCTCAGTGACATCTTAGTTGGTATAGGAAACACGATGATTATGAAAGCACAGCCCATAATCAAGTCCAGCCCATGGAAGCCTGTGACTGTCACGAGTGTTGACTTCTCTTCCAGCTGAGGTTGTAGAAAGTGCTTTGTAAAATCCTGAGGTGTGAAGCACTTGCAACCTCCTGAAGAGACTGCAGTCAGAAGGGTTTCTAGTATATCCTGACGCTCTGGTGAGCTCAAGCAATACATGCTCCAGAGTTCGGAAGACAGACAGGTTGGGAAGTGGGGATGACTTCTACTGCACTTAGGGAGAAAGGGCATGTTGCTACTCAGCCTCGTACACGTGTCGAAGCCACACCTCAGTGATGGCACCTTGAAAGACTCGATACATGGAGAAGGAAATGTCAACCCACTCCAGTGATCTTGCCTGGAGAAATCCATGGACAGAGGAGTCTGGTGGGCCGAAGTCCATGGGATTACATGACTGATCGTGTGTGCACGAGGGTGGAGGGAGATGGGTTGGTAGCAAGAAACTGGTAGAACTAACAAATAAATAAATAAATAAAGACTCGATAAAAATGACAACGACTGGTAGGAATAAACCGTCAGAAGTGCCTTCTCAGACCTCCCGTCATAAGCACAAGCGTAAGAAAAACACTGAGTTTTCATGGCCTCACACAAAATTAGACTCGCTTATGACAATGGCCAGAGAGGCTCCTATAAGACATCAGGGCTGGGCTTGACTGGAGGATGCACATCGATCGAGTGCATCGCTGTGTGTTATGGAAATATGTGTTACTGGCAGGGTGACGGCATATTGTATGCACTTCTTCAGAAGTGACTCACAAGCTTCTCAGTTGAAGTCAGCCTCTTTCCTTCAGCAGGGTAATGTTCACATCAATTCCCTTTCCTGGACAGTGTGTCTGTGGCCATCCACAGTTGTCACAATGGGAGAAAGTAAGCTGTGTGTCCCTCTCTGATTGCCTTGGGATCAGTGAACTGAGTCCTGATGTTCACTTGGCAGGGCTACACACAGTTTTTGCAAGTGTGTTTCCAGTTGGCTCCCTTCCATGCCTGTGTTCCCCGTGCTCCTAGAAACAGCCTACCAGGAGTCTGAGCGCAGCATCTAGCCTGAGACAACAAAACTCAAGGACATTTGCTTCTGCTTTGGGGCCCTGATTTTTACCAGAAACAGGTCCTGAGAGCCCTTGCAGGATCTTGGGCAATCAATCAGCTTCCTGAGCACTGACATTTTTATTTCTTTAAGTTTTAAATTTTACCAATTCATCAAATTCTTGCAGTCAAAAACAAAACAACAAGCAAAAAAAAAAAAATGTGAAAAAACATCACAGAAAAAAATTAATATCTGAAAATAATCTGATTGCCTTGTGATTCGTAGCGATAAGCCTAAACTTGCCCATTGAAAATTGGAGGGCTAGTGGAATATTTGGCCTCAGATCTCATCATAATCAATGATGAAGCAACTTTTGGAAGAATGCCAGAAGTATTTTCAAGTTCGCTGACTTCTCCTGAAGTCAAGATTTCTAGCTGTGATGATTTGAAAATCACTAATTGATAAACATCAATACAATTAATTAACATCCACATAGCCAATGTCTATAGAGCCAGGCATAACAGAGTCTACATTAATCAGATGGGATTCCTATTTTGCAGTGCAGTTGATGAGACAAGTTACACAAGATAGGAGATAATATAAATGAAAAGTGAAGCTATATGAGCAGTGCTTTGGGGAATAAATACTGATGTATAAATCGTCACTTCTGTGAAGGATTATTTCATAGACCCAGCCTATGATTTCTTCATCTGTTCATAGACGTCAGTGTTTAAGTAAGGGTCTTTACTCCAGATGGAGCAAAGTGTGAATTTTCCAGATCCGTCAAATTGAATCCTTCAAGAAACAAATCATTTTTTGAGTCAACTGCTCTTAGAGATCTCTGAAAATTGAATTCTACATTACAAAAACTTCCAACATTTCTGCCTGGAAAAATCAGAGTAGATGGAGCTGTGGTAGCCATTAGGAATATTCATAAGTATCCAGCCCATGGAGGACTGCTCTTCCCCACTCCCTTGGAAAGGAAGTGTGATCACTGACTATCTTTTGGCCGGCGAAAATATGCATCTAAGTGTCTCTGGTCACTTCTTTTCGACGCTTCAAGGGTTCGCGTGTAGTCACACATTCCCTCATCGCTTACTGTACTGATGATGCAAAATGTGTTGTGCAAATTAAAGCCTCCTCAGACTTGGTCGTCTGAGACAGGAAAAGGGCAGAGACCCCTGCTGACCCACACTGACCAAGTAGCATGAGCTAAAAGTTATCTTTAATTGTTTTAAGCTCAGAGGTGGGGTGGGGGTGGGTTGAGTATTCCTGAGGATACCTAGCGTATTACATTGGAATTCTTATGTTAACCATTAACGGACAGAGCAAGGTCAGTAACATTTCATTGGCGTTGTTGAAACGTGGACACTTACTTAAAATCTAGATTTCTGGCGCCTTGTGCAAAGGCCCTGACACGTTTATACATGGTTGATCCCTTGAGCACATCAACAAGCAGGTATATATTCTCCAGCTCATGACAGCCCTCGTGACTCACTATGACATACCTGAGCAGTCTTCCTCCCTGAGGGGGGGTGTAGATATTTGACTTTCATCTGCTATCCTAAACGGTCTAAGCATCATCCATGTACTGTGCTGGCTGTTGTCCACTAGATTGCATCTCATTTCCAGTTACAAACTTCAGTGACACTTGTGGCTACACAAAAAAGTACAAATATCCTCAATACAGCAAAACAGGTTAAGAAAATAGATTTTGGAATTCAGCTTCCTAGGTTCAAATACCGGCTCTACCATTTTCTATCTGTATCATCAGGGCAAATCACTTAGCCTCTTCAAATTCCAGTTTCCTTATGAACAGAGCGAGGATAAGGACGATCCCAGCTTCCGAGTGTCTGATGAGCTAACAGAGTCAAGGGCTTAGACAGTGCCTGACCCCGAATATGCATCCAGTATGTGTTGGATGATATTCTTTTCACTAGAAACAGAGTGATTTCTTCGTGTATCCAGCCATCAGGGAATCCAATCAAGCTGAAAGATACAGTGGAATTGTTCTGCAGATCTGATTCCAACCAGGACCTGTTTCTGGTAAAAATCAGGGCCCCAAAGCAGAAGCAAAGGTCCTTGAGTTTTGTTGTCTCAGGCTAGATGCTGCGCTCAGACTCCTGGTAGGCTGTTCCTAGGAGCACGGGGAACACAGGCATGGAAGGGAGCCAACTGGAAACACACTTGCAAAAACTGTTTGTAGCCCCTGCCAAGGGAACATCAGGACTCAGTTCACTGATCCCAAGGCAATCAGAGAGGGCCACACAGCGTACTTTCTCCCATTCTGACAACTGTGGATGGCCACAGCCACACTGTCCAGGAAAGGGAATTGATGTGAACATTACCCTGCTGAAGGAAAGAGGCTGACTTCAACTGAGAAGCTTGTGAGTCACTTCTGAAGAAGGGCATACAATATGCCTTCACCCTGCCAGTAACAGATATTTCCATAACACACAGCGATGCACTCGATCGATGTGCATCCTCCAGTAAAGCCCAGCCCTGATGTCTTATAGGAGCCTCTCTGGCCATTGTCATAAGCGAGTCTAATTTTGTGTGAGGCCATGAAAACTCAGTGTTTCTCTTACGCTTGTGCTTATGACGGGAGGTCTGAGAAGGCCCTTCTGAAGGTTTATTCCTACCAGTCGTTGTCATTTTTATCGAGTCTTTATTTTTTTATTTATTGTTAGTTCTACAGTTTCTGCTACCAAGCCATCTCCCTCCACCCTTTCGTGCACACACGATCAGCATGTAATCCATGGACTTCGGCCCACCAGACTCCTCTGTCCATGGATTCTCCAGGCAGAATCCACGGAGTGGCGTTGCCATTTCCCTTCTCCATGTATCGAGGTCTGTCCAGAGGTTGCCATTCACTGAGGTGTGGCTTCGAAGTTGTACGAGGCTGAGTAGCAACATGCCCTTGCTCCCTAAGTGCAGTAGAAGTCATCCCCACTTCCCAACATGTCTGTCTTCCGAACTCTGGAGCATGTATTGCTTGAGCTCACCAGAGCGTCAGAATATACTAGAAACCCTTCTGACTGCAGTCTCTTCAGCAGGTTGCAAGTGCTTCACACCTCAGGATTTTACAAAGCACTTTCTACAACCTCAGCTGGAAGAGAAGTCAACACTCGTGACAGTCACAGGCTTCCATGGCCTGGACTTGATTATGGGCTGTGCTTTCATAATCATCGTGTTTCCTATACCAACTAAGATGTCACTGAGAACTTTTTTCTCTATCATCATTGTATCTTGGATGTTCATTTAGACATATTATGGTTTTCTATATAGCTTCCCTTACGGATGAGGGTCTTAGGTTAGCAGTACTTACTAGAACTGACTTCCAGGTAGCTGTGGTAGAACAGGAAAAGAATGACCAACTGCTGTATTCGTAACATTATGTATGAATATTATTCGTTTTTACTGGTTGCAGTCATCCAATTCTAACGTTCTGAAATACGCATTCAGGAAAAATCAAAATACCGCCAGCTACTAGGCGGTCTCCATCCAAGTATAAGCACCGACCCTGCTCAGTTTCCCAGATCAGAGGAGATAGGGCACGTTCAGGGTGGTACGGCTTTAGACCGAGGCGGCTGCCAGGCCCCAAGAGCCCCGCGTTGCGCCTCCCTTTCGTTCTGACCTGCCGGTCGGGCCTGGGGCCGCAGCTCTTGCCCGGACGCGCGCTGCACTTGAGCCGCACGACTGGACTTCAGCCGGCCAGGGCGGGCAGCTCGGGGACCAGCAGAATGCGCCCTGGCCCCGCACACCACCAGCCCTGGACAGCACTCGTCTGCTCCGCCCGGGCCTGGCGTGACTGCGGGACCTGGGGTGGGGGGAGGTGGGATGAGTTGAGCGGCGAGGACAACTCGGTGCCCTGCCTCCCTGGGCCTCTTCAGGCTGGCGCCAAGCCGCACCGCCCCCCCAAACCCCGCCCCCCAGCATCCCGTTCGCTGCTCAGGGTCACGTGGCTCCGGACGTGTGTGGCTTCGGCCCGGGGCCGCGGTCCCCGGAGCCTCCTGCGGGCTTCGGAGCAGCCCAGCCGGGGCCCCAGGCGCCCATCCTGCCCGGTGCCCAAACCCACCGGAGCGCGTCAGCCCCGCCCTTTCGCCCCACCGAGGCCCGCCTTGCCCCCACGCCGCGGGCCCAGCACAGGACCTTCCTGAGAGAGCAGACGAGCGACAGGTAGGCACACGGACAGACACTCGCACGCACCCACGCCAAGTGAGACAGAGGCAGAAAGAGACGAGGGGTCAGAGAGAGACTCGAAGACAGCGTGTGGGCAAGGGGGGCCTCGGGCAGGATGCCGGGCAGGTGCAGAGGCCACCCGGCCCTGAGCAGCGAACGGGATGGGGGCAGGGGGAGGCCGCCCAGCAGGGGCGGGCCTGGAGAGGCCCAGGGCGGGAGCGCACCCGAGGCCTCCGCGCCCCGCCCCCCTCCCCCCAACACCCCCGCAGGCACGCCGGGCGCGCCGACAATAGCTTCTCCAGAGTTTGGCCACCTGAGTTTCTAACCTTGTGCGCAACTGAGTGATGACAGTGTATTGAACAGCTAGGTCATTTCCAAATAATTTAAGCTTAGTGTTTCACAGGACACCAGGACATGAACGGACAGACCAGCACGGATGCATGGACACCAACCTTGGGAACTAGACAACCGGGGGGAAATTGCTGTCTGACTCAGGGAACTCAAACTGCGGCTCTCTGATCGCCTAGAGAGGTGGGAATGGGCCAGACGTGGGAGGGGGATTCAAGAGCGAGGGGCCACACGTATCCCTACGGTAGATTGAGATTGACATATGACCAATCAAACCAATATTGTAGAGCAAGAATCATTCCCCTGTAAATAAATAACTGTTAGAAAGAGAAAAAGAAACCCAAACAGATGGAATGAAATGAACAGAAACACACACTCTGCAATTCACACTGCAATTCAATTACAAAAAAAGAAAATATATACTATAACCATTTTCGAAAAACAACAGACCTCTCCATGACCTTTGGTCGGGTGATGAGTTCTAACACACAACAAAAAAAGCCAACTTTTCCAAATCGTGAATATAAGTTATTTCACACATCGACTTTTACATTGAAGTGTCTAAGAAATAAGCTTAAAATCATTGACTCACTGAAGAAGCAAGGAATTATTTCAAACGTAAATTATGTTCTAGAGGATTCAGGAAGCACTTGGCACATGTGTAAGTGTATCAGACCTAAAACTGTAACTTAGTGGAAGAGTCAGGATCGTCTAAAAATGAACCCCTAACTAAAAGGAATCCGTGCAAGTCCCTGAGCACTTTGCATTTCATGAGAATGACAATTGCTCTTTATCTGGTCATCCAGGAAGGCTGTGGGTTTAGGAGCGAGGATGGGCTTGTTTTAAAGGGTGTTGAGAGCCTTGCAGGATCTTGGGCAATCAAATAGCTACCTGAGCACTGACATTTATTTCTTAATTTTTAAATTTACAATTCATCCAAATCTTGCAGTCCGAAAGAAACAAACAAACAAAAAATGTGAAAACATCACAGAAACATAATATCTGAAAATATCTGATTGCCTTGTGATTCGTAGGGGATAAGCCTAAACTGCCCTTGAAATTGAGGGCCTAGTGAATATTGGCCCTCAGATCTCATCATAATCAATGATGAGCAACTTTTGAAGAATTGCCAGAAGTATTTTCAAGTTTTTTGACTTCTCCCGAAGTCAAGATTGCTAGCTGTGATGATTTGAAAATCACTAATTGATAAACATCAATACAATTAATTAACATCCACATAGCCAATGTCTATAGAGCCAGACATAACAGAGTCTAAATTAATCAGATGGGATTCCTATTTTGCAGTGCAGTTGATGAGACAAGTTACACAAGATAGGAGATAATATAAATGAAAAGTGAAGCTATATGAGCAGTGCTTTGGGGAATAAATACTGATGTATAAATCGTCATTTCTACGAAGGATTATTTCATAGATCCAGCCTATGATTTCTTCATCTGTTTATAGACGTCAGTGTTTAAGTAAGGGTCTTTACTCCAGATGGAGCAAAGTGTGAATTTTCCAGATCCGTCAATTTGAATCCTTCAAGAAACAAATCATTTTTTGAGTCAACTTCTCTTAGAGATCTCTGAAAATTGAATTCTACCTTACAAAAACTTCCAACATTTCTGCCTGGAAAAATCAGAGTAGATGGAGCTGTGGTAGCCATTAGGAATATTCATAAGTATTCAGCCCATGGAGGGCTGCACTTCCCCACTTCCTTGGAAATGAAGTGTGATCACTGACTATCTCTGGCCGGCGAAATATGCATCTAAGTGTCTCTGTCACTTCTGTTTGACGCTTCAAGGGTCAGCGTGTAAGTCACACATTCCCCTCCTCGCTACTGTACTGATGATGCAAAATGTGTGTGCAAATAAAGCCTTCCTCAGACTGGGTCTCTGAGACAGGAAAGGGCAGAGACCCCTGCTGACCCACACTGACCAAGTAGCCTGAGCTAAAAGTTATCTTTAATTGTTTTAAGCTCAGAGAGTTGGGGGTGGGGGGGTGGGGGTTGAGTATTCCTGAAGGGATACCTAGCCTGTATTACATTGGAATTCTATTTAACCATTAATGGACAGAGCAAGGTCAGTAACATCATGGCGTTGTTTGAAAGTGGACACTTCACATTAAAATCTAGATTTCTGGCGCCTGTTGGCAAAGGCCCTGACACGTTTATACATGGTTGATCCCTTGAGCACATCAACAAGCAGGTATATATTCTCCAGCTCATGACAGCCCTCGTGACTCACTATGACCATACCTGAGCAGTCTTCCTCCCTGAGGGGGGGTGTAGATATTTGACTTTCATCTGCTATCCTAAACGGTCTAAGCATCATCTATGTACTGTGCTGGCTGTTGTCCACTGGAATTGCATCTCATTTCCAGTTAGAAACTTCAGTGATACTTGTAGCAACAGAAAAAAGTACAAATATCCTCAATACAGCACAACAGTTAAGAAAATAGATTTTGGAATTCAGCTTCCTAGGTTCAAATACCGGCTCTACCATTTTCTATCTGTATCATCAGGGCAAATCACTTAGCCTCTTCAAATTCCAGTTTCCTTATGAACAGAGCGAGGATAAGGACGATCCCAGCTTCAGAGTGTCTGATGAGCTAACAGAGTCAAGGGCTTAGACAGTGCCTGACCCCGAATATGCATCCAGTATGTGTTGGATGATATTCTTTTCACTAGAAACAGAGTGATTTCTTCGTGTATCCAGCCATCAGGGAATTCAATCACGCTGAAAGATACAGTGGAATTGTTCTGCAGATCTGATTCCAACCAGGACCTGTTTCTGGTAAAAATCAGGGCCAAAGCAGAAGCAAATGTCCTGAGTTTTGTTGTCTCAGGCAGATTGCTGACGCTCAGACTTCCTGGTAAGCTGTTGCCTTAGAGCACGGGCGAACACAGGCATGGAGGGAGCCAACTGGAACACACTTGCAAAAACTGTTGTGTAGCCCCCCCCATGCCAAGTGAACATAGACTCAGTTCACTTGATCCCAGGCAATCAGAGAGGGCCACACAAGCTTACTTTCTCCCATTCTGACAACTGGATGCCACAGACTACACTGTCCAGGGAAAGGGAATTGATGTGAACATACCCGCTGAAGGAAAGAGGCTGACTTCAACTTGAAAAGTTGTGAGTCACTTCGAAGAAGTGCATACAATATTGCTTCACCCTGCCAGTAACACTATTTCCATAACACACGCGATGACTCGACGATGTGCATCCTCCATTAAAAGGCCCAGCCCTGATGTCTATAGGAGCCTCTCTGGCCATTTGTCATAAGCGAGTCTAATTTTGTGTGAGGCCATGAAAACTCAGTGTTTTTCTTACGCTTGTGCTTATGACGGGGGGTCTGAGAAGGCACTTCTGAAGGTTTATTCCTACCACTCGTTGTCATTTTTATCGAGTCTTTATTTATTTATTTATTTGTTAGTTCTACCACTTTCTTGCTACCAACCCATCTCCCTCCACCCTCGTGCACACACGATCAGTCATGTAATCCCATGGACTTTGGCCCACCCGACTCCTCTGTCCATGGATTTCTCCACGGAAAGACACTGGAGTGGTTGCCATTCCTTTCCATGTATCGAAGTCTTTCAAGGTGCCATCACTGAGGTGTGGCTTCGACACGTGTATGAGGTGAGTAGCACATGCCCTTTCTCCCTAAGTGCAGTAGAAGTCGATCCCCACTTTCCCAACCTGTCTGTTCTCCGAACTCTGGAGCATTGTATTGCTTTGAGCTCACCAGAGCCGTCAGAATATATAGAAACCTTCTGACTGCAGTCTCTTCAGGAGGTTGCAAGTGCTTCACACCTCAGGATTTTACAAAGCACTTCTACAACCTCAAGTGGAAGAGAAGTCAACCACTCGTGACAGTCACAGGCCTCCCATGGCTGGACTTGATTATGGGCTGTGCTTTTCATATCATTTCGTGTCCTATACCACTAGGATGTCACTGAGAACTTTTTCTCTATCATCATTGTATCTTGGATGTATTTAGACATATTTATGGGTTTCCTATATAGCTTCCCTTACGGATGAGGGTCTTAGTTAGCAGTACTTACTAGAACGTGCTTCCAGGTTTAGCTGTGGTAGAACAGGAAAAAGAATGACCAACTGCTGTATCGAACATTATGTATGAAAATATTATTCGTGTTTACTGTTTGCATTCATTCCATTTCTAAAACGTTTCTGAAATACGATTCAGAAAAATCAAATACCGCTAGCTATAGGCGGTCTTCCATCAAGTACTAAGCAGGCCCGACCCTGCTCAGTTTCCCAGATCAGAGGAGATAGGGCACGTTCAGGGTGGTACGGCTTTAGACCGAGGCGGCTGCCAGGCGCCCCAAGAGCCCCGCGTTGCGCCTCCCTTTCGTTCTGACCTGCCGGTCGGGCCTGGGGGCGCAGCTCTTGACCGGGCGCGCGCTGCACTTGAGCCGCACGACTGGACTCCGGCCGGCCAGCCGGGCAGCTCGGGGGCCAGCAGAGGGCGCCCCGGCCCCGCACACCGCCAGTCCCGGCCAGCACCCGTCTGCCCCGCCCGGGCGTGGCGTGCCTGCGGGACCCGGGGTGGGGGGAGGAGGGATGGGTTGAGCGGCGAGGACATCCCGGTCTCTGCATTCCCTGGGCTCTTCGGCTCGCGCCGCGCCGCCCCAAATCCCCAACCCCCCCCCACCATTCCCGTTCGCTGCTCAGGGTACGTGGCTCCGGACGTGTGTGCTTCGGCCGGGGCCCGCGGTCCCCGGGAGCCGTCCTGCGGGCTTCGGAGCAGCCCGCCGGGGCCCCAGGCGCCATCCTGCCGCTGCCCAAACCCACCGGAGCGCCGTCAGCCCCGCCCTTTCGCCCTACCGAGGCCGCCTTGCTCCACGAAGCGGGCCCAGCACAGGACCTTCCTGAGAGAGCGACGAAGCGACAGGCAGGGGCACACGGACAGACACTCGCACGCACCCCGCCAGGAGACAGAGGCAGAAATTAGACGAGGGTTCAGAGAGAGACTCGAAGACAGCGTTGTGGGCCAAGGGGCCTCGGGCAGGATGCCGGGCAGGTGCAGAGGCCACCCGGGCCCTGGCAGCGAACGGGATGGGGGCGGGGGGAGGCCGCCCAGCAGGGGCGGGCCTGGAGAGGCCCAGGGCGGGAGCGCACCCGAGACCTCCGCGCCCCGCCCCCCTCCACCCAACACCCCCGCAGGCACGCCGGGGCGCGCCGACAATAGCTTCTCCAGAGTTTGGTCACCTGAGTTTCTAACCTTGTGCGCAACTGAGTGATGACAGTGCATTGAACAGCTAGGTTATTTCCAAATAAATTAAGCTTAGTGTTTCACAGGACACCAGGACATGAATGGACAGACCAGCACGGATGCATGGACACCAACCTTTGGAACTAGACAACCGGTGGGAAATTGCTGTCTGACTCAGGGAACCTCAAACTTGTCGGCTCTCTGATCGCCTAGAGAGGTGGGAATGGGCCAGACGTGGGAGGGAGATTCAAGAGCGGGGGCCACACGTACCCCTATGGTACATTCAGATTGACATATGACCAATCAAACCAATACTGTAGAGCAAGAATCATTCCCCTGTAAATAAGTAACTGTTAGAAAGAGAGAAAGAAACCCAAACAGATGGAATGAAATGAACAGAAACACACACTTTGCAGTTCACAACGCAATTCAATTAAAAAAAAAAAAAAAAAAATACTCTATAACCATTTTCGAAAAACAACAGACCTCTCCATGACCTTTGGTCGGGTGATGAGTTCTAACACACAACAAAAAAAGCCAAAACTTTTCCAAACGTGAATATAAGTTATTTCACCACATCGATTTACATTGAAAGTGTCTTAACCAAAATAAGCTAAAATTCATTGACTCACTGCGGAAAGCAAGAATTTATTTTAAAACGTAAATTATGTTCTAGAGGATTCAGGAAGCACTTGGCACATGTGTTAAGTGTATCAGACCTAAAACTGTAACTTAGTGAAGAGTCAGGATCGTCTAAAAATGAAACCCTAAAACTTAAAAAGAATCGTGCAAGTCCCGGCACTTTGCATTTCATGAGAATGACAATCGCGTCTATCTGGTATCCAGGAAGGCTGTGGGTTTAGGAGGCGAGGATGCTGTTTTAAAGGGTGTTGAGAGCCTTGCAGGATCTTGCAATCAAATAGCTTCCTGAGCAGCTGACATTTATTTTCATTAGTTTTAAATTTACAATTCATCCAAATCTTGCAGTCGAAACAAACAACAAGCAAAAAAAAAAAATGTAAAACATCACAGAAAAAATAATATCTGAAAAATATTTGATTTGCCTTTGATTCGTAGGGATAAGCCTAAACTTTCCCTTGAAATGAGGCCTAGTGAATATTGGCCTCAGATCTCATTCATAATCAATGATGAGCAACTTTTGAAGAATTGCAGAAGTATTTCAAGTTCGCTGACTTCTCCTGAAGTCAAGGATTGCTAGGCTGTGATGATTTGAAAATCACTAATTGATAAACATCAATACCAATAATAACATCCACATAGCCAATGTTCTATAAGAGCCAGGCATAACAGAGTCTAATTAATCAGATGGATTCCTATTTGCTCAGTGCATTGATGAGGACAAGTTACACAGATAGGAGATTAATATAAATGAAAAGTGAAGCTATATGAGTAGTGCTTTGGGGAATAAATACTGATGTATAAATCGTCACTTCTGCGAAGGATTATTTCATAGATCCAGCCTATGATTTCTTCGTCTGTTTATAGACGTCAGTGTTTAAGTAAGGGTCTTTACTCCAGATGGAGCAAAGTGTGAATTTTCCAGATCCGTCAAATTGAATCCTTCAAGAAACAAATCATTTTTTGAGTCAACTTCTCTTAGAGATATCTGAAAATTGAATTCTACCTTACAAAAACTTCCAACATTTCTGCCGGAAAAATCAGAGTAGATGGAAGCTGTGGTAGCCCATTAGGAATATTCATAAGTATTCAGCCCATGGAGGACTGCACTTCCCCCCTCCCTTGGAAATGAAGTGTGATCACTGACTATCTTTGGCCGGTGAAATATGCATCTAAGTGTCTCTGTCACTTCTGTTCGACGCTTCAAGGGTCAGCGTGTAAGTCACACATTCCCCTCCTCGCTACTGTTCTGATGATGCAAAATGTGTGTGCAAATAAAGCCTCCCTCAGACTGGGTCTCTGAGACAGGAAAGGGCAGAGACCCCTGCTGACCCACACTGACCAAGTAGCATGAGCTAAAAGTTATCTTTAATTGTTTTAAGCTCAGAGAGTTGGGGGTGGGGGGGTTGGGGTTGAGTATTCCTGAAGGGATACCTAGCCTGAGTATACATTGGAATTCTATTTAACCATTAAACGGACAGCACTAAGGTAGTAACAGTTCATGGCGTTGTTGAAAGTGACACTTCACATTAAAATCTAGATTTCTGGCGCCTGTTGGCAAAGGCCCTGACACTTTAGACATGGTTGATTCCCTTGAGCACATCAACAAGCAGTATATATTCTCCAGCTCATGACGCCCCGTGAACTTCACTATTGACCAATACCTGAGCATCTTCCTCCCTGAGGGGGGTGTAGATATTTGACTTTCATCCGCGTATCCTAAACGGTCTAAGCTATCATCCATGTACTGTGCTGGCTGTGCCACTAGATTGCATCTCATTTCCAGTTACAAACTTCAGTGTGACAACTTGTGGCTAACACAAAAAAAGTACAAATATCCTCAATACGAAGCACAACAGTTAAGAAAAATAGATTTTGGGAATTCAGCTTCCTAGGTTCAAATACCGGCTCTACCATTTTCTATCTGTATCATCGGGAAATCACTTAGCCTCTTCAAATTCCAGTTTCCTATGAACAGAAGCGAGAGGATAGATGACGATCCCAGCTTCAGAGTGTCTGATGAGCTAACAGGCAAGGGCTTTAGACAGTGCCTGACGCGAATATGCATCCCGTTGATTGTGTTGGATGATATTCATCACTAGAAAACAGAGTGATTTCTTCGTGTATCCAGCCATTCAGGGAATTCAATCCAAGCTGGAAAGATACAGTGGAATTTGTTCTGCAGATCTGATTTCCAACCAGGAAAAAAAACCTGTTTCTGGTAAAAATCAGGGCCCCAAAGCAGAAGCAAATGTCCTTGAGTTTTGTTGTCTCATGCTAGATGCTGCACTCAGACTCCTGGTAGGCTGTTCCTAGGAGCACGGGGAACACAGGCATGGAAGCGAGCCACCTGGAAAAAAAAAAAAAAAAACTGTTTGTAGCCCCTGCCAAGTGAACATCAGGACTCAGTTCACTGATCCCAAGGCAATCAGAGAGGGCCACACAGCTTACTTTCTCCCATTCTGACAACTGTGGATGGCCACAGCCACACTGTCCAGGAAAGGGAATTGATGTGGACATTACCCTGCTGAAGGAAAGAGGCTGACTTCAACTGAGAAGCTGTGAGTCACTATCTGAAGAAGTGCATACCAATATTGCCTTCACCCTGGCCAGTAAACACCATATTTCCATAACACACACCGATGCCACTCGATCGATGTGCATCCTCCAGTAAGCCCAGACCCTGATGTCTTATAGGAGCCTCTCTGGCCATTGTCATCAGCGAGTCTAATTTTGTGTGAGGCCATGCAAACTCAGTGTTTCTCTTACGCTTGTGCTTATGACGGGAGGTCTGAGAAGGCCCTTCTGAAGGTTTATTCCTACCAGTCGTTGTCATTTTTATCGAGTCTTTATTTATTTATTTATTTGTTAGTTCTACCACTTTCTTGCTACCAACCCATCTCCCTCCACCCTCGTGCACACACGATCAGTCATGTAATCCCATGGACTTCGCCCCACCAGACTCCTCTGTCCATGGATTTCTCCAGGCAAGATCACTGGAGTGGGTTGCCATTTCCTTCTCCATGTATCGAGTCTTTCAAGGTGCCATCACTGAGGTGTGGCTTCGACACGTGTACGAGGCTGAGTAGCAACATGCCCTTTCTCCCTAAGTGCAGTAGAAGTCATCCCCACTTCCAACATGTCTGTCTTCCGAACTCTGGAGCATGTATTGCTTGAGCTCACCAGAGCGTCAGGATATACTAGAAACCCTTCTGACTGCGTCTCTTCAGGAGGTTGCAATGCTTCACACCTCAGGATTTACCAAAGCACCCTTTCACAACCTCAGCTGAAAGAAGTCAACACTCTACAGTCACAGGCTTCCATGGGCCTGGATTGATTATGGGCTGTGCTTTCATAATCATCGTCGTTTCCGTATACCAAAACTAAGATGTCACTGAGAACTATTTTCTCTATCATCATTGTATCCTTGGATGTTCATTTAGACATTTTGGGTTTTCCTATAAGCTTTCCCTTACGGATGAGGGTCTTTAGGTTAGCAGTACTTACATAGAACTTGACTTCCAGTAAGCTGTGGTTAGAACAGGAAAAGAATGACAAACTGCTTATTCGTAACATTATGTATGAAAATATATTCGTTTTCGTTTGCAGTCATCCAATTCTACGTTCTGAAATACGCATTCAAAAAATCAAAATACCGCCAGCTACTAGGCGTCTCCATCCAAGTTACTAAGCAGGCCCGGACCCTGCTCACTTCCCAGGATCAGAGGAGATAGGGCACGTTCAGGGTGTACGGGGCTTTAGACCGAGGCGGCTGCCAGGCGCCCAAGAGCCCCGCGTTGCGCCTCCCTTTCGTTCTGAAGCCTGGGCCTCGGGCCTGGGCCGCACTCTGACCGGGCACGCGCTGCGCACTTTGAGCCGCACAACGACTGGACTCCGGCCGGCAGCCGGGCATTCGGGGCCAGCAGAGGGCGCCCCGGCCCCGCCCACCGCCAGTCCCGGCCAGCACCCGTCTGCCCCGCCCGGGCGTGGCGTGCCTGCGGGACCCGGGGTGGGGGGAGGAGGGATGGGTTGAGCGGCGAGGACATCTCGGTGCCCTGCCTCCCTGGGCCTCTTCAGGCTCGCGCCGCGCCGCACCAAATCCCCAACCCCCGCGCCCCACCATCCCGTTCGCTGCTCAGGGTCACGTGGCTCCGGACGTGTGTGGCTTCGCCCGGGGCCGCGGTCCCCGGAGCCTCCTGCGGGCTTCGGAGCAGCCCAGCCGGGGCCCCAGGCGCCCATCCTGCCCGCTGCCCAAACCCACCGGAGCGCGTCAGCCCCGCCCTTTCGCCCTACCGAGGCCCGCCTTGCCCCCACGAAGCGGGCCCAGCACAGGACCTTCCTGAGAGAGCAGACGAGCGACAGGTAGGCACACGGACAGACACTCGCACGCACCCACGCCAAGTGAGACAGAGGCAGAAAGAGACGAGGGTTCAGAGAGAGACTCGAAGACAGCGTGTGGGCAAGGGGGGCCTCGGGCAGGATGCCTGGCAGGTGCAGAGGCCACCCGGCCCTGAGCAGCGAACGGGATGGGGGCAGGGGGAGGCCGCCCAGCAGGGGCGGGCCTGGAGAGGCCCAGGGCGGGAGCGCACCCGAGACCTCCGCGCCCCGCTCCCCTCCCCCCAACACCCCCGCAGGCACGCCGGGGCGCGCCGACATAGCTTCTCCAGAGTGTTCACCTCTGAGTTTCTAACCTTGTGCGCAACTGAGTGATGACAGTGCATTGAACAGCTAGGTTATTTCCAAATAAATTAAGCTTAGTGTTTCACAGGACACCAGGACAGGAATGGACAGACCAGCACGGATGCATGGACACCAACCTTGGGAACTAGACAACCGGTGGGAAATTGCTGTCTGACTCAGGGAACTCAAACTGCGGCTCTCTGATCGTCTAGAGAGGTGGGAATGGGCCAGACGTGGGAGGGAGATTCAAGAGCGAGGGCCACACGTACCCCTATGGTACATTCAGATTGACATATGACCAATCAAACCAATACTGTAGAGCAAGAATCATACCCCTGTAAATAAATAACTGTTAGAAAGAGAGAAAGAAACCCAAACAGATGGAATGAAATGAACAGAAACACACACTCTGCAATTCACACTGCAATTCAATTACAAAAAAAGAAAATATATACTATAACCATTTTCGAAAAACAACAGACATCTCCATGACCTTTGGTCGGGTGATGAGTTCTAACACACAACAAAAAAAGCCAACTTTTCCAAATCGTGAATATAAGTTATTTCACACATCGACTTTTACATTGAAGTGTCTAACAAAGAAGCTTAAAATCACTGACACACTACATAAGCATGGAATTATTTTAAACGTAAATTATGTTCTAGAGGATTCAGGAAGCACTTGGCACATGTGTAAGTGTATCAGACCTAAAACTGTAACTTAGTGGAAGAGTCAGGATCATCTAAAAATGAATCCCTAACTAAAAGGAATCCGTGCAAGTCCCTGAGCACTTTGCATTTCATGAGAATGACAATCGCTCTTTATCTGGTCATCCAGGAAGGCTGTGGGTTGAGGAGCGAGGATGGGCTTGTTTTAAAAGGGTGTTGAGAGCCTTGCAGGATCTTGGGCAATCAAATAGCTTCCTGAGCACTGACATTTATTTCTTAATTTTTAAATTTACAATTCATCCAAATCTTGCAGTCCAAAACAAACAAACAAGCAAAAAAAAAATATGAAAACATCACAGAAAAATAATATCTGAAAATATTTGATTGCCTTGTGATTCGTAGGGGATAAGCCTAAACTGCCCTTGAAATCGAGGGCCTAGTGAATATTCGCCCTTAGATCTCATCATAATCAATGATGAGCAACTTTTGAAGAATTGCCAGAAGTATTTTCAAGTTTTTTGACTTCTCCTGAAGTCAAGATTGCTAGCTGTGATGATTTGAAAATCACTAACTGATAAACATCAATACAATTAATTAACATCCACATAGCCAATGTCTATAGAGCCAGGCATAACAGAGTCTAAATTAATCAGATGGGATTCCTATTTTGCAGTGCAGTTGATGAGACAAGTTACACAAGATAGGAGATAATATAAATGAAAAGTGGAGCTATATGAGCAGTGCTTTGGGGAATAAATACTGATGTATAAATCGTCATTTCTACGAAGGATTATTTCATAGATCCAGCCTATGATTTCTTCATCTGTTTATAGACGTCAGTGTTTAAGTAAGGGTCTTTACTCCAGATGGAGCAAAGTGTGAATTTTCCAGATCCGTCAAATTGAATCCTTCAAGAACCAAATCATTTTTTGAGTCAACTTCTCTTAGAGATCTCTGAAAATTGAATTCTACCTTACAAAAACATCCAACATTTCTGCCTGGAAAAATCAGAGTAGATGGAGCTGTGGTAGCCATTAGGAATATTCATAAGTATTCAGCCCATGGAGGGCTGCACTTCCCCACTTCCTTGGAAATGAAGTGTGATCACTGACTATCTCTGGCCGGCGAAATATGAATCTAAGTGTCTCTGTCACTTCTGTTTGACGCTTCAAGGGTCAGCGTGTAAGTCACACATTCCCCTCCTCGCTACTGTACTGATGATGCAAAATGTGTGTGCAAATAAAGCCTTCCTCAGACTGGGTCTCTGAGACAGGAAAGGGCAGAGACCCCTGCTGACCCACACTGACCAAGTAGCCTGAGCTAAAAGTTATCTTTAATTGTTTTAAGCTCAGAGAGTTGGGGGTGGGGGGGTGGGGGGTGAGTATTCCTGAAGGGATACCTAGCCTGTATTACATTGGAATTCTATTTAACCATTAACGGACAGAGCAAGGTCAGTAACATCATGGCGTTGTTTGAAAGTGGACACTTCACATTAAAATCTAGATTTCTGGCGCCTGTTGGCAAAGGCCCTGACACGTTTATACATGGTTGATCCCTTGAGCACATCAACAAGCAGGTATATATTCTCCAGCTCATGACAGCCCTCGTGACTCACTATGACCATACCTGAGCAGTCTTCCTCCCTGAGGGGGTGTGTAGATATTTGACTTTCATCTGCTATCCTAAACGGTCTAAGCATCATCTATGTACTGTGCTGGCTGTTGTCCACTGGAATTGCATCTCATTTCCAGTTAGAAACTTCAGTGATACTTGTAGCAACAGAAAAAAGTACAAATATCCTCAATACAGCACAACAGTTAAGAAAATAGATTTTGGAATTCAGCTTCCTAGGTTCAAATACCGGCTCTACCATTTTCTATCTGTATCATCAGGGCAAATCACTTAGCCTCTTCAAATTCCAGTTTCCTTATGAACAGAGCGAGGATAATGACGATCCCAGCTTCAGAGTGTCTGATGAGCTAACACAGTCAAGGGCTTAGACAGTGCCTGACCCCGAATATGCATCCAGTATGTGTTGGATGATATTCTTTTCACTAGAAACAGAGTGATTTCTTCGTGTATCCAGCCATCAGGGAATTCAATCAAGCTGAAAGATACAGTGGAATTGTTCTGCAGATCTGATTCCAACCAGGACCTGTTTCTGGTAAAAATCAGGGCCCCAAAGCAGAAGCAAATGTCCTTGAGTTTTGCTGTCTCAGGCTAGATGCTGCGCTCAGACTCCTGGTAAGCTGTTCCTAGGAGCACGGGGAACACAGGCATGGAAGGGAGCCAATTGGAAACACACTTGCAAAAACTGTGTGTAGCCCTGCCAAGTGAACATCAGGACTCAGGTCACTGATCCCAAGGCAATCAGAGAGGGCCACACAGCTTACTTTCTCCCATTGTGACAACTGTGGATGGCCACAGACACACTGTCCAGGAAAGGGAATTGATGTGAACATTACCCTGCTGAAGGGAAGAGGCTGACTTCAACTGAGAAGCTTGTGAGTCACTTCTGAAGAAGTGCATACAATATGCCTTCACCCTGCCAGTAACACATATTTCCATAACACACAGCGATGCACTCGATCGATGTGCATCCTCCAGTAAAGCCCAGCCCTGATGTCTTATAGGAGCCTCTCTGGCCATTGTCATAAGCGAGTCTAATTTTGTGTGAGGCCATGAAAACTCAGTGTTTTTCTTACGCTTGTGCTTATGACGGGAGGTCTGAGAAGGCACTTCTGAAGGTTTATTCCTACCAGTCGTTGTCATTTTTATCGAGTCTTTATTTATTTATTTATTTGTTAGTTCTACCAGTTTCTTGCTACCAACCCATCTCCCTCCACCCTCGTGCACACACGATCAGTCATGTAATCCCATGGACTTCGGCCCACCAGACTCCTCTGTCCATGGATTTCTCCAGGCAAGATCACTGGAGTGGGTTGCCATTTCCTTCTCCATGTATCGAGTCTTTCAAGGTGCCATCACTGAGGTGTGGCTTTGACACGTGTACAAGGCTGAGTAGCAACATGCCCTTTCTCCCTAAGTGCAGTAGAAGTCATCCCCACTTCCCAACATGTCTGTCTTCCGAACTCTGGAGCATGTATTGCTTGAGCTCACCAGAGCGTCAGGATATACTAGAAACCCTTCTGACTGCAGTCTCTTCAGGAGGTTGCAAGTGCTTCACTCCTCAGGATTTTACAAAGCACTTTCTACAACCTCAGCTGGAAGAGAAGTCAACACTCGTGACAGTCACAGGCTTCCATGGCCTGGACTTGATTATGGGCTGTGCCTTCATAATCATCGTGTTTCCTATACCAACTAAGATGTCACTGAGAACTTTTTTCTCTATCATCATTGTATCTTGGATGTTCATTTAGACATATTATGGGTTTTCCTATATAGCTTCCCTTACGGATGAGGGTCTTAGGTTAGCAGTACTTACTAGAACTGACTTCCAGGTAGCTGTGGTAGAACGGGAAAAAGAATGACCAACTGCTGTATTCGTAACATTATGTATGAAAATATTATTCGTTTTACTGTTTGCAGTCATCCAATTCTAACGTTCTGAAATACGCATTCAGAAAAATCAAAATACCGCCTAGCTACTAGGCGGTCTCCCATCCAAGTACTAAGCAGGCCCGACCCTGCTAACTTTCCCAGATCAGAGGAGATAGGGCACGTTCAGGGTGGTACGGCTTTAGACCGAGGCGGCTGCCAGGCGCCCCAAGAGCCCCGCGTTGCGCCTCCCTTTCGTTCTGACCTGCCGGTCGGGCCTGGGGCCGCAGCTCTTGACCGCGCGCGCGCTGCACTTGAGCCGCACGACTGGACTCCGGCCGGCCAGCCGGGCAGCTCGGGGGCCAGCAGAGGGCGCCCCGGCCCCGCACACCGCCAGTCCCGGCCAGCACCCGTCTGCCCCGCCCGGGCGTGGCGTGCCTGCGGGACCCGGGGTGGGGGGAGGAGGGATGGGTTGAGCCGCGAGGACATCTCGGTGCCCTGCCTCCCTGGGCCTCTTCAGGCTCGCGCTGCGCCGCACCAAATCCCCAACCCCCGCCCCCCACCATCCCGTTCGCTGCTCAGGGTCACGTGGCTCCGGACGTGTGTGGCTTCGGCCGGGGCCGCGGTCCCCGGAGCCTCCTGCGGGCTTCGGAGCAGCCCAGCCGGGGCCCCAGGCGCCCATCCTGCCCGCTGCCCAAACCCACCGGAGCGCGTCAGCCCCGCCCTTTCGCCCTACCGAGGCCCGCCTTGCTCCCACGGAGCGGGCCCAGCACAGTCCCTCCTCCCCCCACCCCGGGTCCCGCAGGCACGCCGCGCCCGGGCGGGGCAGACGGGTGCTGGCCGGGACTGGCGGTGTGCGGGGCCGGGGCGCCCTCTGCTGGCCCCCGAGCTGCCCGGCTGGCCGGCCGGAGTCCAGTCGTGCGGCTCAAGTGCAGCGCGCGCCCGGTCAAGAGCTGCGGCCCCAGGGCCGACCGGCAGGTCAGAACGAAAGGGAGGCGCAACGCGGGGCTCTTGGGGCGCCTGGCAGCCGCCTTGGTCTAAAGCCGTACCACCCTGAACGTGCCCTATCTCCTCTGATCTGGGAAACTGAGCAGGGTCGGGCCTGCTTAGTACTCGGATGGGAGACCGGCCTAGTAGCTAGGCGGTATTTTGATTTTTCTGAATGCGTATTTCAGAACATTAGACTTGGATGACTGCAAACAGTAAAACGAATAATATTTTCATACATAATGTTCAGAATACAGCAGTTGGTCATTCTTTTCCCTGTTCTACCACAGCTACCTGGAAGTCAGTTTTAGTAAGTACTGCTAACCTATGACCCTCATCCGTAAGGGAAGCTATCTAGGAAAACCCATAATATGTCTAATGAACATCAAAGATACAATGATGATAGAGAAAAAAGTTCTCAGTGACATCTTAGTTGGTATAGGAAACACGATGATTATGAAAGCACAGCCCATATCAAGTCCAGGCCATGGAAGCCTGTGACTGTCACGAGTGTTGACTTCTCTTCCAGCTGAGGTTGTAGAAAGTGCTTTGTAAAATCCTGAGGTGTGAAGCACTTGCAACCTGCTGAAGAGACTGCAGTCAGAAGGGTTTCTAGTATATTCTGACGCTCTGGTGAGCTCAAGCAATACATGCTCCAGAGTTCGGAAGACAGACATGTTGGGAAGTGGGGATGACTTCTACTGCACTTAGGGAGCAAGGGCATGTTGCTACTCAGCCTCGTACACGTGTCGAGCCACACTAGTGATGGACCTTTGAAAGACTCGATACATGGAGAAGGAATGGCAACCACTCCAGTGATCTTGCTGGAGAATCATGGACAGAGGAGTCTGGTGGGCCGAAGTCCATGGATTACATGACTGATCGTGTGTGCACGAGGGTGGAGGGAGATGGCTTTGGTAGCAAGAAAGTGTAGAACTAACAAATAAATAAATAAATAAAGACTGCTTAAAAACTGACAACGCTGGTAGGAATAACTCGAAGTGCCTTCTCAGACTCCCGTCATAACACAAGCCGTAAGAAAAACACTGAGTTTCTCATGGGCCTCACACACATATGCCTCGATTATGACAATGGCCAGAGAGGCTCCTATAAGACAATCTAGGGCTGGGCTTTAACTGGAGATGCACATCGATCGATTGATCGCGTGTGTTTATGGAAATATGGTGTTAAACTGGCAGGGTGAAGGTCATTGTATGCACTTCTTCAGAAGTGACTCACAAGCTTCTAGTTGACAAGTCAGCCTCTTTCTTCAGCAGGGTAAATGTTCACTCATTCCCTTTCCTGGACATGTGTTGTGGGCCATCTCACAGTTGTCAGAATGGGAGAAAGTACGCTGTGTGGCCCTCTCTGATTGCCTTGGGATCAGTGAACTGAGTCCTGATGTTCACTTGGCAGGGGCTACAAACAGTTTTTGCAAGTGTGTCTCCAGTTGGCTCCCTTCCATGCCTGTGTTCCTCATGCTCCTAGGAACAGCCTACCAGGAGTCTGAGCGCAGCATCTAGCCTGAGACAACAAAACTCAAGGACATTTGCTTCTGCTCTGGGGCCCTGATTTTTTACCAGAAACAGGTCCTGGTTGGAATCAGATCTGCAGAACAATTCCACTGTATCTTTCAGGTTGATTGAATTCCCTGATGGCTGGATACATGAAGAAATCCCGCTGTTTCTAGTAAAAAGAATATCATCCAACACAAACTGGATGCATATTCGGGGTCAAGGCACTGTCTAAGCCCTTGACTCTGTTAGCTCATCAGACCCTCTGAAGCTGGGATCGTCCTTATCCTCGCTCTGTTCATAAGGAAACTGGAATTTGAAGAGGCTAAGTGACTTGCCCTGATGATACAGATAGAAAATGGTAGAGCCGGTATTTGAACCTAGGAAGCTGAATTCCAAAATCTATTTTCTTAACTGTTGTGCTGCATTGAGGATATTTGTACTTTTTTCTGTTGCTACAAGTATCACTGAAGTTTCTAACTGGAAATGAGATGCAATTCCAGTGGACAACAGCCAGCACAGTACATAGATGGTGCTTAGACCGTTTAGGATAGCAGATGAAAGTCAAATATCTACACCCCCCCTCAGGGAGGAAGACTGCTCAGGTATGGTCATAGTGAGTCACGAGGGCTGTCATGAGCTGGAGAATATATACCTGCTTGGTGATGTGCTCAAGGGATCAACCATGTATAAACGTGTCAGGGCCTTTGCCAACAGGCGCCAGAAATCTAGATTTTAATGTGAAGTGTCCACTTTCAAACACCGCCATGATGTTACTGACCTTGCTCTGTCCGTTAATGGTTAAATAGAATTCCAATGTAATACAGGCTAGGTATCCCTTCAGGAATACTCAACCCCCACCCCCCCACCCCCAGCTCTCTGAGCTTAAAACAATTAAAGATAACTTTTAGCTCAGGCTACTTGGTCAGTGTGGGTCAGCAGGGGTCTCTGCCCTTTCCTGTCTCAGAGACCCAGTCTGAGGAAGGCTTTATTTGCACACACATTTTGCATCATCAGTACAGTAGCGAGGAGGGGAATGTGTGACTTACACGCTGACCCTTGAAGCGTCAAACAGAAGTGACAGAGACACTTAGATTCATATTTCGCCGGCCAGAGATAGTCAGTGATCACACTTCATTTCCAAGGAAGTGGGGAAGTGCAGCCCTCCATGGGCTGAATACTTATGAATATTCCTAATGGCTACCACAGCTCCATCTACTCTGATTTTTCCAGGCAGAAATGTTGGAAGTTTTTGTAAGGTAGAATTCAATTTTCAGAGATCTCTAAGAGAAGTGGACTCAAAAAATGATTTGTTTCTTGAAGGATTCAATTTGACGGATCTGGAAAATTCACACTTTGCTCCATCTGGAGTAAAGACCCTTACTTAAACACTGACGTCTATAAACAGATGAAGAAATCATAGGCTGGATCTATGAAATAATACTTCGCAGAAGTGACGATTTATACATCAGTATTTATCCCCAAAGCACTGGCTCATATAGTCTTACTTTTCAATTTATATTTATCTCCCTATCTTGTGTAACTTGTCTCATCACTGCACTGAAAATAGGAATCCATCTGATTAATTTAGACTCTGTTATGCCTGGCTCTTAACATTGGCTATGTGATGTTAATTAATTGTTATTGATGTTTATACCATTTATTAAAATAATCACGGGTAAAGTCCATAATTAGTGATTTTCAAATACAATACAGCTAGCTAATCTGATTCGGGAGAAGTCAAAAAAACTTGAAATACTTCTGTGCAATTGCTTCAAAAGTTGCTCATCGTTGATTTATGATGAGATCTGAAGCAATATTCACTAAGGCCTCAATTTCAAGGGCAGTTTTTTAGGCTTATCCCCTACGATCACAAGGCAATCAGATATTTTCAGATATTATTTTTCTGTGATGTTTTCACTTTTTTTTTTGCTTGTTTGTTTGTTTTGGACTGCAAGATTTGGATGAATTGTAAATTTAAAAATTAAGAAATAAATGTCAGTGCTCAGGAAGCTATTTGATTGCCCAAGATCCTGCAAGGCTCTCAACACCCTTTAAAACAAGCCCATCCTCGATCCTAAACCCACAGCCTTCCTGGATGACCAGATAAAGAGCGATTGTCATTCTCATGAAATGCAAAGTGCTCAGGGACTTGCACGGATTCCTTTTAGTTAGGGATTCATTTTTAGACGATCCTGACTCTTCCACTAAGTTACAGTTTTAGGTCTGATACACTTACACATGTGCCAAGTGCTTCCTGAATCCTCTAGAACATAATTTACGTTTAAAATAATTCCATGCTTATGTGTAGTGAGTCAATGATTTTAAGCTTCTTTGTTAGACACTTCAATGGAAAAGTCGATGTGTGAAATAACTTATATTCACGATTTGGAAAAGTTGGCTTTTTTTGTTGTGTGTTAGAACTCATCACCCGACCAAAGGTCATGGAGAGGTCTGTTGTTTTTCGAAAATGGTTATAGTATATATTTTCTTTTTTTGTAATTGAATTGCGGTGTGAATTGCAAAGTGTGTGTTTCTGTTCATTTCCTTCCATCTGTTTGGGGTTCTTTCTCTCTTTCTAACAGTTATTTATTTACAGGGGAATGATTCTTGCTCTACAATATTGGTTTGATTGGTCATATGTCAATCTCAATCTACCGTAGGGATACGTGTGGCCCTCGCTCTTGAATCTCCCTCCACGTCTGGCCCATTCCACCTCTCTAGGCGATCAGAGAGCCTCAGTTTGAGTTCCCTGAGTCAGACAGCAATTTCCCACCGGTTGTCTAGTTCCCAAGGTTGGTGTCCATGCATCCGTGCTGGTCTGTCCATTCATGTCCTGGTGTCCTGTGAAACACTAAGCTTAATTTATTTGGAAATGACCTAGCTGTTCAATGCACTGTCATCACTCAGTTGCGCACAAGGTTAGAAACTCAGGTGGCCAAACTCTGGAGAAGCTATTGTCGGCGCGCCCGGCGTGCCTGCGGGGGTGTTGGGGGGAGGGGGCGGGGGCGCGGAGGTCTCGGGTGCGCTCCCGCCCTGGGCCTCTCCAGGCCCGCCCCTGCTGGGCGGCCTCCCCCCGCCCCCATCCCGTTCGCTGCTCAGGGCCGGGTGGCCTCTGCACCTGCCCGGCATCCTGCCCGAGGCCCCCCTTGCCACACGCTGTCTTCGAGTCTCTCTCTGAACCCTCGTCTCTTTCTGCCTCTGTCTCACTTGGCGTGGGTGCGTGCGAGTGTCTGTCCGTGTGCCTACCTGTCGCTCGTCTGCTCTCTCAGGAAGGTCCTGTGCTGGGCCCGCTTCGTGGGGGCAAGGCGGGCCTCGGTAGGGCGAAAGGGCGGGGCTGACGCGCTCCGGTGGGTTTGGGCAGCGGGCAGGATGGGCGCCTGGGGCCCCGGCTGGGCTGATCCGAAGCCCGCAGGAGGCTCCGGGGACCGCGGCCCCGGGCCGAAGCCACACACGTCCGGAGCCACGTGACCCTGAGCAGCGAACGGGATGCTGGGGGGCGGGGTTTGGGGGGGCGGTGCGGATTGGCGCCAGCCTGAAGAGGCCCAGGGAGGCAGGGCACCGAGTTGTCCTCGCCGCTCAACTCATCCCACCTCCCCCCACCCCAGGTCCCGCAGTCACGCCAGGCCCGGGCGGAGCAGCCGAGTGCTGTCCAGGGCTGGTGGTGTGCGGGGCCAGGGCGCATTCTGCTGGTCCCCGAGCTGCCCGCCCTGGCCGGCTGAAGTCCAGTCGTGCGGCTCAAGTGCAGCGCGCGTCCGGTCAAGAGCTGCGGCCCCAGGCCCGACCGGCAGGTCAGAACGAAAGGGAGGCGCAACGCGGGGCTCTTGGGGCGCCTGGCAGCCGCCTCGGTCTAAAGCCGTACCACCCTGAACGTGCCCTATCTCCTCTGATCTGGGAAAGTGAGCAGGGTCGGGCCTGCTTAGTACTTGGATGGGAGACCGCCTGGTAGCTAGGCGGTATTTTGATTTTTCTGAATGCGTATTTCAGAACGTTAGAATTGGATGACTGCAAACAGTAAAACGAATAATATTTTCATACATAATGTTACGAATACAGCAGTTGGTCATTCTTTTTCCTGTTCTACCACAGCTACCTGGAAGTCAGTTCTAGTAAGTACTGCTAACCTAAGACCCTCATCCGTAAGGGAAGCCATATAGGAAAACCCATAATATGTCTAAATGAACATCCAAGATACAATGATGATAGAGAAAAAAGTTCTCAGTGACATCTTAGTTGGTATAGGAAACACGATGATTATGAAAGCACAGCCCATTATCAAGTCCAGGCCATGGAAGCCTGTGACTGTCACGAGTGTTGACTTCTCTTCCAGCTGAGGTTGTAGAAAGTGCTTTGTAAAATCCTGAGGTGTGAAGCACTTGCAACCTCCTGAAGAGACTGCAGTCAGAAGGGTTTCTAGTATATCCTGACGCTCTGGTGAGCTCAAGCAATACATGCTCCAGAGTTCGGAAGACAGACATGTTGGGAAGTGGGAATGACTTCTACTGCACTTAGGGAGAAAGGGCATGTTGCTACTCAGCCTCGTACACGTGTCGAAGCCACACCTCAGTGATGGCACCTTGAAAGACTCGATACATGGAGAAGGAAATGGCAACCCACTCCAGTGATCTTGCCTGGAGAAATCCATGGACAGAGGAGTCTGGTGGGCCAAAGTCCATGGGATTACATGACTGACCGTGTGTGCACGAGGGTGGAGGGAGATGGGTTGGTAGCAAGAAACTGGTAGAACTAACAAATAAATAAATAAATAAAGACTCGATAAAAATGACAACGACTGGTAGGAATAAACCTTCAGAAGGGCCTTCTCAGACCTCCCGTCATAAGCACAAGCGTAAGAGAAACACTGAGTTTGCATGGCCTCACACAAAATTAGACTCGCTTATGACAATGGCCAGAGAGGCTCCTATAAGACATCAGGGTGGGCTTTACTGGAGGATGCGGAATCGATTCGAGTGCATCGCATGTGTGTTATGGAAATTATGTGTTACTGGCAGGGCTGAAGGCATATTGTAATGCACTCTTTTCAGAAGTGACTCACAAGCTTCTCAGTTTGAAGTCAGCTCTTTCCTTCAGCAGGGTAATGTTTCACATCAATTCCTTTCCTGACAGTGTGGCTGTTGGCATCCACATCTGTCAGAATGGGAGAAGTAAGCTTGTGTGCCTCTCTGATTGCCTTGGGTCAGTGAACTGAGTCCTGATGTTCACTTGCAGGGCTACAAACAGTTTTTGCAAGTGTGTTTCCAGTTGGCTCCTTCCATGCTGTGTTCCCGTGCCTCCTAGGAACAGCCTACAGGAGTCCTGAGCGCAGCATCTAGCCTGAGACCAACAAAACTCAAGGACAATTTGCTTCTGCTTTGGGGCCCTGATTTTTTACCAGAAACAGGTCTGGTTGGAATCAAATCTGGCAGAACAATTCCACTGTATCTTTCAGCTTGATTGAATTCCCTGATGGCTTGGATACACGAATGAAAAAAAAAAAAAATAAAAAAGGGAAAAAAAAAAAAAAAAAAAAAAAAAAAAAAACAAATCACTCTGTTTCTAGTGAAAAGAATATCATCCAACACATACTGGATGCATATTCGGGGTCAGGCACTGTCTAAGCCCTTGACTCTGTTAGCTCATCAGACACTCTGAAGCTGGGATCGTCATTATCCTCGCTCTGTTCATAAGGAAACTGGAATTTAAAGAGGCTAAGTGATTTGCCCTGATGACACTGATAGAAAATGGTAGAGCCGGTATTTGAACCTAGGAAGCTGAATTCCAAAATCTATTTTCTTAACTGTTGTGCTGTATTGAGGATATTTGTACTTTTTTGTGTAGCCACAAGTGTCACTGAAGTTTGTAACTGGAAATGAGATGCAATCTAGTGGACAACAGCCAGCACAGTACATGGATGATGCTTAGACCGTTTACGATAGCAGATGAAAGTCAAATATCTACACCCCCCCTCAGGGAGGAAGACTGCTCAGGTATGGTCATAGTGAGTCACGAGGGCTGTCATGAGCTGGAGAATATATACCTGCTTGTTGATGTGCTCAAGGGATCAACCATGTATAAACGTGTCAGGGCCTTTGCCAAAAGGCGCCAGAAATCTAGATTTTAATGTGAAGTGTCCACTTTCAAACAACCGCCATGACGTTATCTGACCTTGATCTGTCCGTTAATGGTTAAATAGTATTCCCAATGTATACGGCTAGGTAATCCCTTCAGGAATACTCACCCCACCCCCAACCCCCAACTCTCTGAGCTTAAAACACATTAAAGATATTTTAGCTCATGCTACTTGGGTCCAGTGGGGTGAGGCGTCTTGCCTTCCTGTCTCAGGACCCAAGTCTGAGGAGGCTTTATTTGCACACCATTTTGCATCATCAGTAAGTAGCGAGGAGGGGAATGTGTGACTTACACGCTGACCAATTGAAGCTCGAACAAGAAGTGACAGAGACCATCTTAGATTGCATATTATCGCCGGCCAAAAAGTCAGTGATCACACTTCTTTTTCCAAGGGAGTGGGGAAGTGCTAGTCCTCCATGGGCTGTAATACTTTATGAATATTCTAATGGCTACCACAGCTCCATCTACTCTGTTTTTCCAGCAGAATGTTGGAAGTTTTTGTAAGGTAGAATTCAATTTCAGAGATTCTAAGAGCAGTTGACTCAAAAATGATTTGTTCTTGATAGGATTCAATTTTGACGGATCTGGAAAATTCACACTTTGCTCCATCTTGAGTAAAGACCCTTACTTAAACACTGACGTCTATGAACAGATGAAGAAATCATAGGCTGGGTCTATGAAATAATCCTTCGCAGAAGTGACGATTTATACATCAGTATTTATTCCCCAAAGCACTGCTCATATAGCTTCACTTTTCATTTATATTATCTCCTACCTTGTGTAACTTGTCTCATCAACTGCACTGCAAAATAGGAATCCCATCTGATTAATTTAGACTCTGTTATGCCTGGCTCTATAGACATTGGCTATGTGGATGTTAATTAATTGTATTGATGTTTATCAATTGGTGATTTTCAAATCATCACAGCTAGCAATCTTGACTTCAGGAGAAGTCAGCGAACTTGAAAATACTTCTGGCAATTCTTCAAAAGTTGCTCATCATTGATTATGATGAGATCTGAGGGCCAATATTCACTAGGCCCTCAATTTCAAGGGCAGTTTAGGCTTATCGCTACGAATCAGAAGGCAATCAGATATTTTCAGATATTATTTTTCTGTGATGTTTTCACATTTTTTTTTTTTTTTCTTGTTTGTTTGTTTTGGACTGCAAGATTTGGATGAATTGTAAATTTAAAACTTAAGAAATAAATGTCAGTGCTCAGGAAGCTATTTGATTGCCCAAGATCCTGCAAGGCTCTCAACACCCTTTAAAACAAGCCCATCTGCCTCACTAAACCCAAGCTTCTGGTGACCAGATAAGAGCGATTGTCATCTCTCATGAAATGCAAGTCTCAGGGACTTGCACGGATTCTTTTAGTTAGGGATTCTTTTTTACGACGATCTTGACCTTCCACTAATTACAGTTTTAGGTTTCTGATACACTTACACATGTGCCAAGTGCTTCCTGAATCCTCTAGACATAATTACGTTAAAATAATTCCTTGCTTCTGCAGTGAGTCAATGTTTAAGCTTCTTTGTTAGACACTTCAATGTAAAAGTCGATGTGTGAAATAACTTATATTCACGATTTGGAAAAGTTGGCTTTTTTTTTTTTTTGTTAGAACTCATCACCCGACCAAAGGTCATGGAGAGGTCTGTTGTTTTTCTAAAATGGTTATAGAGTATTTTTTGTTTTTGTTTGTAATTGAATTGCGTTGTGAATTGCAAAGTGTGTGTTTCTGTTCATTTCATTCATCTGTTTGGGTTTCTTTCTCTCTTTCTAACAGTTATTTATTTACAGGGGAATGATTCTTGCTCTACAGTATTGGTTTGATTGGTCATATGTCAATCTGAATGTACCATAGGGGTACGTGTGGCCCTCGCTCTCGAATCTCCCTCCCACGTCTGGCCATGCACTTCTTCAGAAGTGACTCACAAGCTTCTCAGTTGAAGTCAGCCTCTTTCCTTCAGCAGGGTAATGTTCACATCAATTCCCTTTCCTGGACAGTGTGTCTGTGGCCATCCACAGTTGTCACAATGGGAGAAAGTAAGCTGTGTGGCCCTCTCTGATTGCCTTGGGATCAGTGAACTGAGTCCTGATGTTCACTTGGCAGGGCTACAAACAGTTTTTGCAAGTGTGTTTCCAGTTGGCTCCCTTCCATGCCTGTGTTCCCCGTGCTCCTAGGAACAGCTTACCAGGAGTCTGAGCGCAGCATCTAGCCTGAGACAACAAAACTCAAGGACATTTGCTTCTGCTTTGGGGCCCTGATTTTTACCAGAAACAGGTCCTGGTTGGAATCAGATCTGCAGAACAATTCCACTGTATCTTTCAGCTTGATTGAATTCCCTGATGGCTGGATACACGAAGAAATCACTCTGTTTCTAGTGAAAAGAATATCATCCAACACATACTGGATGCATATTCGGGGTCAGGCACTGTCTAAGCCCTTGACTGTGTTAGCTCATCAGACACTCTGAAGCTGGGATCGTCATTATCCTCGCTCTGTTCATAAGGAAACTGGAATTTGAAGAGGCTAAGTGATTTGCCCTGATGACACTGATAGAAAATGGTAGAGCCGGTATTTGAACCTAGGAAGCTGAATTCCAAAATCTATTTTCTTAACTGTTGTGCTGTATTGAGGATATTTGTACTTTTTTCTGTTGCTACAAGTATCACTGAAGTTTCTAACTGGAAATGAGATGCAATTCCAGTGGACAACAGCCAGCACAGTACATAGATGATGCTTAGACCGTTTAGGATAGCAGATGAAAGTCAAATATCTACACCCCCCCTCAGGGAGGAAGACTGCTCAGGTATGGTCATAGTGAGTCACGAGGGCTGTCATGAGCTGGAGAATATATACCTGCTTGTTGATGTGCTCAAGGGATCAACCATGTATAAACGTGTCAGGGCCTTTGCCAACAGGCGCCAGAAATCTAGATTTTAATGTGAAGTGTCCACTTTCAAACAACGCCATGATGTTACTGACCTTGCTCTGTCCGTTAATGGTTAAATAGAATTCCAATGTAATACAGGCTAGGTATCCCTTCAGGAATACTCAACCCCCACCCCCCCACCCCCAACTCTCTGAGCTTAAAACAATTAAAGATAACTTTTAGCTCATGCTACTTGGTCAGTGTGGGTCAGCAGGGGTCTCTGCCCTTTCCTGTCTCAGAGACCCAGTCTGAGGGAGGCTTTATTTGCACACACATTTTGCATCATCAGTACAGTAGCGAGGAGGGGAATGTGTGACTTACACGCTGACCCTTGAAGCGTCGAACAGAAGTGACAGAGACACTTAGATGCATATTTCGCCGGCCAAAGATAGTCAGTGATCACACTTCATTTCCAAGGGAGTGGGGAAGTGCAGTCCTCCATGGGCTGAATACTTATGAATATTCCTAATGGCTACCACAGCTCCATCTACTCTGATTTTTCCAGGCAGAAATGTTGGAAGTTTTTGTAAGGTAGAATTCAATTTTCAGAGATCTCTAAGAGAAGTTGACTCAAAAAATGATTTGTTTCTTGAAGGATTCAATTTGACGGATCTGGAAAATTCACACTTTGCTCCATCTGGAGTAAAGACCCTTACTTAAACACTGACGTCTATAAACAGATGAAGAAATCATAGGCTGGATCTATGAAATAATCCTTCGCAGAAGTGACGATTTATACATCAGTATTTATTCCCCAAAGCACTGCTCATATAGCTTCACTTTTCATTTATATTATCTCCTATCTTGTGTAACTTGTCTCATCAACTGCACTGCAAAATAGGAATCCCATCTGATTAATTTAGACTCTGTTATGCCTGGCTCTATAGACATTGGCTATGTGGATGTTAATTAATTGTATTGATGTTTATCAATTAGTGATTTTCAAATCATCACAGCTAGCAATCTTGACTTCAGGAGAAGTCAGCGAACTTGAAAATACTTCTGGCAATTCTTCAAAAGTTGCTCATCATTGATTATGATGAGATCTGAGGGCCAATATTCACTAGGCCCTCAATTTCAAGGGCAGTTTAGGCTTATCCCCTACGAATCACAAGGCAATCAGATATTTTCAGATATTATTTTTCTGTGATGTTTTCACATTTTTTTTTTGCTTGTTTGTTTGTTTTGGACTGCAAGATTTGGATGAATTGTAAATTTAAAAATTAAGAAATAAATGTCAGTGCTCAGGAAGCTATTTGATTGCCCAAGATCCTGCAAGGCTCTCAACACCCTTTAAAACAAGCCCATCCTCGCTCCTAAACCCACAGCCTTCCTGGATGAACAGATAAAGAGCGATTGTCATTCTCATGAAATGCAAAGTGCTCAGGGACTTGCACGGATTCCTTTTAGTTAGGGATTCATTTTTAGACGATCCTGACTCTTCCACTAAGTTACAGTTTTAGGTCTGATACACTTACACATGTGCCAAGTGCTTCCTGAATCCTCTAGAACATAATTTACGTTTAAAATAATTCCTTGCTTCTGCAGTGAGTCAATGATTTTAAGCTTATTTGTTAGACACTTCAATGTAAAAGTCGATGTGTGAAATAACTTATATTCACGATTTGGAAAAGTTGGCTTTTTTTGTTGTGTGTTAGAACTCATCACCCGACCAAAGGTCATGGAGAGGTCTGTTGTTTTTCTAAAATGGTTATAGTGTATTTTTTGTTTTTGTTTGTAATTGAATTGCGTTGTGAATTGCAAAGTGTGTGTTTCTGTTCATTTCATTCCATCTGTTTGGGTTTCTTTCTCTCTTTCTAACAGTTATTTATTTACAGGGGAATGATTCTTGCTCTACAGTATTGGTTTGATTGGTCATATGTCAATCTGAATGTACCATAGGGGTACGTGTGGCCCTCGCTCTTGAATCTCCCTCCCACGTCTGGCCCATTCCCACCTCTCTAGGCGATCAGAGAGCCGCAGTTTGAGTTCCCTGAGTCAGACAGCAATTTCCCACCGGTTGTCTAGTTCCCAAGGTTGGTGTCCATGCATCCGTGCTGGTCTGTCCATTCATGTCCTGGTGTCCTGTGAAACACTAAGCTTAATTTATTTGGAAATAACCTAGCTGTTCAATGCACTGTCATCACTCAGTTGCGCACAAGGTTAGAAACTCAGGTGACCAAACTCTGGAGAAGCTATTGTCGGCGCGCCCCGGCGTGCCTGCGGGGGTGTTGGGGGGAGGGGGGCGGGGCGCGGAGGTCTCGGGTGCGCTCCCGCCCTGGGCCTCTCCAGGCCCGCCCCTGCTGGGCGGCCTCCCCCCGCCCCCATCCCGTTCGCTGCTCAGGGCCGGGTGGCCTCTGCACCTGCCCGGCATCCTGCCCGAGGCCCCCCTTGCCCACACGCTGTCTTCGAGTCTCTCTCTGAACCCTCGTCTCTTTCTGCCTCTGTCTCACTTGGCGTGGGTGCGTGCGAGTGTCTGTCCGTGTGCCTGCCTGTCGCTCGTCTGCTCTCTCAGGAAGGTCCTGTGCTGGGCCCGCTTCGTGGGAGCAAGGCGGGCCTCGGTAGGGCGAAAGGGCGGGGCTGACGCGCTCCGGTGGGTTTGGGCAGCGGGCAGGATGGGCGCCTGGGGCCCCGGCTGGGCTGCTCCGAAGCCCGCAGGAGGCTCCGGGGACCGCGGCCCCGGGCCGAAACCACACACGTCCGGAGCCACGTGACCCTGAGCAGCGAACGGGATGGTGGGGGGCGGGGGTTGGGGATTTGGGGCGGCGCGGCGCGAGCCTGAAGAGGCCCAGGGAGGCAGGGCACCGAGATGTCCTCGCCGCTCAACCCATCCCTCCTCCCCCCACCCCGGGTCCCGCAGGCACGCCACGCCCGGGCGGGGCAGACGGGTGCTGGCCGGGGCTGGCGGTGTGCGGGGCCGGGGCGCCCTCTGCTGGCCCCCGAGCTGCCCGGCTGGCCGGCCGGAGTCCAGTCGTGCGGCTCAAGTGCAGCGCGCGCCCGGTCAAGAGCTGCGGCCCCAGGCCCGACCGGCAGGTCAGAACGAAAGGGAGGCGCAACGCGGGGCTCTTGGGGCGCCTGGCAGCCGCCTCGGTCTAAAGCCGTACCACCCTGAACGTGCCCTATCTCCTCTGATCTGGGAAACTGAGCAGGGTCGGGCCTGCTTAGTACTTGGATGGGAGACCGCCTAGTAGCTAGGCGGTATTTTGATTTTTCTGAATGCGTATTTCAGAACGTTAGAATTGGATGACTGCAAACAGTAAAACGAATAATATTTTCATACATAATGTTACGAATACAGCAGTTGGTCATTCTTTTTCCTGTTCTACCACAGCTACCTGGAAGTCAGTTCTAGTAAGTACTGCTAACCTAAGACCCTCATCCGTAAGGGAAGCTATATAGGAAAACCCATAATATGTCTAAATGAACATCCAAGATACAATGATGATAGAGAAAAAAGTTCTCAGTGACATCTTAGTTGGTATAGGAAACACGATGATTATGAAAGCACAGCCCATAATCAAGTCCAGGCCATGGAAGCCTGTGACTGTCACGAGTGTTGACTTCTCTTCCAGCTGAGGTTGTAGAAAGTGCTTTGTAAAATCCTGAGGTGTGAAGCACTTGCAACCTCCTGAAGAGACTGCAGTCAGAAGGGTTTCTAGTATATCCTGACGCTCTGGTGAGCTCAAGCAATACATGCTCCAGAGTTCGGAAGACAGACATGTTGGGAAGTGGGGATGACTTCTACTGCACTTAGGGAGAAAGGGCATGTTGCTACTCAGCCTCGTACACGTGTCAAAGCCACACCTCAGTGATGGCACCTTGAAAGACTCGATACATGGAGAAGGAAATGGCAACCCACTCCAGTGATCTTGCCTGGAGAAATCCATGGACAGAGGAGTCTGGTGGGCCGAAGTCCATGGGATTACATGACTGATCGTGTGTGCACGAGGGTGGAGGGAGATGGGTTGGTAGCAAGAAACTGGTAGAACTAACAAATAAATAAATAAATAAAGACTCGATAAAAATGACAACGACTGGTAGGAATAAACCTTCAGAAGTGCCTTCTCAGACCTCCCGTCATAAGCACAAGCGTAAGAAAAACACTGAGTTTTCATGGCCTCACACAAAATTAGACTCGCTTATGACAATGGCCAGAGAGGCTCCTATAAGACATCAGGGCTGGGCTTTACTGGAGGATGCACATCGATCGAGTGCATCGCTGTGTGTTATGGAAATATGTGTTACTGGCAGGGTGAAGGCATATTGTATGCACTTCTTCAGAAGTGACTCACAAGCTTCTCAGTTGAAGTCAGCCTCTTTCCTTCAGCAGGGTAATGTTCACATCAATTCCCTTTCCTGGACAGTGTGTCTGTGGCCATCCACAGTTGTCACAATGGGAGAAAGTAAGCTGTGTGGCCCTCTCTGATTGCCTTGGGATCAGTGAACTGAGTCCTGATGTTCACTTGGCAGGGCTACAAACAGTTTTTGCAAGTGTGTTTCTAGTTGGCTCCCTTCCATGCCTGTGTTCCCCGTGCTCCTAGGAACAGCTTACCAGGAGTCTGAGCGCAGCATCTAGCCTGAGACAACAAAACTCAAGGACATTTGCTTCTGCTTTGGGGCCCTGATTTTTACCAGAAACAGGTCCTGGTTGGAATCAGATCTGCAGAACAATTCCACTGTATCTTTCAGCTTGATTGAATTCCCTGATGGCTGGATACACGAAGAAATCACTCTGTTTCTAGTGAAAAGAATATCATCCAACACATACTGGATGCATATTCGGGGTCAGGCACTGTCTAAGCCCTTGACTGTGTTAGCTCATCAGACACTCTGAAGCTGGGATCGTCATTATCCTCGCTCTGTTCATAAGGAAACTGGAATTTGAAGAGGCTAAGTGATTTGCCCTGATGATACAGATAGAAAATGGTAGAGCCGGTATTTGAACCTAGGAAGCTGAATTCCAAAATCTATTTTCTTAACTGTTGTGCTGTATTGAGGATATTTGTACTTTTTTCTGTTGCTACAAGTATCACTGAAGTTTCTAACTGGAAATGAGATGCAATTCCAGTGGACAACAGCCAGCACAGTACATAGATGATGCTTAGACCGTTTAGGATAGCAGATGAAAGTCAAATATCTACACCCCCCCTCAGGGAGGAAGACTGCTCAGGTATGGTCATAGTGAGTCACGAGGGCTGTCATGAGCTGGAGAATATATACCTGCTTGTTGATGTGCTCAAGGGATCAACCATGTATAAACGTGTCAGGGCCTTTGCCAACAGGCGCCAGAAATCTAGATTTTAATGTGAAGTGTCCACTTTCAAACAACGCCATGATGTTACTGACCTTGCTCTGTCCGTTAATGGTTAAATAGAATTCCAATGTAATACAGGCTAGGTATCCCTTCAGGAATACTCAACCCCCACCCCCCCACCCCCAACTCTCTGAGCTTAAAACAATTAAAGATAACTTTTAGCTCATGCTACTTGGTCAGTGTGGGTCAGCAGGGGTCTCTGCCCTTTCCTGTCTCAGAGACCCAGTCTGAGGGAGGCTTTATTTGCACACACATTTTGCATCATCAGTACAGTAGCGAGGAGGGGAATGTGTGACTTACACGCTGACCCTTGAAGCGTCGAACAGAAGTGACAGAGACACTTAGATGCATATTTCGCCGGCCAAAGATAGTCAGTGATCACACTTCATTTCCAAGGGAGTGGGGAAGTGCAGTCCTCCATGGGCTGAATACTTATGAATATTCCTAATGGCTACCACAGCTCCATCTACTCTGATTTTTCCAGGCAGAAATGTTGGAAGTTTTTGTAAGGTAGAATTCAATTTTCAGAGATCTCTAAGAGAAGTTGACTCAAAAAATGATTTGTTTCTTGAAGGATTCAATTTGACGGATCTGGAAAATTCACACTTTGCTCCATCTGGAGTAAAGACCCTTACTTAAACACTGACGTCTATAAACAGATGAAGAAATCATAGGCTGGATCTATGAAATAATCCTTCGCAGAAGTGACGATTTATACATCAGTATTTATTCCCCAAAGCACTGCTCATATAGCTTCACTTTTCATTTATATTATCTCCTATCTTGTGTAACTTGTCTCATCAACTGCACTGCAAAATAGGAATCCCATCTGATTAATTTAGACTCTGTTATGCCTGGCTCTATAGACATTGGCTATGTGGATGTTAATTAATTGTATTGATGTTTATCAATTAGTGATTTTCAAATCATCACAGCTAGCAATCTTGACTTCAGGAGAAGTCAGCGAACTTGAAAATACTTCTGGCAATTCTTCAAAAGTTGCTCATCATTGATTATGATGAGATCTGAGGGCCAATATTCACTAGGCCCTCAATTTCAAGGGCAGTTTAGGCTTATCGCTACGAATCACAAGGCAATCAGATATTTTCAGATATTATTTTTCTGTGATGTTTTCACATTTTTTTTTTGCTTGTTTGTTTGTTTTGGACTGCAAGATTTGGATGAATTGTAAATTTAAAAATTAAGAAATAAATGTCAGTGCTCAGGAAGCTATTTGATTGCCCAAGATCCTGCAAGGCTCTCAACACCCTTTAAAACAAGCCCATCCTCGCTCCTAAACCCACAGCCTTCCTGGATGAACAGATAAAGAGCGATTGTCATTCTCATGAAATGCAAAGTGCTCAGGGACTTGCACGGATTCCTTTTAGTTAGGGATTCATTTTTAGACGATCCTGACTCTTCCACTAAGTTACAGTTTTAGGTCTGATACACTTACACATGTGCCAAGTGCTTCCTGAATCCTCTAGAACATAATTTACGTTTAAAATAATTCCTTGCTTCTGCAGTGAGTCAATGATTTTAAGCTTATTTCTTAGACACTTCAATGTAAAAGTCGATGTGTGAAATAACTTATATTCACGATTTGGAAAAGTTGGCTTTTTTTGTTGTGTGTTAGAACTCATCACCCGACCAAAGGTCATGGAGAGGTCTGTTGTTTTTCTAAAATGGTTATAGTGTATTTTTTGTTTTTGTTTGTAATTGAATTGCGTTGTGAATTGCAAAGTGTGTGTTTCTGTTCATTTCATTCCATCTGTTTGGGTTTCTTTCTCTCTTTCTAACAGTTATTTATTTACAGGGGAATGATTCTTGCTCTACAGTATTGGTTTGATTGGTCATATGTCAATCTGAATGTACCATAGGGGTACGTGTGGCCCTCGCTCTTGAATCTCCCTCCCACGTCTGGCCCATTCCCACCTCTCTAGGCGATCAGAGAGCCGCAGTTTGAGTTCCCTGAGTCAGACAGCAATTTCCCACCGGTTGTCTAGTTCCCAAGGTTGGTGTCCATGCATCCGTGCTGGTCTGTCCATTCATGTCCTGGTGTCCTGTGAAACACTAAGCTTAATTTATTTGGAAATGAGCCTAGCTGTTCAATGCACTGTCATCACTCAGTTGCGCACAAGGTTAGAAACTCAGGTGACCAAACTCTGGAGAAGCTATTGTCGGCGCGCCCCGGCGTGGCTGCGGGGGTGTTGGGGGGAGGGGGGCGGGGCGCGGAGGTCTCGGGTGCGCTCCCGCCCTGGGCCTCTCCAGGCCCGCCCCTGCTGGGCGGCCTCCCCCCGCCCCCATCCCGTTCGCTGCTCAGGGCCGGGTGGCCTCTGCACCTGCCCGGCATCCTGCCCGAGGCCCCCCTTGCCCACACGCTGTCTTCGAGTCTCTCTCTGAACCCTCGTCTCTTTCTGCCTCTGTCTCACTTGGCGTGGGTGCGTGCGAGTGTCTGTCCGTGTGCCTGCCTGTCGCTCGTCTGCTCTCTCAGGAAGGTCCTGTGCTGGGCCCGCTTCGTGGGAGCAAGGCGGGCCTCGGTAGGGCGAAAGGGCGGGGCTGACGCGCTCCGGTGGGTTTGGGCAGCGGGCAGGATGGGCGCCTGGGGCCCCGGCTGGGCTGCTCCGAAGCCCGCAGGAGGCTCCGGGGACCGCGGCCCCGGGCCGAAGCCACACACGTCCGGAGCCACGTGACCCTGAGCAGCGAACGGGATGGTGGGGGGCGGGGGTTGGGGATTTGGTGCGGCGCGGCGCGAGCCTGAAGAGGCCCAAGGAGGCAGGGCACCGAGATGTCCTCGCCGCTCAACCCATCCCTCCTCCCCCCACCCCGGGTCCCGCAGGCACGCCACGCCCGGGCGGGGCAGACGGGTGCTGGCCGGGACTGGCGGTGTGCGGGGCCGGGGCGCCCTCTGCTGGCCCCCGAGCTGCCCGGCTGGCCGGCCGGAGTCCAGTCATGCGGCTCAAGTGCAGCGCGCGCCCGGTCAAGAGCTGCGGCCCCAGGCCCGACCGGCAGGTCAGAACGAAAGGGAGGCGCAACGCGGGGCTCTTGGGGCGCCTGGCAGCCGCCTCGGTCTAAAGCCGTACCACCCTGAACGTGCCCTATCTCCTCTGATCTGGGAAACTGAGCAGGGTCGGGCCTGCTTAGTACTTGGATGGGAGACCGCCTAGTAGCTAGGCGGTATTTTGATTTTTCTGAATGCGTATTTCAGAACGTTAGAATTGGATGACTGCAAACAGTAAAACGAATAATATTTTCATACATAATGTTACGAATACAGCAGTTGGTCATTCTTTTTCCTGTTCTACCACAGCTACCTGGAAGTCAGTTCTAGTAAGTACTGCTAACCTAAGACCCTCATCCGTAAGGGAAGCTATATAGGAAAACCCATAATATGTCTAAATGAACATCCAAGATACAATGACGATAGAGAAAAAAGTTCTCAGTGACATCCTAGTTGGTATAGGAAACACGATGATTATGAAAGCACAGCCCATAATCAAGTCCAGGCCATGGAAGCCTGTGACTGTCACGAGTGTTGACTTCTCTTCCAGCTGAGGTTGTAGAAAGTGCTTTGTAAAATCCTGAGGTGTGAAGCACTTGCAACCTCCTGAAGAGACTGCAGTCAGAAGGGTTTCTAGTATATCCTGACGCTCTGGTGAGCTCAAGCAATACATGCTCCAGAGTTCGGAAGACAAACATGTTGGGAAGTGGGGATGACTTCTACTGCACTTAGGGAGAAAGGGCATGTTGCTACTCAGCCTCGTACACGTGTCGAAGCCACACCTCAGTGATGGCACCTTGAAAGCCTCGATACATGGAGAAGGAAATGGCAACCCACTCCAGTGATCTTGCCTGGAGAAATCCATGGACAGAGGAGTCTGGTGGGCCGAAGTCCATGGGATTACATGACTGATCGTGTGTGCACGAGGGTGGAGGGAGATGGTTTGGTAGCAAGAAACTGGTAGAACTAACAAATAAATAAATAAATAAAGACTCGATAAAAATGACAACGACTGGTAGGAATAAACCTTCAGAAGTGCCTTCTCAGACCTCCCGTCATAAGCACAAGCGTAAGAAAAACACTGAGTTTTCATGGCCTCACAAAAAATTAGACTCGCTTATGACAATGGCCAGAGAGGCTCCTATAAGACATCAGGGCTGGGCTTTACTGGAGGATGCACGTCGATCGAGTGCATCGCTGTGTGTTATGGAAATATGTGTTACCGGCAGGGTGAAGGCATATTGTATGCACTTCTTCAGAAGTGACTCACAAGCTTCTCAGTTGAAGTCAGCCTCTTTCCTTCAGTAGGGTAATGTTCACATCAATTCCCTTTCCTGGACAGTGTGTCTGTGGCCATCCACAGTTGTCACAATGGGAGAAAGTAAGCTGTGTGGCCCTCTCTGATTGCCTTGGGATCAGTGAACTGAGTCTTGATGTTCACTTGGCAGGGCTACACACAGTTTTTGCAAGTGTGTTTCCAGTTGGCTCCCTTCCATGCCTTTGTTCCCCGTGCTCCTAGGAACAGCTTACCAGGAGTCTGAGCGCAGCATCTAGCCTGAGACAACAAAACTCAAGGACATTTGCTTCTGCTTTGGGGCCCTGATTTTACCAGAAACAGGTCCTGGTTGGAATCAGATCTGCAGAACAATTCCACTGTATCTTTCAGGTTGATTGAATTCCCTGATGGCTGGATACATGAAGAAATCCCTCTGTTTCTAGTAAAAAGAATATCATCCAACACAAACTGGATGCATATTCGGGGTCAGGCACTGTCTAAGCCCTTGACTGTGTTAGCTCATCAGACACTCTGAAGCTGGGATCGTCATTATCCTCGCTCTGTTCATAAGGAAACTGGAATTTGAAGAGGCTAAGTGATTTGCCCTGATGACACTGATAGAAAATGGTAGAGCCGGTATTTGAACCTAGGAAGCTGAATTCCAAAACCTATTTTCTTAAACTGTTGTGCTGTATTGAGGATATTTGTACTTTTTCCTGTTGCTACAAGTATCACTGAAGTTTCTAACTGGAAATGAGATGCAATTCCAGTGGACAACAGTCAGCACAGTACATGGATGATGCTTAGACCGTTTAGGATAGCGGATGAAAGTCAAATATCTACACCCCCCCTCAGGGAGGAAGACTGCTCAGGTATGGTCATAGTGAGTCACGAGGGCTGTCATGAGCTGGAGAATATATACCTGCTTGCTGATGTGCTCAAGGGATCAACCATGTATAAACGTGTCAGGGTCTTTGCCAACAGGCGCCAGAAATCTAGATTTTAATGTGAAGTGTCCACTTTCAAACAACGCCATGATGTTAATGACCTCGCTCTGTCCGTTAACGGTTAAATAGAATTCCAATGTAACACACGCTAGGTATCCCTTCAGGAATACTCAACCCCCAGCCCCCCACCCCCAACACTCTGAGCTTCAAACAATTAAAGCTAACTTTTAGCTCATGCTACTTGGTCAGTGTGGGTCAGCAGGGGTCTCTGCCCTTTCCTGTCTCAGAGACCCAGTCTGAGGGAGGCTTTATTTGCACAGACATTTTGCATCATCAGTACAGTAGCGAGGAGGGGAATGTGTGACTTACACGCTGACCCTTGAAGCGTCGAACAGAAGTGACAGAGACACTTAGATGCATATTTCGCCGGCCAAAGATAGTCAGTGATCACACTTCATTTCCAAGGGAGTGGGGAAATGCAGTCCTCCATGGGCTGAATACTTATGAATATTCCTGATGGCTACCACAGCTCCATCTACTCTGATTTTTCCAGGCAGAAATGTTGGAAGTTTTTGTAATGTAGAATTCAATTTTCAGAGATCTCTAAGAGCAGTTGACTCAAAAAATGATTTGTTTCTTGAAGGATTCAATTTGACGGATCTGGAAAATTCACACTTTGCTCCATCTGGAGTAAAGTCCCTTACTTAAACACTGACGTCTATGAACAGATTAGGAAATCATAGGCTGGATCTATGAAATAATCCTTCGCAGAAGTGACGATTTATATATCAGTGTTTATTCCCCAAAGCACTGCTCATATAGCTTCACTTTTCATTTATATTATCTCCTATCTTGTGTAACTTGTCTCATCAACTGCACTGCAAAATAGGAATCCCATCTGATTAATTTAGACTCTGTTATGCCTGGCTCCGTAGACATTGGCTATGTGGATGTTAATTAATTGTATTGATGTTTATCAATTAGTGATTTTTAAATCATCACGGCTAGCAATCTTGACTTCAGGAGAAGTCAGCGAACTTGAAAATACTTCTGGCAATTCTTCAAAAGTTGCTCATCGTTGATTATGATGAGATCTGAGGGCCAATATTCACTAGTCCCTCAATTTCAAGGGCAGTTTAGGCTTATCCCCTACGAATCACAAGGCGATCAGATATTTTCAGATATTATTTTCCTGTGATGTTTTCACATTTTTTGTCTGTTTGTTTGTTTTGGACTGCAAGATTTGGATGAATTGTAAATTTAAAAATTAAGAAATAAATGTCAGTGCTCAGGAAGCTATTTGATTGCCCAAGATCCTGCAAGGCTCTCAACACCCTTTAAAACAAGCCCATCCTCGCTCCTAAACCCACAGCCTTCCTGGATGACCAGATAAAGAGCGATTGTCATTCTCATGAAATGCAAAGTGCTCAGGGACTTGCACGGATTCCTTTTAGTTAGGGATTCATTTTTAGACGATCCTGACTCTTCCACTAAGTTACAGTTTTAGGTCTGATACACTTACACATGTGCCAAGTGCTTCCTGAATCCTCTAGAACATAATTTACGTTTAAAATAATTCCATGCTTATGTAGTGAGTCAATGATTTTAAGCTTCTTTGTTAGACACTTCAATGGAAAAGTCGATGTGTGAAATAACTTATATTCACGATTTGGAAAAGTTGGCTTTTTTTGTTGTGTGTTAGAACTCATCACCCGACCAAAGGTCATGGAGAGGTCTGTTGTTTTTCGAAAATGGTTATAGTGTTTTTTCTTTGTTTTTGTTTTTGTTTGTAATTGAATTGCGGTGTGAATTGCAAAGTATGTGTTTCTGTTCATTTCATTCCATCTGTTTGGGTTTCTTTCTCTCTTTCTAACAGTTATTTATTTACAGGGGAATGATTCTTGCTCTACAATATTGGTTTGATTGGTCATATGTCAATCTGAATGTACCATAGGGGTACGTGTGGCCCTCGCTCTTGAATCTCCCTCCCACGTCTGGCCCATTCCCACCTCTCTAGGCGATCAGAGAGCCGCAGTTTGAGTTCCCTGAGTCAGACAGCAATTTCCCACCGGTTGTCTAGTTCCCAAGGTTGGTGTCCATGCATCCGTGCTGGTCTGTCCATTCATGTCCTGGTGTCCTGTGAAACACTAAGCTTAATTTATTTGGAAATGACCTAGCTGTTCAATGCACTGTCATCACTCAGTTGCGCACAAGGTTAGAAACTCAGGTGACCAAACTCTGGAGAAGCTATTGTCGGCGCGCCCGGCGTGCCTGCGGGGGTGTTGGGGGGAGGGGGGCGGGGCGCGGAGGTCTCGGGTGCGCTCCCGCCCTGGGCCTCTCCAGGCCCGCCCCTGCTGGGCGGCCTCCCCCGCCCCCATCCCGTTCGCTGCTCAGGGCCGGGTGGCCTCTGCACCTGCCCGGCATCCTGCCCGAGGCCCCCCTTGCCCACACGCTGTCTTCGAGTCTCTCTCTGAACCCTCGTCTCTTTCTGCCTCTGTCTCACTTGGCGTGGGTGCGTGCGAGTGTCTGTCCGGGTGCCTGCCTGTCGCTCGTCTGCTCTCTCAGGAAGGTCCTGTGCTGGGCCCGCGGCGTGGGGGCAAGGCGGGCCTCGGTAGGGCGAAAGGGCGGGGCTGACGCGCTCCGGTGGGTTTGGGCACCGGGCAGGATGCGCGCCTGGGGCCCCGGCTGGGCTGCTCCGAAGCCCGCAGGAGGCTCCGGGGACCACGGCCCGGGCCGAAGCCACACACGTCCGGAGCCACGTGACCCTGAGCAGCGAACGGGATGGTGGGGGGCGGGGTATGCGGGGGCGGTGCGGCGCGGCTTGAGCCTGAAGAGGCCCAGGGAGGCAGGGCACCGAGCTGTCCTCGCCGCTCAACCCATGCACCCTCCCCCCACCCCAGGTCCCGCAGGCACGCCAGGCCCGGGCGGGGCTGAAGGGTGCTGGCCGGGGCTGGCGGTGTGCGGGGCCGGGGCGCCCTCTGCTGGCCCCCGAGCTGCCCGCCCTGGCCGGCCGGAGTCCAGTCGTGCGGCTCAAGTGCAGCGCGCGCCCGGCAGGTCAGAACGAAAGGGAGGCGCAACGCGGGGCTCTTGGGGCGCCTGGCAGCCGCCTCGGTCTAAGGCCGTACCACCCTGAACGTGCCCTATCTCCTCTGATCTGGGAAACTGAGCAGGGTCGGGCCTGGCTAGTACTTGGATGGGAGACTGCCTAGTACCTAGGCGGTTTTTTGATTTTTCTGAATGCGTATTTCAGAACATTAGACTTGGATGACTGCAAACAGTAAAACGAATAATATTTTCATACATAATGTTCAGAATACAGCAGTTGGTCATTCTTTTTCCTGTTCTACCACAGCTACCTGGAAGTCAGTTTTAGTAAGTACTGCTAACCTATGACCCTCATCCGTAAGGGAAGCTATATAGGAAAACCCATAATATGTCTAATGAACATCAAAGATACAATGATGATAGAGAAAAAAGTTCTCAGTGACATCTTACTTGGTATAGGAAACACGATGATTATGAAAGCACAGCCCATAATCAAGTCCAGGCCATGGAAGCCTGTGACTGTCACGAGTGTTGACTTCTCTTCCAGCTGAGGTTGTAGAAAGTGCTTTTTGTAAATTCCTGAGGTGTGAAGCACTTGCAACCTCCTGAAGAGACTGCAGTCAGAAGGGTTTCTAGAATATCCTGACGCTGTGGTGAGCTCAAGCAATCCATGCTCCAGAGGCCGGAAGACAGACATGTTGGGAAGTGGGGATGACTTCTACTGCACTTAGGGAGAAAGGGCATGTTGCTACTCAGCCTCGTACACGTGTCGAAGCCACACCTCAGTGATGGAACCTTTAAAGACTCGATACATGGAGAAGGAAATGGCAACCCACTCCAGTATTCTTGCCTGGAAAAACCCATGGACAGAGGAGTCTGGCGGGCCGAAGTCCATGGGATTACATGACTGATCGTGTGTGCACGAGGGTGGAGGGAGATGGGTTGGTAGCAAGAAACTGGTAGAACTAACAAATAAATAAATAAAAAAATAAATAAAGACTCGATAAAAATGACAACGACTGGTAGGAATAAACCTTCAGAAGTGCCTTCTCAGACCTCCCGTCATAAGCACAAGCGTAAGAAAAACACTGAGTTTTCATGGCCTCACACAAAATTAGACTCGCTTATGACAATGGCCAGAGAGGCTCCTATAAGACATCAGGGCTGGGCTTTACTGGAGGATGCACATCGATCGAGTGCATCGCTGTGTGTTATGGAAATATGTGTTACGGGCAGGGTGAAGGCATATTGTATGCACTTCTTCAGAAGTGACTCACAAGCTTCTCAGTTGAAGTCAGTCTCTTTCCTTCAGCAGGGTAATGTTCACATCAATTGCCTTTCCTGGACAGTGTGGCTGTGGCCATCCACAGTTGTCAGAATGGGAGAAAGTACGCTGTGTGGCCCTCTCTGATTGCCTTGGGATCAGTGAACTGAGTCCTGATGTTCACTTGGCAGGGGCTACAAACAGTTTTTGCAAGTGTGTCTCCAGTTGGCTCCCTTCCATGCCTGTGTTCCCCGTGCTCCTAGGAACAGCCTACCAGGAGTCTGAGCGCAGCATCTAGCCTGAGACAACAAAACTCAAGGACATTTGCTTCTGCTCTGGGGCCCTGATTTTTACCAGAAACAGGTCCTGGTTTGAATCAGATCTGCAGAACAATTCCACTGTATCTTTCAGGTTGATTGAATTCCCTGATGGCTGGATACATGAAGAAATCCCTCTGTTTCTAGTAAAAAGAATATCATCCAACACAAACTGGATGCATATTCGGGGTCAGGCACTGTCTAAGCCCTTGACTGTGTTAGCTCATCAGACACTCTGAAGCTGGGATCGTCATTATCCTCGCTCTGTTTGTAAGGAAACTGGAATTTGAAGAGGCTAAGTGATTTGCCCTGATGATACAGATAGAAAATGGTAGAGCCGGTATTTGAACCTAGGAAGCTGAATTCCAAAATCTATTTTCTTAACTGTTGTGCTGTATTGAGGATATTTGTACTTTTTCGTGTTGCTGCAGGTATCACTGAAGTTTCTAACTGGAAATGAGATGCAATTCCAGTGGACCACAGTCAGCACAGTACGTGGATAATGCTTAGACCGTTTAGGATAGCGGATGAAAGTCAAATATCTACACCCCCCCTCAGGGAGGAAGACTGCTCAGGTATGGTCATAGTGAGTCACGAGGGCTGTCATGAGCTGGAGAATATATACCTGCTTGCTGATGTGCTCAAGGGATCAACCATGTATAAACGTGTCAGGGTCTTTGCCAACAGGCGCCAGAAATCTAGATTTTAATGTGAAGTGTCCACTTTCAAACAACGCCATGATGTTAATGACCTCGCTCTGTCCGTTAACGGTTAAATAGAATTCCAATGTAACACACGCTAGGTATCCCTTCAGGAATACTCAACCCCCAGCCCCCCACCCCCAACACTCTGAGCTTCAAACAATTAAAGCTAACTTTTAGCTCATGCTACTTGGTCAGTGGGGGTCAGCAGGGGTCTCTGCCCTTTCCTGTCTCAGAGACCCAGTCTGAGGGAGGCTTTATTTGCACAGACATTTTGCATCATCAGTACAGTAGCGAGGAGGGGAATGTGTGACTTAACACGCTGACCCTTGAAGCGTCGAACAGAAGTGACAGAGACACTTAGATGCATATTTCGCCGGCCAAAGATAGTCAGCGATCACACTTCCTTTCCAAGGGAGTGGGGAAGTGCAGTCCTCCATGGGCTGGATACTTAGGAATATTCCTAATGGCTACCACAGCTCCATCTACTCTGATTTTTCCAGGCAGAAATGTTGGAAGTGTTTGTAATGTAGAATTCAATTTTCAGAGATCTCTAAGAGAAGTTGACTCAAAAAATGGTTTGTTTCTTGGAGGATTCAATTTGACGGATCTGGAAAATTCACACTTTGCTCCATCTGGAGTAAAGTCCCTTACTTAAACACTGATGTCTATGAACAGATTAGGAAATCATAGGCTGGATCTATGAGATAATCCTTCGCAGAAGTGACGATTTACATATCAGTGTTTATTCCCCAAAGCACTGCTCATATAGCTTCACTTTTCATTTATATTATCTCCTATCTTGTGTAACTTGTCTCATCAACTGCACTGCAAAATAGGAATCCCATCTGATTAATGTAGACTCTGTTATGCCTGGCTCCGTAGACATTGGCTATGTGGATGTTAACTAATTGTATTGGTGTTTATCAATTAGTGATTTTTAAATCATCACAGCTAGCAATCTTGACTTCAGGAGAAGTCAGCGAACTTGAAAATACTTCTGGCAATTCTTCAAAAGTTGCTCATCGTTGATTATGATGAGATCTGAGGGCCAATATTCACTAGTCCCTCAATTTCCAGGACAGTTTAGGCTTATCCCCTACGAATCACAAGGCGATCAGATATTTTCAGATATTATTTTTCTGTGATGTTTTCACATGTTTTGTTTGTTTGCTTTGGACTGCAAGATTTGGATGAATTGTAAATTTAAAAATTAAGAAATAAATGTCAGTGCTCAGGAAGCTATTTGATTGCCCAAGATCCTGCAAGGCTCTCAACACCCTTTATTTAAAACACGCCCACCCTCGCTCCTAAGCCCACAGCCTTCGTGGATGACCAGATAAAGAGCGATCGTCATTCTCATGAAATGCCAAGTGCTCGGGGACTTGCACGTATGAGGGCCCAGGAACAGTATTTCTACAGTTTAATGGTGGAATTACTCCCCTTGGAGAAAGTTGCTTGAGCACAAGTTACTCATTGATTGAATCTCAACCACGCAAGTATGGTTCCAGGCTTTGCTGTCAGTTCCTTAGACTAGAAGCCTGCCGTCATTCTTTGCCTCTTGCTCATATTTCCCCTGTCTGTAATTAACTACTGAGCTGTGAAGTCATATCCACTAAAATCTTTCTCCGTTGCAGCTCCTTCTCTCTCCATCCCCACTGCCATCCTTGTTCAGGTCCTGAGATCGTATACCAGGACACCTACAACAGCCTTCTGATTTGCTCCCCACTCGATCTCCTCAAAAACGCCCTCTAACCCAAAGTAGTCTGGCTAAGGCACAAGCCGTAAAGCATCTTTTTCGGAGAGGGCAATGCCAACCCCCTCCAGTACTCTTGCCTGGAAAATCCCATGGAGAGACTAGCCTGGCAGGTTGCAGTCCATGGGGTCGCTAAGAGTCGGACACGACTGACCAACTTCACTTTTCACTTTTCACCTTCCTGCAGTGGAGAAGGAAATGGCAACCCACTCCAGTCTTCTTGCCTGGAGAATCCCAGGGATGGGGGAGCCAGGTGGGCTGCCACCTGTGGGGTCGCACAGAGTCAGACATGACTGAAGTGACTTAGCAGCAGCAGTAGCAAGCATCTTTAATTTCATGCCTGCAGTCACCATCTGCAGTGATGTCCGAGCCCCCCCCAAAATAAGGTCTGCCACTGTTTCCACTGCTTGCCCATCTATTTGCCATGAAGTGATGAGGCCAGATACAATGATCTTCGTTTTCTGAATGTTGAGCTTTAAGGTAGCTTTTACACTCTCCGCTGTCCCTCTCGTCAAGAGGCTCTATAGTTCTTCTTCCCTTTCTGCCATAAGGGTGGTGTCATCTGCCTATCTGACGTTATTGATATTTCTCCTGGCAGTTTTGATTCCAGCTTGTGCTTCATCCAGCCCGGCATTTCTCACGATGTACTCTGCATATAAGTTAACTAAGCAAGGTGACAATATGCAGCCTTGACATACTCCTTTTCCTGTTTGGAACCAGTCTGTTGTTCCAGGTCCAGTTCTGTTTCTTCCTGAGCTGCATACAGGTTTCTCAAGAGGCAGGTCAGGTGGGCTGGTATTCCCATCTCTTTCAGAATTTTCCCCAGTTTATTGTGATACCTGCCGTCAAAGGCTTTGGCACAGTCAATAAAGCAGAAATAGGTGTTTCTCTGGTACTCTCTTGCTTTTTCCTTGATCCAGTGGATGTTGGCAATTTGATCTCTGGTTCCCCTGCCTTTTCTAAATCCAGCTTGAACATCTGGAAGCTCACAGCACATGTATTGTTGAAGCCTGGCTTGGAGAATTTTGAGCATTACTTTACTAGTGTGTGAGATGCGTGCAACTGTGCAGCAGTTTGAACATTCTTTGTCATTGCCTTTCTTTGGGACTGGAATGAAAACTGACCTAACAGCCTAGATGTTTTCAATTGCATATGCTAAAAGAACCAGCTTTGCAGTTTCGGGGGGGGGGGGGAGGGGGGAAAAAAAGTTTCATTTTAACCAATTTTCTCTGAAGTCCAAGGACTATCATGGCCATCTGCATCAAAAAGTCATCTTTCCTTTAGGTAGTCATAGTTTCACGCCTAAATTATAGACAAAACAGTGCTCAAATTGACTCTGATATCAGGGGCAGATCAGCTGATAAAAAAGCTTGGATTGGCCCTCTGGAGGGAAGTGAGACCTTGGTCCCATCAGAAGAATATGAGGGGTTAAGAGAATTTGTAGGAGTGGGGAAAGCTTGCTCCATCCTACATGTACCATAATCGTAAACAATGGTTATTTACTTTACCGAAGTGAAAAAAAAAAAAAAAAAAAATTATAAAAACAAAGATAAATCACTGAAAGGTAAAGAAATTGATAATCTGTGATTGAAAGCCGCATTCTAAGAAAAGTGTGTTCTCTTAACCTAGAGAGGAGACTAAATTCCAATCTGGTACCAGCTTACCAGATAACAAACAAACAAAAAAATTGTTTATGGGTAAGCTTAGAAAGGTCTTTTCCGTATATCTTGAAGTAGCAGTATTTTTGCAAAGGCATCAGTGTGAAACCACAGTAGGCATGTTGAAAATCTGATTAAATTGAAATTGACAAAGTAAATCTGGTCATTGCTGTGATTTGAAACACTTTAATATGATAACTCAAATTATAACTGACAGCATTTTATCAGAGCATATCAGATTTTCATGAATGTCACATAACTTCTAGGATATCTATATTAGTAGCATCAACCATACAATATAACTTGAGAAGATTCAATCACTCCTTCTGAACAACACGTCCCATGTAGTTTAACATGCCAAATGAACTCAGGTTGTTTAATAAATATCTCTCTTTGGGAGGTCTCAGGGGCCCTCTGAAGCATCCCAAAGTGAGCTAGAAGTCAGTTATTTAGGAAGGTTTGTTCACAAATATCAAAAGGGATTATGACAGTCAGGTAGGCTGTGAAAGAATACTTAGCCACTTAGCCAAAGGTAACAAAAGATTTCAAAGGTAAACCTAGGACGGATCATTTAAGAGGTAAAGAAACTTAAAATCCACCAGCAAAGGCAGTTCAACATCTCAAGAAACCTTGTACTAGGCACAAATCTCTTTTCTGGGGGTCCACTTTCCATAAAACCTCCTTATCCCATTCTGTACCCATTCCTTTGCTTCCCCCATCCTGAAACTGCCACCTGTCAGTCAGAACTACTTCTTTTTTTTTTTTTTTTTGCGATTTCATTCCTCGGACCTTCTTTAACTACAAGTCATACATTTTTCCTTAAGCAACCGAGAACTGACTTTTATATTGGCATTTTACAGACTGGTGAACATACGTATCAGTGATACTATCTAAAAAAAAAAAAAAAAAAAAGCTTTCTTACACTGCACATCTCAGCATGGCACCAGACACTATTCATGGATAGTCAAAATCTCTTTAGCTTCTGTGTAAGACGAAGGCCCTGTCAAGTGGTGAATGTTTCAGAACCTTAATTTATGAAATGACCTAGCTATTCAATACACTGTCATCACTTAGTCTAGCACAACCATAGACATTCAGGTAGCCACGATCTGGAGAAACTATTGTAAGTTCAGTTCAGTTCAGTTGCGTCTGACTCTTTGCGACACCATGGACTGCAGGCTGCCAGGCTTCCCTGTCCATCACCAACTCCCGGGGCTTGCTCAACCTCATGTCCATCGGGTCAGCGATGCCATCCAACCATCTTATCCTCTGTTGTCCCCTTCTCCTCTGCCTTCAATCGAGACTACTATAGACAGATATTTTAAAGTATAATTATTTTTAATAGCTTACCTAAAAGCTCATATCGCATTTCTATTTTTTAGGAGTGGTTTTGGTTTGTTTTTAGAGGTACTTTCTTTGTTGACCAGTCTGTGAGAGAGATAACAATATAGCAATATTTAAGTTATAGTAAATCTAGGCACTGTGAAAAGTTTATGCTTAATGTTAATGACTCTTAAACATGTCTATATTAGAGTAGTGAAAAAAATAAAATACTAGATATTTACTATTGACTAGTTCCCAATTCACAGGAATCCAAAATTCACTTAGGTCCATTTTTTTTCTTGTATTTAGAGCTTTTTTTTTTCTTGTATTTAGAAATATTAGAGTATTTCTTTGCATTTCTTGAGGACTTCCTTTTCTTTAGATTATTTAAATAAGAACTCACTCACAGCTTCAGCAATATTATCAAGAAACAGAAGACTCACACTGAGACATACAGAAATCCACACAGAGGTCTTCTAGTTTTCCGCCTAAGATTGAAAATATCTCTTTGACTCCCCCTTTTTTTGGGGGGAGGGGGGTGTTGAAGTTCTCATTTGCCCAAGGCTGAGGTCTCAGGCAAAGTGGGCATTGTTTTCTCAGGAAATGGTTAACTTCAAGCTCTGCCCTAGGCAAGCCTTTGTAACAAGCTCTGTTTTTAATTGATGTGCAAAAGAACCAGCTTTACAGTTTCCAAGAAAAAAAGTGTTGTTGTTTTTTTTTTTTTTTATTTTAACCAGTTTTCTCTTGTTCTGTAGAACATCATGGCCATCCTAGGTCAGGTCATCTTTCCTTTCTGTAGTCATAGTTTTATCCCTGAATTATAGACAGATCAGCTGACACGTTTTCCATAGTTGAACCTGGGGAAGGATCATTAACCTGGCCGGATTTGGAAGGTAAGGGAGGGAGAGCCGTCTGGGAGGAGGGGCCCCGCGGGAGACTGTGGTGGGGGCGGCGTGCAGAGTGCGGGCCGGGTGGGAGAGACGGCTCTCCTCCGCCTTCCCGCCCGCCCCTCCATCCTCGGCCGGGCGCCCCGCCACCCTTGCCCCGCGCCCGGTGGCGGCGTCTCCGGTGTCCCTCTTCCGCCCGACCTCCCCGCCAAGTTCCCTCGAGGTTGGGTCCGAGGGTTGGGGTGGGGTGGGGTGGGGTGGGGGTGGTGGTGGGAGGTGCTCAGCGCGCCGCCACCCCACCGCGGGCGCCTTGCCCGCGGCGCCGGCCATGGCTGCCTTCCCCCCAGCCGCAGACCGCACGGCGCGGATCCTCCGGTTGCGTCTTGCGGGCTGTGCGGCGTGACGGCTGGCGGCTCCCCGTCGCTGGGCCGTTTAGGCTTATCCCCTACTAATCACAAGGCAATCAAATATTTTCAGATATTATTTTTCTGTGATGTTTTCACATTTTTTTTTTTTTGCTTGTTTGTTTGTTTCGGACTGCAAGATTTGGATGAATTGTAAATTTAAAACTTAAGAAATAAATGTCAGTGCTCAGGAAGCTATTTGATTGCCCAACCAAGATCCTGCAAGGCTCTCAACACTCTTTAAAACAAGCCCATCTCGCTCCTAAACCACAGGCCTTCCTGGATGACCAATTAAAGAGCGATTGTTCATTCTCATGAAATGCAAAGTGCTCAGGGACTGCACGGATTCCTTTTAGTTAGGGGTCATTTTTAGAACGATCCTAGACTCTTCACTAATTACATTTTAGGTCTGATACACTTACACATGTGCCAAGTGCTTCCTTGAAACCTCTATATAGAACATAATTTACGGTTTAAAATAATTCCTGCTTCTCAGTGAGTAATGATTAAGCTTATTTGTTAGGACACTTTCAATGTAAAAGTCGATGTGTGAAATAAAACTTATATTCAGATTTGGAAAAGTTGGCTTTTTAGTTGTGGTTAGAATCATCACCCGACAAAGTCATGGAGGAGTCTGTTGGTTTTTTCGAAAATGGTTATAAGTATTTTTGTTTGTTGTAATTGATTGCGTGGGAATTGCAAAGTGTGTGTTTCTGTTCATTTTTCATTCCATCTGTTTGGGTTTTCTTTCTCTCTTTCTAACAGGTTATTTATTTACAGGGGAATGATTCTTGCTCACAAATATTGGTATTGATTGCTCATATGTCAAATCTGAATGTACCATAGGGGTACTGTGGCTCGCTCTTGAATCTCCCTCCCACGTCTGCGCCCATCCCACCTCTCTAGGCGAGCAGAGAGCCGCAGTTTGCAGTTCCCTGAGTCAAGACAGCAATTTTCCCACCGGTTGTCTAGTTCCAAGGTGGTGTCCATGCATCCGTGCTGGTCTGTCCATTCATGTCCGGGTGTCCTGTGAAACACTAAGCTTAATTTATTTGGAAATAACCTAGCTGTTCAATGCACTGTCATCACTCAGTTGCGCACAAGGTTAGAAACTCAGGTGACCAAACTCTGGAGAAGCTATTGTCGGCGCGCCCCGGCGTGCCTGCGGGGGTGTTGGGGGGAGGGGGCGGGGCGCGGAGGTCTCGGGTGCGCTCCCGCCCTGGGCCTCTCCAGGCCCGCCCCTGCTGGGCGGCCTCCCCCCGGCCCCCATCCCGTTCGCTGCTCAGGGCCGGGTGGCCTCTGCACCTGCCCGGCATCCTGCCCGAGGCCCCCCTTGCCCACACCGCTGTCTTTTCGAGTCTCTCTCTGAACCCTCGTCTCTTTCGCCTCTGTCCATTTGGCGTGGCGTGCGTGCGAGTGTCTGTCCGTGTGCCGACCTGTCGCTCGTCTGCTCTCTCAGGAAGGTCCTGTGCTGGGCCGCTCGTGGGAGCAAGGCGGGCCTCGGTAGGGCGAAGGGGCGGGGCTGACGCGCTCCGGTGGGTTTGGGCAGCGGGCAGGATGGGCGCCTGGGGCCCCGGCTGGGCTGCTCCGAAGCCCGCAGGAGGCTCCGGGGACCGCGGCCCGGGCCGAAGCCACACACGTCCGGAGCCACGTGACCCTGAGCAGCGAACGGGATGGTGGGGGGCGGGGGCTGGGGATTTGGTGCGGCGCGGCGCGAGCCTGAAGAGGCCCAGGGATGCAGGGCACCGAGATGTCCTCGCCGCTCAACCCATCCCTCCTCCCCCCACCCCGGGTCCCGCAGGCCCGCCACGCCCGGGCGGGGCAGACGGGTGCTGGCCGGGACTGGCGGTGTGCGGGGCCGGGGCGCCCTCTGCTGGCCCCCGAGCTGCCCGGCTGGCCGGCCGGGTCCAGTCGTGCGGCTCAAGTGCAGCGCGCGCCCGGTCAAGAGCTGCGGCCCCAGGCCCGACCGGCAAGGTTCAGAACGAAGGGAGGCGCAACGCCGGGGCTCTTGGGGCGCCTGGCAGCCGCCTCGGTCTAAGGCCGTACCACCCTGAACGTGCCCTATCTCCTCTGATCTGGGAAACTGAGCAGGGTCGGGCCTGGTTAGTTCTTGGATGGGAGACTGCCTAGTACCTAGGCGGTTGTTTGATTTTTCTGAATGCGTATTTCAGAACGTTAGACTTGGATGACTGCAAACAGTAAAACGAATAATATTTTTCATACATAATGTTCAGAATACAGCAGTTGGTCATTCTTTTTCCTGTTCTACCACAGCTACCTGGAAGTCAGTTTTAGTAAGTACTGCTAACCTATGACCCTCATCCGTAAGGGAAGCTATATAGGAAAACCCATAATATGTCTAATTGAACATCCAAGAGTACAATGATGATAGAGAAAAAAGTTCTCAGTGCATCTTAGATGGTATAGGAAACACGATGTTATGAAAGCACAGCCCATAATCAAGTCGCGGCATGGAAGCCTGTGATGTCCACGAGTGTTTGCTTCTCTTCTAGCTGAGGTTGTAGAAAGTGCTTTGTACAATCCTTGAGGTGTGAAGCACTTGCAACCTCCTGAAAGAGACTGCAGTCAGAAGGGGTTTCGAGTAACTATCCTGACGCTCTGGTGAGCTCAAGCAATCATGCTCCAGAGTTCGGAAGACAGACATGTGGGGAAGTGGGGATGATTCTACTGGACTTAGGGAGAAAGGGCATTGCTAACTCAGCCTCGTACACGTGTCGAAGCCACACGCTCAGTGATGGCCACCTTGAAAAGACTTCGATACATGGAGATGGAAATCGGCAACCCACTCCAGTGATCTTTGCTGGAGAAATCCATGGACAGAGGATCTGGTGGGGCCCGAAGTCCTATGGAATTCATGACTGATCGTGTTGGTGCACGAGGGTGGAGGGAGATGGCTTGGTAGCAAGAAAGTGGTAGAACTAACAAATAAATAAATAAATAAAGGCTCGATTAAAAATGACAACGACTGGTAGGAATAAACCTTCAGAAGTGCCTTCTCAGACCTCCCGTCATAAGCAAAAAAAAAAAAAAAACACTGAGTTTTCATGGCCTCACACAAAATTAGACTCGCTTATGACAATGGCCAGAGAGGCTCCTATAAGACATCAGGGCTGGGCTTTACTGGAGGATGCACATCGATCGAGTGCCATCGCTGTGTGTATGGAAATACTGTGTTACTGGCAGGGTGAAGGCATATTGTATGCACTTCTTCAGAAAAGTTGACTCACAAGCTCTCAGTTGAAGTCAGCCTTTTCCTTCAGCAGGGTAATGTTCAATCAATTCCTTTCCTGGACAGTGGTCTGTGGCCATCAAAGTTTGTCACAAATGGGGAAAGTAAGCTGTGTGGGCCCTTCTCTGGATTGTTGGGTCAGTGACACTGAGTCCTGATGTTCACTTGGCAGGGCTACACAGCAGTTTTTGCAAGTGTGTTTCCAGTTGGTCCCTTCCATAGCCTGTGTTCCCCGTGCTCGTAGGAACAGCTTACCGGAGTCTGAGCGCGCAGCCAATCTAGCCTGAGACAGCAAACTCAAGGACATTTGCTTCTGCTTTGGGGCCCTCATTTTTTACCAGAACAGGTCCTGGTTGGAATCAGATCTGCAGAAAATTCCACTGTATCTTTCAGCTTGATTGAATTCCCTGATAATGGGCTGGATACACGAAGAACTCATCTGTTTCTGTGACACACCAATATCATCCAACACATAACTGGTGCATTTCGGGTCAGGCACTGTCTAAGCCCTTGACTCTGTTAGCTCATCAGACACTCTGAAGCTGGGATCGTCCTTATCCTCGCTCTGTTCATAAGGAAACTGGAATTTGAAGAGGCCAAGTGATTTGCCCTGATGATACAGATAGAAAATGGTAGAGCCGGTATTTGAACCTAGGAAGCTGAATTCCAAAATCTATTTTCTTAACTGTTGTGCTGTATTGAGCATATTTGTACTTTTTTCTGTTGCTACAAGTATCACTGAAGTTTCTAACTGGAAATGAGATGCAATTCCAGTGGACAACAGCCAGCACAGTACATAGATGATGCTTAGACCGTTTAGGATAGCAGATGAAAGTCAAATATCTACACCCCCCTCAGGGAGGAAGACTGCTCAGGTATGGTCATAGTGAGTCACGAGGGCTGTCATGAGCTGGAGAATATATACCTGCTTGGTGATGTGCTCAAGGGATCAACCATGTATAAACGTGTCAGGGCCTTTGCCAACAGGCGCCAGAAATCTAGATTTTAATGTGAAGTGTCCACTTTCAAACAACGCCATGATGTTACTGACCTTGCTCTGTCCGTTAATGGTTAAATAGAATTCCAATGTAATACAGGCTAGGTATCCCTTCAGGAATACTCAACCCCCACCCCCCCACCCCCAACTCTCTGAGCTTAAAACAATTAAAGATAACTTTTAGCTCAGGCTACTTGGTCAGTGTGGGTCAGCAGGGGTCTCTGCCCTTTCCTGTCTCAGAGACCCAGTCTGAGGAAGGCTTTATTTGCACACACATTTTGCATCATCAGTACAGTAGCGAGGAGGGGAATGTGTGACTTACACGCTGACACTTGAAGCGTCAAACAGAAGTGACAGAGACACTTAGATGCATATTTCGCCGGCCAGAGATAGTCAGTGATCACACTTCATTTCCAAGGAAGTGGGGAAGTGCAGCCCTCCATGGGCTGAATACTTATGAATATTCCTAATGGGCTACCACAGCTCCATCTACTCTGATTTTTCCAGGCAGAAATGTTGGATGTTTTTGTAAGGTAGAATTCAATTTTCAGAGATCTCTAAGAGAAGTTGACTCAAAAAATGATTTGGTTCTTGAAGGATTCAATTTGACGGATCTGGAAAATTCACACTTTGCTCCATCTGGAGTAAAGACCCTTACTTAAACACTGACGTCTATAAACAGATGAAGAAATCATAGGCTGGATCTATGAAATAATCCTTGCGTAGAATGACGATTTATCATCAGTATTTATTCCCCAAAGCACTGCTCATATACTTCACTTTTCATTTATATTATCTCCTATCTTGTGTAAACTTGCCTCATCAACTGCACTGCAAAATAGGAATCCCATCTGATTAATTTAGACTCTGCTATGGCTGGCTTTATAGACATTGGCTATGTGGATGTTAATTAATTGTATTGATGTTTTTAATCAATTAGTGATTTTTCAAAAATCAATCAACAGCTAGCAATCTTGACTTCAGGAGAAGTTTCAAACACTTGAAAATACTTCTGGCAATTCTTCAAAAGTTGCTCATCATTGATTATGTGAGATCTAGAGGGCGAAATATTCACTAGGCTCCGATTTCAAGGGCAAGTTAGGCTTATCCTCGAATTCACAAGGCAATCAGATATTTTTCAGAATTATTTTTTCTGTGATGTTTTTCATATTTTTTTTTTGCTGTTTGTTTGTTTTGGACTGCAAGATTCTGGATGATTGTAAAATTTCAAATTAAGAAATAAATGTCAGTGCTCAGGAAGCTATTTTGATTGCCCAAGATCCTGCAAGGCTCTCACACCCTTTAAAACAAGCCTCCTCGTCCTAACCCGACAGCCTTCATGGATGACCAGATTAAAGAGGCGATTGTCATTCTCATGAAATGCAAAGTGCTTCAGGGACTTTGCACGGTTCTTTAGTTAGGGATCTTTTTAGATGAATCTGACTCTTCCACTAAGTTACGTTTTAGTCTGATACACTTACACATGTGCCAAGTGCTTCCTGAATCCTCTAGAACATATTTACGTTTAAATAATTCATGACCTTATGTAGTGTGTCAGTGATTTTAAGCTTCTTTGTTAGACACTTCAATGTAAAAGTCGATGTGTGAAATAACTTATATTCACGATTTGGAAAAGTTGGCTTTTTTTGTTGTGTGTTAGAACTCATCACCCGACCAAAGGTCATGGAGAGGTCTGTTGTTTTTCGAAAATGGTTATAGTATATATTTTCTTTTTTTGTAATTGAATTGCGGTGTGAATTGCAAAGTGTGTGTTTCTGTTCATTTCCTTCCATCTGTTTGGGTTTCTTTTCTCTCTTTCTAACAGTTATTTATTTACAGGGGAATGATTCTTGCTCTACAATATTGGTTTGATTGGTCATATGTCAATCTCAATCTACCGTAGGGATACGTGTGGCCCCTCGCTCTTGAATCTCCCTCCCACGTCTGGCCCATTCCCACCTCTCTAGGCAATCAGAGAGCCGCAGTTTGAGTTCCCTGAGTCAGACAGCAATTTCCCACCGGTTGTCTAGTTCCCAAGGTTGGTGTCCATGCATCCGTGCTGTTCTGTCCATTCATGTCCTGGTGTCCTGTGAAACACTAAGCTTAATTTATTTGGAAATGAGCTAGCTGTTCAATGCACTGTCATCACTCAGTTGCGCACAAGGTTAGAAACTCAGGTGACCAAACTCTGGAGAAGCTAGTGTCGGCGCGCCCCGGCGTGCCTGCGGGGGTGTTGGGGGGAGGGGGGCGGGGCGCGGAGGTCTCGGTGCGCTCCCGCCCTGGGCCTCTCCAGGCCCGCCCCTGCTGGGCGGCCTCCCCCCGCCCCCATCCCGTTCGCTGCTCAGGGCCGGGTGGCCTCTGCCCCTGCCAGGCATCCTGCCCGAGGACCCCCTTGCCCACACGCTGTCTTCGAGTCTCTCTCTGAACCCTCGTCTCTTTCTGCCTCTGTCTCACTTGGCGTGGGTGCGTGCGAGTGTCTGTCCGTGTGCCTGCCTGTCGCTCGTCTGCTCTCTCAGGAAGGGCCTGTGCTGGGCCCGCTTCGTGGGAGCAAGGCGGGCCTCGGTAGGGCGAAAGGGCGGGGCTGACGCGCTCCGGTGGGTTTGGGCAGCGGGCAGGATGGGCGCCTGGGGCCGCGGCTGGGCTGCTCCGAAGCCCGCAGGAGGCTCCGGGGACCGCGGCCCCGGGCCGAAGCCACACACGTCCGGAGCCACGTGACCCTGAGCAGCGAACGGGATGGGGGGGGGCGGGGGTTGGGGATTTGGTGCGGCGCGGCGCGAGCCTGAAGAGGCCCAGGGATGCAGGGCACCGAGATGTCCTCGCGGCTCAACCCATCCCTCCTCCCCCCACCCCGGGTCCCGCAGGCACGCCACGCCCGGGCGGGGCAGACGGGTGCTGGCCGGGACTGGCGGTGTGCGGGGCCGGGGCGCCCTCTGCTGGCCCCCGAGCTGCCCGGCTGGCCGGCCGGAGTCCAGTCGTGAGGCTCAAGTGCAGCGCGCGCCCGGTCAAGAGCTGCGGCCCCAGGCCCGACCGGCAGGTCAGAACGAAAGGGAGGCGCAACGCGGGGCTCTTGGGGCGCCTGGCAGCCGCCTCGGCCTAAGCCCGTACCCCCCTGACGTGCCCTATCTCCCTCTGATCTGGGGAAAGTGAGCCGGGTCGGGCCTGCTTAGTACTTGGATGGGAGACCGCCTAGTAGCTAGGCGGTATTTTGATTTTTCTGAATGCGTATTTCAGAACATTAGACTTGGATGACTGCAAACAGTAAAACGAATAATATTTTCATACATAATGTTCAGAATACAGCAGTTGGTCATTCTTTTCCCTGTTCTACCACAGCTACCTGGAAGTCAGTTTTAGTAAGTACTGCTAACCTATGACCCTCATCCGTAAGGGAAGCTATCTAGGAAAACCCATAATATGTCTAATGAACATCAAAGATACAATGATGATAGAGAAAAAAGTTCTCAGTGACATCTTAGTTGGTATAGGAAACACGATGATTATGAAAGCACAGCCCATATCAAGTCCAGGCCATGGAAGCCTGTGACTGTCACGAGTGTTGACTTCTCTTCCAGCTGAGGTTGTAGAAAGTGCTTTGTAAAATCCTGAGGTGTGAAGCACTTGCAACCTGCTGAAGAGACTGCAGTCAGAAGGGTTTCTAGTATATTCTGACGCTCTGGTGAGCTCAAGCAATACATGCTCCAGAGTTCGGAAGACAGACATGTTGGGAAGTGGGGATGACTTCTACTGCACTTAGGGGGAAAGGGCATGTTGCTACTCAGCCTCGTACACGTGTCGAAGCCACACCTCAGTGATGGCACCTTGAAAGACTCGATACATGGAGAAGGAAATGGCAACCCACTCCAGTGTCATCCAAGTCTAATGTTCTGAAATACGCATTCAGAAAAATCAAAAAACCGCCTAGGTACTAGGCAGTCTCCCATCCAAGTACTAACCAGGCCCGACCCTGCTCAGTTTCCCAGATCAGAGGAGATAGGGCACGTTCAGGGTGGTACGGCCTTAGACCGAGGCGGCTGCCAGGCGCCCCAAGAGCCCCGCGTTGCGCCTCCCTTTCGTTCTGCCCTGCCGGGCGCGCGCTGCACTTGAGCCGCACGACTGGACTCCGGCCGGCCAGGGCGGGCAGCTCGGGGGCCAGCAGAGGGCGCCCCGGCCCCGCACACCGCCAGCCCCGGCCAGCACCCTTCAGCCCCGCCCGGGCCTGGCGTGCCTGCGGGCCCTGGGGTGGGGGGAGGGTGCATGGGTTGAGCGGCGAGGACAGCTCGGTGCCCTGCCTCCCTGGGCCTCTTCAGGCTCAAGCCGCGCCGCACCGCCCCCGCATACCCCGCCCCCCCCCATCCCGTTCGCTGCTCAGGGTCACGTGGCTCCGGACGTGTGTGGCTTCGGCCCGGGCCGTGGTCCCCGGAGCCTCCTGCGGGCTTCGGAGCAGCCCAGCCGGGGCCCCAGGCGCCCATCCTGCCCGGTGCCCAACCCCACCGGAGCGCGTCAGCCCCGCCCTTTCGCCCCACCGAGGCCCGCCTTGCCCCCACGCCGCGGGCCCAGCACAGGACCTTCCTGAGAGAGCAGACGAGCGACAGGCAGGCACACGGACAGACACTCGCACGCACCCACGCCAAGTGAGACAGAGGCAGAAAGAGACGAGGGTTCAGAGAGAGACTCGAAGACAGCGTGTGGGCAAGGGGGGCCTCGTGCAGGATGCCGGGCAGGTGCAGAGGCCACCCGGCCCTGAGCAGCGAACGGGATGGGGGCGGGGGGAGGCCGCCCAGCAGGGGCGGGCCTGGAGAGGCCCAGGGCGGGAGCGCACCCGAGACCTCCGCGCCCCGCCCCCCTCCCCCCAACACCCCCGCAGGCACGCCGGGGCGCGCCGACAATAGCTTCTCCAGAGTTTGGTCACCCGAGTTTCTAACCTTGTGCGCAACTGAGTGATGACAGTGCATTGAACAGCTAGGTCATTTCCAAATAAATTAAGCTTAGTGTTTCACAGGACACCAGGACATGAATGGACAGACCAGCACGGATGCATGGACACCAACCTTGGGAACTAGACAACCGGTGGGAAATTGCTGTCTGACGCAGGGAACTCAAACTGCGGCTCTCTGATCGCCTAGAGAGGTGCGAATGGGCCAGACGTGGGAGGGAGATTCAAGAGCGAGGGGCCACACGTACCCCTACGGTACATTCAGATTGACATATGACCAATCAAACCAATATTGTAGAGCAAGAATCATTCCCCTGTAAATAAATAACTGTTAGAAAGAGAGAAAGAAACCCAAACAGATGGAATGAAATGAACAGAAACACATACTTTGCAATTCACACCGAAATTCAATTACAAACAAAAACAAAAACAAAGAAAAAACACTATAACCATTTTCGAAAAACAACAGACCTCTCCATGACCTTTGGTCGGGTGATGAGTTCTAACACAAAACAAAAAAAGCCAACTTTTCCAAATCGTGAATATAAGTTATTTCACACATCGACTTTTCCATTTAAGTGTCTAACAAAGAAGCTTAAAATCATTGACTCACTACATAAGCATGGAATTATTTTAAACGTAAATTATGTTCTAGAGGATTCAGGAAGCACTTGGCACATGTGTAAGTGTATCAGACCTAAAACTGTATCTTAGTGGAAGAGTCAGGATCGTCTAAAAATGAATCCCTAACTAAAAGGAATCCGTGCAAGTCCCTGAGCACTTTGCATTTCATGAAAATGACAATCGCTCTTTATCTGGTCATCCAGGAAGGCTGTGGGTTTAGGAGCGAGGATGGGCTTGTTTTAAAGGGTGTTGAGAGCCTTGCAGGATCTTGGGCAATCAAATAGCTTCCTGAGCACTGACATTTATTTCTTAATTTTTAAATTTACAATTCATCCAAATCTTGCAGTCCAAAACAAACAAACAGACAAAAAATGTGAAAACATCACAGGAAAATAATATCTGAAAATATCTGATCGCCTTGTGATTCGTAGGGGATAAGCCTAAACTGCCCTTGAAACTGAGGGACTAGTGAATATTGGCCCTCAGATCTCATCATAATCAACGATGAGCAACTTTTGAAGAATTGCCAGAAGTATTTTCAAGTTCGCTGACTTCTCCTGAAGTCAAGATTGCTAGCCGTGATGATTTAAAAATCACTAATTGATAAACACCAATACAATTAGTTAACATCCACATAGCCAATGTCTACGGAGCCAGGCATAACAGAGTCTAAATTAATCAGATGGGATTCCTATTTTGCAGTGCAGTTGACGAGACAAGTTACACAAGATAGGAGATAATATAAATGAAAAGTGAAGCTATATGAGCAGTGCTTTGGGGAATAAACACTGATATGTAAATCGTCACTTCTGCGAAGGATTATCTCATAGATCCAGCCTATGATTTCCTAATCTGTTCATAGACGTCAGTGTTTAAGTAAGGGACTTTACTCCAGATGGAGCAAAGTGTGAATTTTCCAGATCCGTCAAATTGAATCCTTCAAGAAACAAATCATTTTTTGATTCAACTTCTCTTAGAGATCTCTGAAAATTGAATTCTACATTACAAACACTTCCAACATTTCTGCCTGGAAAAATCAGAGTAGATGGAGCTGTGGTAGCCATTAGGAATATTCCTAAGTATCCAGCCCATGGAGGACTGCACTTCCCCACTCCCTTGGAAAGGAAGTGTGATCGCTGACTATCTTTGGCCGGCGAAATATGCATCTAAGTGGCTCTGTCACTTCTGTTCGACGCTTCAAGGGTCAGCGTGTTAAGCCACACATTCCCCTCCTGGCTACTGTACTGATGATGCAAAATGTCTGTGCAAATAAAGCCTCCCTCAGACTGGGTCTCTGAGACAGGAAAGGGCAGAGACCCCTGCTGACCCACACTGACCAAGTAGCATGAGCTAAAAGTTAGCTTTAATTGTTTGAAGCTCAGAGTGTTGGGGGTGGGGGGGCGGGGGGGTGGATTCATTCCTGAAGGGATACCTAGCCTGTATTACATTGGAATTCTATCTAACCATTAAGGGACAGAGCAAGGTCATTAACATCATGGCGTTGTTTGAAAGTGGACACTTCACATTAAAATCTAGATTTCTGGCGCCTGTTGGCAAAAACCCTGACATGTTTGTACATGGTTGATCCCCTGAGCACATCAGCAAGCAGGTAGATATTCTCCAGCTCATGACAGCCCTCGTGACTCCCTGTGACCATACCTGAGCAGTCTTCCTCCCTGAGGGGGGGTGTAGATATTGGACTTTCATCCTCCATCCTAAACGGTCTAAGCATCATACACGTACTGTGCTGACTGTGGTCCACTAGATTGCATCTCATTTCCAGTTACAAACTTCAGTGACACTTGTAGCAACACAAAAAAGTACAAATATCCTCAATACAGCACAAGGAAATCTCTTAAGAAAAGAGATTTTGGAATTCAGTTTCCTAGGTTCAAATACCGGCTCTACCATTTTCTATCTGTATCTGGATGGCCTTGCCAGAAGAGCACTCAGCTTTCAGCAAGGTACCACCTGCCCAAAAAATCCACTTGTCCAGCAGACTAACAAAAACATGTTAGGAAGCACACATTCTTCCTTTTATTTATTTATTTTTTTGTTTGTTTTTACCTTTTGGATCCTAGTTCCCCAACCAAGGACGAAACCTGCGCCCCGCCCTCTGCATTGGAAGCATGGAGTCGTAACCCCTGAACTGCCGGCGAAGTCCCAGGAAGCACACACATTCTAGAGGGACTAATTCAGCATTGAAAACAACCTTTATCCCGTGCACCTGCTCAGTCGTGTCCAACTCTTTGTGACCCCCATGGACTGTAGCCCACAAAGTTCCTCTGTCCATGGCATTTCACCGGCAAAAATACTGGAGTGGATTGCCAAGTCCTACTCCAGGGGATCTTCCCAAGCCAGGGATCGAACCTGGGTCTCCCGCACTGCAGGCAGACGCTTTCCCACCTGAGCCACCAGGGAAGCCCCTCGCTAGGTACCTGGAAAGGGGGAGGCGGGCGAGGCGCAAGGCACGCCCTGCGGGCCACCGCCCGGCTTTCGACCACCCCCGCCGCCGCCGCGTCCCCGCCCGCGGGCCTCGACCCTGCCGGGCCCGACCCTGCCGGGCCCGTGACGCATGGGGGCCCCCAGTGCGCCGGTCGACCGCCGCCCGGAGGTCCCCGCCGACGCCAAAAGACCACCCCCACATCCCCCCGAAACGGGCAGAGCCCTCCCCCACCACCTCCTACACCGGGACGGCCGCTCCCCCCGCCCCCCCCCCCCGGACCCCGTCCTCCGCCCTCAACCACCGGGGCCCCCTACCCGCGCCCGCGGCCCAGGCACCCTCCTCCCTCCACCACCAAGGGCAGAGAGGACGGGAAGCGTGGCGCCAAGCGGGCAGGGACACGACAGAGGTGAGAGGGCGAGAGACAAGACAGCCGCGCGAGGCGTGGGGAGGGGTGGCCGGGAGCAAGCCCCGAGGCTCGGAGGGCGCGAGGAGGCGTCTGGCGACCGCGCGTCAGGCCCAGAGCAGCGGACGACGACCGGCTGAGGCAAACAGGTCCAGGGCCAGCGGCGGGACGCGTCGGGCAGGCAAGCGGCCCCGCGACGGGGAGCCGCCAGCCGTCACGCCGCACAGCCCGCAAGACGCGACCGGAGGATCCGCGCTGTGCGGTCTGCGGCTGGGGGGAAGGCAGCCATGGCCGGCGCCGCGGGCAAGGCGCCTGCGGTGGGGTGGGGGCGCGCTGCGCACCTCCCACCACCACCCCCCACCCCACCCCACCCCTCGGACCCAACCTCGAGGGAACTTGGCGGGGAGGTCGGGCGGAAGAGGGACACCGGAGACGCCGCCACCGGGCGCGGGGCAAGGGCGGCGGGGGCGCCCGGCCGAGGATGGAGGGGCGGGCGGGAAGGCGGAGGAGAGCCGTCTCTCCCACCCGACCCGCACTCTGCACGCCGCCCCCCCCACAGTCTCCCGCGGGGCCCCTCCTCCCAGACGGCTCTCCCTCCCTTACCTTCCAAATCCGGCCAGGTTAATGATCCTTCCCCAGGTTCAACTATGGAAAACGTGTCAGCTGATCTGTCTATAATTCAGGGATAAAACTATGACTACAGAAAGGAAAGATGACCTGACCTAGGATGGCCATGATGTTCTACAGAACCAGAGAAAACTGGTTAAAATAAAAAAAAAAAAAAAACAACAACACTTTTTTTCTTGGAAACTGTAAAGCTGGTTCTTTTGCACATCAATTAAAAACAGAGCTTGTTACAAAGGCTTGCCTAGGGCAGAGCTTGAAGTTAACCATTTCCTGAGAAAACAATGCCCACTTTGCCTGAGACCTCAGCCTTGGGCAAATGAGAACTTCAACACTCCCCTCCCCCCAAAAAAGGGGGAGTCAAAGAGATATTTTCAATCTTAGGCGGAAAACTAGAAGACCTCTGTGTGGATTTCTGTATGTCTCAGTGTGAGTCTTCTGTTTCTTGATAATATTGCTGAAGCTGTGAGTGAGTTCTTATTTAAATAATCTAAAGAAAAGGAAGCCCTCAAGAAATGCAAAGAAATACTCTAATATTTCTAAATACAAGAAAAAAAAAAAGCTCTAAATACAAGAAAAAAAATGGACCTAAGTGAATTTTGGATTCCTGTGAATTGGGAACTAGTCAATAGTAAATATCTAGTATTTTATTTTTTTCACTACTCTAATATAGACATGTTTAAGAGTCATTAACATTAAGCATAAACTTTTCACAGGGCCTAGGTTTACTATAACTTAAATATTGCTATATTGGAGTGGGGTAGGCGTCTGCATGTTGGGAGTCGGGAGTGTTTCTTTGGTGAGGGGTATCCGATCGTATTCTCTCACAGACTGGTCAACAAAGAAAGTACCTCTAAAAACAAACCAAAACCACTCCTAAAAAATAGAGATGCGATATGAGCTTTTAGGTAAGCTATTAAAAATAATTATACTTTAAAATATCTGTCTATAGTAGTCTCGATTGAAGGCAGAGGAGAAGGGGACAACAGAGGATAAGATGGTTGGATGGCATCGCTGACTCGATGGACATGAGGTTGAGCAAGCCCCGGGAGCTGGTGATGGACAGGGAAGCCTGGCAGCCTGCAGTCCATGGGGTCGCAAAGAGTCAAACGCAACTGAAATGAACTGAACTGAACTTACAATAGTTTCGCCAGATCTTGGCTACCTGAATGTCTGTGGTTGTGCTAGACTAAGTGATGACAGTGTATTGAATAGCTAGGTCATTTCATAAATTAAGGTTCTGAAACATTCACCACTTGACAGGGCCTTCGTCTTACACAGAAACTAAAGAGATTTTGACTATCCATGAATAGTGTCTGGTGCCATGCTGAGATGTGCAGTGTAAGAAAGCTTTTTTTTTTTTTTTTTTAGATAGTATCACTGATACGTATGTTCACCAGTCTGTAAAATGCCAATATAAAAGTCAGTTCTCGGTTGCTTAAGGAAAAATGTATGACTTGTAGTTAAAGAAGGTCCGAGGAATGAAATCGCATTTGATGAAAGAAAAAGAAGTAGTTCTGACTGACAGGTGGCAGTTTCAGGATGGGGGAAGCAAAGGAATGGGTACAGAATGGGATAAGGAGGTTTTATGGAAAGTGGACCCCCAGAAAAGAGTTTTGTGCCTAGTACAAGGTTTCTTGAGATGTTGAACTGCCTTTGCTGGTGGATTTTAAGTTTCTTTATCTCTTAAATGATCCGTCCTAGGTTTACCTTTGAAATCTTTTGTTACCTTTGGCTAAGTGGCTAAGTATTCTTTCACAGCCTACCTGACTGTCATAAACCCTTTTGATATTTGTGAACAACCCTTCCTAAATAACTGACTTCTAGCTCACTTTGGGATGCTTCAGAGGGCCCCTGAGACCTCCCAAAGAGAGATATTTATTAAACAACCTGAGTTCATTTGGCATGTTAAACTACATGGGAAGTGTTGTTCAGGAGGAGTGATTGAATCTTCTCAAGTTATATTGTATGGTTGATGCTACTGATATAGATATCCTAGAAGTTATGTGACATTCATGAAAATCTGATATGTTCTGATAAAATGCTGTCAGTTATAATTTGAGTTATCATATTAAAGTGTTTCAAATCACAGCAATGACCAGATTTACTTTGTCAATTTCAATTTAATCAGATTTTCAACATGCCTTCTGTGGTTTCACACTGATGCCTTTGCAAAAATACTGCTACTTCAAGATATACGGAAAAGACCTTTCTAAGCTTACCCATAAACAATTTTTTTGTTTGTTTGTTATCTGGTAAGCTGGTACCAGATTGGAATTTAGTCTCCTCTCTAGGTTAAGAGAACACACTTTTCTTAGAATGCAGCTTTCAATCACAGATTATTAATTTCTTTACCTTTCAGTGATTTATCTTTGTTTTTATAATTTTTTTTTTTTTTTTCACTTCGGTAAAGTAAATAACCATTGTTTACGATTATGGTACATGTAGGATGGAGCAAGCTTTCCCCACTCCTACAAATTCTCTTAACCCCTCATATTCTTCTGATGGGACCCAAGGTCTCACTTCCCTCCAGAGGGACAATCCAAGCTTTTTTATCAGCTGATCTGCCCCTGATATCAGAGTCAATTTGAGCACTGTTTGGTCTATAATTTAGGCGTGAAACTATGACTACCTAAAGGAAAGATGACTTTTTGATGCAGATGGCCATGATAGTCCTTGGACTTCAGAGAAAATTGGTTAAAATGAAACTTTTTTTCCCCCCCCCCCCCCCCCCCCCCGGGAACTGCAAAGCTGGTTCTTTTAGCATATGCAATTGAAAACATCTAGGCTGTTAGGTCAGTTTTCATTCCAGTCCCAAAGAAAGGCAATGACAAAGAATGTTCAAACTGCTGCACAGTTGCACTCATCTCACACACTAGTAAAGTAATGCTCAAAATTCTCCAAGCCAGGCTTCAACAATACATGTGCTGTGAGCTTCCAGATGTTCAAGCTGGATTTAGAAAAGGCAGGGGAACCAGAGATCAAATTGCCAACATCCACTGGATCAAGGAAAAAGCAAGAGAGTACCAGAGAAACACCTATTTCTGCTTTATTGACTGTGCCAAAGCCTTTGACGGCAGGTATCACAATAAACCGGGGAAAATTCTGAAAGAGATGGGAATACCAGCCCACCTGACCTGCCTCTTGAGAAACCTGTATGCAGCTCAGGAAGAAACAGAACTGGACCTGGAACAACAGACTGGTTCCAAACAGGAAAAGGAGTATGTCAAGGCTGCATATTGTCACCTTGCTTATTTAACTTATATGCAGAGTACATCGTGAGAAATGCCGGGCTGGATGAAGCACAAGCTGGAATCAAAACTGCCAGGAGAAATATCAATAACGTCAGATAGGCAGATGACACCACCCTTATGGCAGAAAGGGAAGAAGAACTATAGAGCCTCTTGACGAGAGGGAAAGCGGAGAGTGTAAAAGCTACCTTAAAGCTCAACATTCAGAAAACGAAGATCATTGTATCTGGCCTCATCACTTCATGGCAAATAGATGGGCAAGCAGTGGAAACAGTGGCAGACTTTATTTTGGGGGGCTCGGAAATCACTGCAGATGGTGACTGCAGGCATGAAATTAAAAGATGCTTGCTACTGCTGCTGCTAAGTCACTTCAGTCATGTCTGACTCTGTGCGACCCCACAGGTGGCAGCCCACCTGGCTCCCCCATCCCTGGGATTCGCCAGGCAAGAACACTGGAGTGGGTTGCCATTTCCTTCTCCACTGCAGGAAGGTGAAAAGTGAAAAGTGAAGTTGGTCAGTCGTGTCCGACTCTTAGCGACCCCATGGACTGCAACCTGCCAGGCTAGTCTCTCCATGGGATTTTCCAGGCAAGAGTACTGGAGTGGGTTGGCATTGCCCTCTCCGAAAAAGATGCTTTACGGCTTGTGCCTTAGCCAGACTACTTTGGGTTAGAGGGCGTTTTTGAGGAGATCGAGTGGGGAGCAAATCAGAAGGCTGTTGTAGGTGTCCTGGTATACGATCTCAGGACCTGAACAAGGATGGCAGTGGGGATGGAGAGAGAAGGAGCTGCAACGGAGAAAGATTTTAGTGGATATGACTTCACAGCTCAGTAGTTAATTACAGACAGGGGAAATATGAGCAAGAGGCAAAGAATGACGGCAGGCTTCTAGTCTAAGGAACTGACAGCAAAGCCTGGAACCATACTTGCGTGGTTGAGATTCAATCAATGAGTAACTTGTGCTCAAGCAACTTTCTCCAAGGGGAGTAATTCCACCATTAAACTGTAGAAATACTGTTCCTGGGCCCTCACACGTGCAAGTCCCTGAGCACTTGGCATTTCATGAGAATGACGATCGCTCTTTATCTGGTCATCCACGAAGGCTGTGGGCTTAGGAGCGAGGGTGGGCGTGTTTTAAATAAAGGGTGTTGAGAGCCTTGCAGGATCTTGGGCAATCAAATAGCTTCCTGAGCACTGACATTTATTTCTTAATTTTTAAATTTACAATTCATCCAAATCTTGCAGTCCAAAACAAACAAACAAAACATGTGAAAACATCACAGAAAAATAATATCTGAAAATATCTGATCGCCTTGTGATTCGTAGGGGATAAGCCTAAACTGTCCTTGAAATTGAGGGACTAGTGAATATTGGCCCTCAGATCTCATCATAATCAACGATGAGCAACTTTTGAAGAATTGCCAGAAGTATTTTCAAGTTCGCTGACTTCTCCTGAAGTCAAGATTGCTAGCCGTGATGATTTAAAAATCACTAATTGATAAACACCAATACAATTAGTTAACATCCGCATAGCCAATGTCTACGGAGCCAGGCATAACAGAGTCTAAATTAATCAGATGGGATTCCTATTTTGCAGTGCAGTTGATGAGACAAGTTACACAAGATAGGAGATAATATAAATGAAAAGTGAAGCTATATGAGCAGTGCTTTGGGGAATAAACACTGATATGTAAATCGTCACTTCTGCGAAGGATTATCTCATAGATCCAGCCTATGATTTCCTAATCTGTTCATAGACGTCAGTGTTTAAGTAAGGGACTTTACTCCAGATGGAGCAAAGTGTGAATTTTCCAGATCCGTCAAATTGAATCCTTCAAGAAACAAATCATTTTTTGAGTCAACTTCTCTTAGAGATCTCTGAAAATTGAATTCTACATTACAAACACTTCCAACATTTCTGCCTGGAAAAATCAGAGTAGATGGAGCTGTGGTAGCCCATTAGGAATATTCCTAAGTATCCAGCCCATGGAGGACTGCACTTCCCCACTCCCTTGGAAAGGAAGTGTGATCGCTGACTATCTTTGGCCGGCGAAATATGCATCTAAGTGTCTCTGTCACTTCTGTTCGACGCTTCAAGGGTCAGCGTGTTAAGCCACACATTCCCCTCCTGGCTACTGTACTGATGATGCAAAATGTCTGTGCAAATAAAGCCTCCCTCAGACTGGGTCTCTGAGACAGGAAAGGGCAGAGACCCCTGCTGACCCACACTGACCAAGTAGCATGAGCTAAAAGTTAGCTTTAATTGTTTGAAGCTCAGAGTGTTGGGGGCGGGGGGGTGGGGGGGTGGATTCATTCCTGAAGGGATACCTAGCCTGTATTACATTGGAATTCTATCTAACCATTAAGGGACAGAGCAAGGTCATTAACATCATGGCGTTGTTTGAAAGTGGACACTTCACATTAAACTCTAGATTTCTGACGCCTGTTGGCAAAAACCCTGACATGTTTGTACATGGTTGATCCCTTGAGCACATCAGCAAGCAGGTAGATATTCTCCAGCTCATGACAGCCCTCGTGACTCCCTGTGACCATACCTTAGCAGTCTTCCTCCCTGAGGGGGGGTGTAGATATTTGACTTTCATCCTCCATCCTAAACGGTCTAAGCATCATACACGTACTGTGCTGACTGTGGTCCACTAGATTGCATCTCATTTCCAGTTACAAACTTCAGTGACACTTGTAGCAACAAAAAAAAGTACAAATATCCTCAATACAGCACAAGGAAATCTCTTAAGAAAAGAGATTTTGGAATTCAGTTTCCTAGGTTCAAATACCGGCTCTACCATTTTCTATCTGTATCTGGATGGCCTTGCCAGAAGAGCACTCAGCTTTCAGCAAGGTACCACCTGCCCCAAAAATCCACTTGTCCAGCAGACTAACAAAAACATGTTAGGAAGCACACATTCTTCCTTTTATTTATTTATTTTTTTGTTTGTTTTTACCTTTTGGATCCTAGTTCCCCAACCAAGGACGAAACCTGCGCCCCGCCCTCTGCATTGGAAGCATGGAGTCTTAACCCCTGAACTGCCGGCGAAGTCCCAGGAAGCACACACATTCTAGAGGGACTAATTCAGCATTGAAAACAACCTTTATCCCGTGCACCTGCTCAGCTCAGTCGTGTCCAACTCTTTGTGACCCCCATGGACTGTAGCCCACAAAGTTCCTCTGTCCATGGCATTTCACAGGCAAAAATACTGGAGTGGATTGCCAAGTCCTACTCCAGGGGATCTTCCCAAGCCAGGGATCGAACCTGGGTCTCCCGCACTGCAGGCAGACGCTTTCCCACCTGAGCCACCAGGGAAGCCCCTGGCTAGGTACCTGGAAAGGGGGAGGCGGGCGAGGCGCAAGGCACGCCCTGCGGGCCACCGCCCGGCTTTCGACCACCACCGCCGCCGCCGCCGCCGCCGCCGCGTCCCCGCCCGCGGGCCTCGACCCTGCCGGGCCCGTGACGCATGGGGGCCCCCAGTGCGCCGGTCGACCGCCGCCCGGAGGTCCCCGCCGACGCCAAAAGACCACCCCCACATCCCCCCGAAACGGGCAGAGCCCTCCCCCACCACCTCCTACACCGGGACGGCCGCTCCCCCCGCCCCCCCCCCCCGGACCCCGTCCTCCGCCCTCAACCACCGGGGCCCCCTACCCGCGCCCGCGGCCCAGGCACCCTCCTCCCTCCACCACCAAGGGCAGAGAGGACGGGAAGCGTGGCGCCAAGCGGGCAGGGACACGACAGAGGTGAGAGGGCGAGACACAAGACAGCCGCGCGAGGCGTGGGGAGGGGTGGCCGGGAGCAAGCCCCGAGGCTCGGAGGGCGTGAGGAGGCGTCTGGCGACCGCGCGTCAGGCCCAGAGCAGCGGACGACGACCGGCTGAGGCAAACAGGTCCAGGGCCAGCGGCGGGACGCGTCGGGCAGGCAAGCGGCCCAGCGACGGGGAGCCGCCAGCCGTCACGCCGCACAGCCCGCAAGACGCGACCGGAGGATCCGCGCTGTGCGGTCTGCGGCTGGGGGGAAGGCAGCCAGGGCCGGCGCCGCGGGCAAGGCGCCTGCGGTGGGGTGGGGGCGCGCTGAGCACCTCCCACCACCACCCCCCACCCCACCCCACCCCTCGGACCCAACCTCGAGGGAACTTGGCGGGGAGGTCGGGCGGAAGAGGGACACCGGAGACGCCGCCACCGGGCGCGGGGCAAGGGTGGCGGGGGCGCCCGGCCGAGGATGGAGGGGCGGGCGGGAAGGCGGAGGAGAGCCGTCTCTCCCACCCGACCCGCACTCTGCACGCCGCCCCCACCACAGTCTCCCGCGGGGCCCCTCCTCCCAGACGGCTCTCCCTCCCTTACCTTCCAAATCCGGCCAGGTTAATGATCCTTCCCCAGGTTCAACTATGGAAAACGTGTCAGCTGATCTGTCTATAATTCAGGGATAAAACTATGACTACAGAAAGGAAAGATGACCTGACCTAGGATGGCCATGATGTTCTACAGAACCAGAGAAAACTGGTTAAAATAAAAAAAAAAAAAACAACAACACTTTTTTTCTTGGAAACTGTAAAGCTGGTTCTTTTGCACATCAATTAAAAACAGAGCTTGTTACAAAGGCTTGCCTAGGGCAGAGCTTGAAGTTAACCATTTCCTGAGAAAACAATGCCCACTTTGCCTGAGACCTCAGCCTTGGGCAAATGAGAACTTCAACACCCCCCTCCCCCCAAAAAAGGGGGAGTCAAAGAGATATTTTCAATCTTAGGCGGAAAACTAGAAGACCTCTGTGTGGATTTCTGTATGTCTCAGTGTGAGTCTTCTGTTTCTTGTTAATATTGCTGAAGCTGTGAGTGAGTTCTTATTTAAATAATCTAAAGAAAAGGAAGCCCTCAAGAAATGCAAAGAAATACTCTAATATTTCTAAATACAAGAAAAAAAAAGCTCTAAATACAAGAAAAAAAATGGACCTAAGTGAATTTTGGATTCCTGTGAATTGGGAACTAGTCAATAGTAAATATCTAGTATTTTATTTTTTTCACTACTCTAATATAGACATGTTTAAGAGTCATTAACATTAAGCATAAACTTTTCACAGGGCCTAGGTTTACTATAACTTAAATATTGCTATATTGTTATCTCTCTCACAGACTGGTCAACAAAGAAAGTACCTCTAAAAACAAACCAAAACCACTCCTAAAAAATAGAAATGCGATATGAGCTTTTAGGTAAGCTATTAAAAATAATTATACTTTAAAATATCTGTCTATAGTAGTCTCGATTGAAGGCAGAGGAGAAGGGGACAACAGAGGATAAGATGGTTGGATGGCATCGCTGACTCGATGGACATGAGGTTGAGCAAGCCCCGGGAGTTGGTGATGGACAGGGAAGCCTGGCAGCCTGCAGTCCATGGGGTCGCAAAGAGTCAAACGCAACTGAAATGAACTGAACTGAACTTACAATAGTTTCTCCAGATCTTGGCTACCTGAATGTCTGTGGTTGTGCTAGACTAAGTGATGACAGTGTATTGAATAGCTAGGTCATTTCATAAATTAAGGTTCTGAAACATTCACCACTTGACAGGGCCTTCGTCTTACACAGAAACTAAAGAGATTTTGACTATCCATGAATAGTGTCTGGTGCCATGCTGAGATGTGCAGTGTAAGAAAGCTTTTTTTTTTTTTTTTAGATAGTATCACTGATACGTATGTTCACCAGTCTGTAAAATGCCAATATAAAAGTCAGTTCTCGGTTGCTTAAGGAAAAATGCATGACTTGTAGTTAAAGAAGGTCCGAGGAATGAAATCGCATTTGATGAAGGAAAAAGAAGTAGTTCTGACTGACAGGTGGCAGTTTCAGGATGGGGGAAGCAAAGGAATGGGTACAGAATGGGATAAGGAGGTTTTATGGAAAGTGGACCCCCAGAAAAGAGTTTTGTGCCTAGTACAAGGTTTCTTGAGATGTTGAACTGCCTTTGCTGGTGGATTTTAAGTTTCTTTACCTCTTAAATGATCCGTCCTAGGTTTACCTTTGAAATCTTTTGTTACCTTTGGCTAAGTGGCTAAGTATTCTTTCACAGCCTACCTGACTGTCATAAACCCTTTTGATATTTGTGAACAAACCTTCCTAAATAACTGACTTCTAGCTCACTTTGGGATGCTTCAGAGGGCCCCTGAGACCTCCCAAAGAGAGATATTTATTAAACAACCTGAGTTCATTTGGCATGTTAAACTACATGGGAAGTGTTGTTCAGGAGGAGTGATTGAATCTTCTCAAGTTATATTGTATGGTTGATGCTACTAATATAGATATCCTAGAAGTTATGTGACATTCATGAAAATCTGATATGTTCTGATAAAATGCTGTCAGTTATAATTTGAGTTATCATATTAAAGTGTTTCAAATCACAGCAATGACCAGATTTACTTTGTCAATTTCAATTTAATCAGATTTTCAACATGCCTTCTGTGGTTTCACACTGATGCCTTTGCAAAAATACTGCTACTTCAAGATATACGGAAAAGACCTTTCTAAGCTTACCCATAAACAATTTTTTTGTTTGTTTGTTATCTGGTAAGCTGGTACCAGATTGGAATTTAGTCTCCTCTCTAGGTTAAGAGAACACACTTTTCTTAGAATGCAGCTTTCAATCACAGATTATTAATTTCTTTACCTTTCAGTGATTTATCTTTGTTTTTATAATTTTTTTTTTTTTTTTTTTACACTTCGGTAAAGTAAATAACCATTGTTTACGATTATGGTACATGTAGGATGGAGCAAGCTTTCCCCACTCCTACAAATTCTCTTAACCCCTCATATTCTTCTGATGGGACCAAGGTCTCACTTCCCTCCAGAGGGACAATCCAAGCTTTTTTATCAGCTGATCTGCCCCTGATATCAGAGTCAATTTGAGCACTGTTTGGTCTATAATTTAGGCGTGAAACTATGACTACCTAAAGGAAAGATGACTTTTTGATGCAGATGGCCATGATAGTCCTTGGACTTCAGAGAAAATTGGTTAAAATGAAACTTTTTTTCCCCCCTCCCCCCCCCCCCCCGGGAAACTGCAAAGCTGGTTCTTTTAGCATATGCAATTGAAAACATCTAGGCTGTTAGGTCAGTTTTCATTCCAGTCCCAAAGAAAGGCAATGACAAAGAATGTTCAAACTGCTGCACAGTTGCACTCATCTCACACACTAGTAAAGTAATGCTCAAAATTCTCCAAGCCAGGCTTCAACAATACATGTGCTGTGAGCTTCCAGATGTTCAAGCTGGATTTAGAAAAGGCAGGGGAACCAGAGATCAAATTGCCAACATCCACTGGATCAAGGAAAAAGCAAGAGAGTACCAGAGAAACACCTATTTCTGCTTTATTGACTGTGCCAAAGCCTTTGACGGCAGGTATCACAATAAACCGGGGAAAATTCTGAAAGAGATGGGAATACCAGCCCACCTGACCTGCCTCTTGAGAAACCTGTATGCAGCTCAGGAAGAAACAGAACTGGACCTGGAACAACAGACTGGTTCCAAACAGGAAAAGGAGTATGTCAAGGCTGCATATTGTCACCTTGCTTATTTAACTTATATGCAGAGTACATCGTGAGAAATGCCGGGCTGGATGAAGCACAAGCTGGAATCAAAACTGCCAGGAGAAATATCAATAACGTCAGATAGGCAGATGACACCACCCTTATGGCAGAAAGGGAAGAAGAACTATAGAGCCTCTTGACGAGAGGGAAAGCGGAGAGTGTAAAAGCTACCTTAAAGCTCAACATTCAGAAAACGAAGATCATTGTATCTGGCCTCATCACTTCATGGCAAATAGATGGGCAAGCAGTGGAAACAGTGGCAGACTTTATTTTGGGGGGCTCGGAAATCACTGCAGATGGTGACTGCAGGCATGAAATTAAAAGATGCTTGCTACTGCTGCTGCTAAGTCACTTCAGTCATGTCTGACTCTGTGCGACCCCACAGGTGGCAGCCCACCTGGCTCCCCCATCCCTGGGATTCTCCAGGCAAGAACACTGGAGTGGGTTGCCATTTCCTTCTCCACTGCAGGAAGGTGAAAAGTGAAAAGTGAAGTTGGTCAGTCGTGTCCGACTCTTAGCGACCCCATGGACTGCAACCTGCCAGGCTAGTCTCTCCATGGGATTTTCCAGGCAAGAGTACTGGAGTGGGTTGGCATTGCCCTCTCCGAAAAAGATGCTTTACGGCTTGTGCCTTAGCCAGACTACTTTGGGTTAGAGGGCGTTTTTGAGGAGATCGAGTGGGGAGCAAATCAGAAGGCTGTTGTAGGTGTCCTGGTATACGATCTCAGGACCTGAACAAGGATGGCAGTGGGGATGGAGAGAGAAGGAGCTGCAACGGAGAAAGATTTTAGTGGATATGACTTCACAGCTCAGTAGTTAATTACAGACAGGGGAAATATGAGCAAGAGGCAAAGAATGACGGCAGGCTTCTAGTCTAAGGAACTGACAGCAAAGCCTGGAACCATACTTGCGTGGTTGAGATTCAATCAATGAGTAACTTGTGCTCAAGCAACTTTCTCCAAGGGGAGTAATTCCACCATTAAACTGTAGAAATACTGTTCCTGGGCCCTCACACGTGCAAGTCCCTGAGCACTTGGCATTTCATGAGAATGAGGACCGCTCTTTATCTGGTCATCCACGAAGGCTGTGGGCTTAGGAGCGAGGGTGGGCGTGTTTTAAATAAAGGGTGTTGAGAGCCTTGCAGGATCTTGGGCAATCAAATAGCTTCCTGAGCACTGACATTTATTTCTTAATTTTTAAATTTACAATTCATCCAAATCTTGCAGTCCAAAACAAACAAACAAAACATGTGAAAACATCACAGAAAAATAATATCTGAAAATATCTGATCGCCTTGTGATTCGTAGGGGATAAGCCTAAACTGTCCTTGAAATTGAGGGACTAGTGAATATTGGCCCTCAGATCTCATCATAATCAACGATGAGCAACTTTTGAAGAATTGCCAGAAGTATTTTCAAGTTCGCTGACTTCTCCTGAAGTCAAGATTGCTAGCCGTGATGATTTAAAAATCACTAATTGATAAACACCAATACAATTAGTTAACATCCACATAGCCAATGTCTACGGAGCCAGGCATAACAGAGTCTAAATTAATCAGATGGGATTCCTATTTTGCAGTGCAGTTGATGAGACAAGTTACACAAGATAGGAGATAATATAAATGAAAAGTGAAGCTATATGAGCAGTGCTTTGGGGAATAAACACTGATATGTAAATCGTCACTTCTGCGAAGGATTATCTCATAGATCCAGCCTATGATTTCCTAATCTGTTCATAGACGTCAGTGTTTAAGTAAGGGACTTTACTCCAGATGGAGCAAAGTGTGAATTTTCCAGATCCGTCAAATTGAATCCTTCAAGAAACAAATCATTTTTTGAGTCAACTTCTCTTAGAGATCTCTGAAAATTGAATTCTACATTACAAACACTTCCAACATTTCTGCCTGGAAAAATCAGAGTAGATGGAGCTGTGGTAGCCCATTAGGAATATTCCTAAGTATCCAGCCCATGGAGGACTGCACTTCCCCACTCCCTTGGAAAGGAAGTGTGATCGCTGACTATCTTTGGCCGGCGAAATATGCATCTAAGTGTCTCTGTCACTTCTGTTCGACGCTTCAAGGGTCAGCGTGTTAAGCCACACATTCCCCTCCTGGCTACTGTACTGATGATGCAAAATGTCTGTGCAAATAAAGCCTCCCTCAGACTGGGTCTCTGAGACAGGAAAGGGCAGAGACCCCTGCTGACCCACACTGACCAAGTAGCATGAGCTAAAAGTTAGCTTTAATTGTTTGAAGCTCAGAGTGTTGGGGGTGGGGGGCTGGGGGTTGAGTATTCCTGAAGGGATACCTAGCGTGTGTTACATTGGAATTCTATTTAACCGTTAACGGACAGAGCGAGGTCATTAACATCATGGCGTTGTTTGAAAGTGGACTTCACATTAAAATCTAGATTTCTGGCGCCTGTTGGCAAAGACCCTGACACGTTTATACATGGTTGATCCCTTGAGCACATCAGCAAGCAGGTATATATTCTCCAGCTCATGACAGCCCTCGTGACTCACTATGACCATACCTGAGCAGTCTTCCTCCCTGAGGGGGGGGTGTAGATATTTGACTTTCATCCGCTATCCTAAACGGTCTAAGCATTATCCACGTACTGTGCTGACTGTGGTCCACTGGAATTGCATCTCATTTCCAGTTAGAAACTTCAGTGATACCTGCAGCAACACGAAAAAGTACAAATATCCTCAATACAGCACAACAGTTAAGAAAATAGATTTTGGAATTCAGCTTCCTAGGTTCAAATACCGGCTCTACCATTTTCTATCTGTATCATCAGGGCAAATCACTTAGCCTCTTCAAATTCCAGTTTCCTTACAAACAGAGCGAGGATAATGACGATCCCAGCTTCAGAGCGTCTGATGAGCTAACACAGTCAAGGGCTTAGACAGTGCCTGACCCCGAATATGCATCCAGTTTGTGTTGGATGATATTCTTTTTACTAGAAACAGAGGGATTTCTTCATGTATCCAGCCATCAGGGAATTCAATCAACCTGAAAGATACAGTGGAATTGTTCTGCAGATCTGATTCCAACCAGGACCTGTTTCTGGTAAAAATCAGGGCCCCAGAGCAGAAGCAAATGTCCTTGAGTTTTGTTGTCTCAGGCTAGATGCTGCGCTCAGACTCCTGGTAGGCTGTTCCTAGGAGCACGGGGAACACAGGCATGGAAGGGAGCCAACTGGAAACACACTTGCAAAAACTGTTTGTAGCCCCTGCCAAGTGAACATCAGGACTCAGTTCACTGATCCCAAGGCAATCAGAGAGGGCCACACAGCGTACTTTCTCCCATTCTGACAACTGTGGATGGCCACAGCCACACTGTCCAGGAAAGGCAATTGATGTGAACATTACCCTGCTGAAGGAAAGAGACTGACTTCAACTGAGAAGCTTGTGAGTCACTTCTGAAGAAGTGCATACAATATGCCTTCACCCTGCCGGTAACACATATTTCCATAACACACAGCGATGCACTCGATCGACGTGCATCCTCCAGTAAAGCCCAGCCCTGATGTCTTATAGGAGCCTCTCTGGCCATTGTCATAAGCGAGTCTAATTTTGTGTGAGGCCATGAAAACTCAGTGTTTTTCTTACGCTTGTGCTTATTGCGGGAGGTCTGAGAAGGCACTTCTGAAGGTTTATTCCTACCAGTCGTTGTCATTTTTATCGAGTCTTTATTTATTTTTTTATTTATTTATTTGTTAGTTCTACCAGTTTCTTGCTACCAACCCATCTCCCTCCACCCTCGTGCACACACGATCAGTCATGTAATCCCATGGACTTCGGCCCGCCAGACTCCTCTGTCCATGGGTTTTTCCAGGCAAGAATACTGGAGTGGGTTGCCATTTCCTTCTCCATGTATCGAGTCTTTAAAGGTTCCATCACTGAGGTGTGGCTTCGACACGTGTACGAGGCTGAGTAGCAACATGCCCTTTCTCCCTACGTGCAGTAGAAGTCATCCCCACTTCCCAACATGTCTGTCTTCCGGCCTCTGGAGCATGGATTGCTTGAGCTCACCACAGCGTCAGGATATTCTAGAAACCCTTCTGACTGCAGTCTCTTCAGGAGGTTGCAAGTGCTTCACACCTCAGGAATTTACAAAGCACTTTCTACAACCTCAGCTGGGAGAGGAGTCAACACTCGTGACAGTCACAGGCTTCCATGGCCTGGACTTGATTATGGGCTGTGCTTTCATAATCATCGTGTTTCCTATACCAAGTAAGATGTCACTGAGAACTTTTTTCTCTATCATCATTGTATCTTTGATGTTCATTAGACATATTATGGGTTTTCCTATATAGCTTCCCTTACGGATGAGGGTCATAGGTTAGCAGTACTTACTAAAACTGACTTCCAGGTAGCTGTGGTAGAACAGGAAAAAGAATGACCAACTGCTGTATTCTGAACATTATGTATGAAAATATTATTCGTTTTACTGTTTGCAGTCATCCAAGTCTAATGTTCTGAAATACGCATTCAGAAAAATCAAAAAACCGCCTAGGTACTAGGCAGTCTCCCATCCAAGTACTAACCAGGCCCGACCCTGCTCAGTTTCCCAGATCAGAGGAGATAGGGCACGTTCAGGGTGGTACGGCCTTAGACCGAGGCGGCTGCCAGGCGCCCCAAGAGCCCCGCGTTGCGCCTCCCTTTCGTTCTGACCTGCCGGGCGCGCGCTGCACTTGAGCCGCACGACTGGACTCCGGCCGGCCAGCCGGGCAGCTCGGGGGCCAGCAGAGGGCGCCCCGGCCCCGCACACCGCCAGCCCCGGCCAGCACCCTTCAGCCCCGCCCGGGCCTGGCGTGCCTGCGGGACCTGGGGTGGGGGGAGGGTGCATGGGTTGAGCGGCGAGGACAGCTCGGTGCCCTGCCTCCCTGGGCCTCTTCAGGCTCAAGCCGCGCCGCACCGCCCCCGCATACCCCGCCCCCCACCATCCCGTTCGCTGCTCAGGGTCACGTGGCTCCGGACGTGTGTGGCTTCGGCCCGGGCCGTGGTCCCCGGAGCCTCCTGCGGGCTTCGGAGCAGCCCAGCCGGGGCCCCAGGCGCGCATCCTGCCCGGTGCCCAAACCCACCGGAGCGCGTCAGCCCCGCCCTTTCGCCCTACCGAGGCCCGCCTTGCCCCCACGCCGCGGGCCCAGCACAGGACCTTCCTGAGAGAGCAGACGAGCGACAGGCAGGCACCCGGACAGACACTCGCACGCACCCACGCCAAGTGAGACAGAGGCAGAAAGAGACGAGGGTTCAGAGAGAGACTCGAAGACAGCGTGTGGGCAAGGGGGGCCTCGGGCAGGATGCCGGGCAGGTGCAGAGGCCACCCGGCCCTGAGCAGCGAACGGGATGGGGGCGGGGGGAGGCCGCCCAGCAGGGGCGGGCCTGGAGAGGCCCAGGGCGGGAGCGCACCCGAGACCTCCGCGCCCCGCCCCCCTCCCCCCAACACCCCCGCAGGCACGCCGGGGCGCGCCGACAATAGCTTCTCCAGAGTTTGGTCACCTGAGTTTCTAACCTTGTGCGCAACTGAGTGATGACAGTGCATTGAACAGCTAGCTCATTTCCAAATAAATTAAGCTTAGTGTTTCACAGGACACCAGGACATGAATGGACAGACCAGCACGGATGCATGGACACCAACCTTGGGAACTAGACAACCGGTGGGAAATTGCTGTCTGACTCAGGGAACTCAAACTGCGGCTCTCTGATCGCCTAGAGAGGTGGGAATGGGCCAGACGTGGGAGGGAGATTCAAGAGCGAGGGCCACACGTACCCCTATGGTACATTCAGATTGACATATGACCAATCAAACCAATATTGTAGAGCAAGAATCATTCCCCTGTAAATAAATAACTGTTAGAAAGAGAGAAAGAAACCCAAACAGATGGAATGAAATGAACAGAAACACATACTTTGCAATTCACACCGCAATTCAATTACAAACAAAAACAAAAACATACACTATAACCATTTTCGAAAAACAACAGACCTCTCCATGACCTTTGGTCGGGTGATGAGTTCTAACACACAACAAAAAAAGCCAACTTTTCCAAATCGTGAATATAAGTTATTTCACACATCGACTTTTACATTGAAGTGTCTAACAAAGAAGCTTAAAATCATTGACTCACTGCAGAAGCAAGGAATTATTTTAAACGTAAATTATGTTCTAGAGGATTCAGGAAGCACTTGGCACATGTGTAAGTGTATCAGACCTAAAACTGTAACTTAGTGGAAGAGTCAGGATCGTCTTAAAATGAATCCCTAACTAAAAGGAATCCGTGCAAGTCCCTGAGCACTTTGCATTTCATGAGAATGACAATCGCTCTTTATCTGGTCATCCAGGAAGGCTGTGGGTTTAGGAGCGAGGATGGGCTTGTTTTAAAGGGTGTTGAGAGCCTTGCAGGATCTTGGGCAATCAAATAGCTTCCTGAGCACTGACATTTATTTCTTAATTTTTAAATTTACAATTCATCCAAATCTTGCAGTCCAAAACAAACAAACAGACAAAAAATGTGAAAACATCACAGGAAAATAATATCTGAAAATATCTGACCGCCTTGTGATTCGTAGGGGATAAGCCTAAACTGCCCTTGAAATTGAGGGACTAGTGAATATTGGCCCTCAGATCTCATCATAATCAACGATGAGCAACTTTTGAAGAATTGCCAGAAGTATTTTCAAGTTCGCTGACTTCTCCTGAAGTCAAGATTGCTAGCTGTGATGATTTGAAAATCACTAATTGATAAACAGGGGGAGGCCGCCCAGCAGGGGCGGGCCTGGAGAGGCCCAGGGCGGGAGCGCACCCGAGACCTCCGCGCCCCGCCCCCTCCCCCCAACACCCCCGCAGGCACGCCGGGGCGCGCCGACAATAGCTTCTCCAGAGTTTGGTCACCTGAGTTTCTAACCTTGTGCGCAACTGAGTGATGACAGTGCATTGAACAGCTAGCTCATTTCCAAATAAATTAAGCTTAGTGTTTCACAGGACACCAGGACATGAATGGACAGACCAGCACGGATGCATGGACACCAACCTTGGGAACTAGACAACCGGTGGGAAATTGCTGTCTGACTCAGGGAACTCAAACTGCGGCTCTCTGATCGCCTAGAGAGGTGGGAATGGGCCAGACGTGGGAGGGAGATTCAAGAGCGAGGGCCACACGTACCCCTATGGTACATTCAGATTGACATATGACCAATCAAACCAATATTGTAGAGCAAGAATCATTCCCCTGTAAATAAATAACTGTTAGAAAGAGAGAAAGAAACCCAAACAGATGGAATGAAATGAACAGAAACACACACTTTGCAATTCACAACGCAATTCAATTACAAACAAAAACAAAAAATACTCTATAACCATTTTCGAAAAACAACAGACCTCTCCATGACCTTTGGTCGGGTGATGAGTTCTAACACACAACAAAAAAAGCCAACTTTTCCAAATCGTGAATATAAGTTATTTCACACATCGACTTTTACATTGAAGTGTCTAACAAAGAAGCTTAAAATCATTGACTCACTGCAGAAGCAAGGAATTATTTTAAACGTAAATTATGTTCTAGAGGATTCAGGAAGCACTTGGCACATGTGTAAGTGTATCAGACCTAAAACTGTAACTTAGTGGAAGAGTCAGGATCGTCTAAAAATGAATCCCTAACTAAAAGGAATCCGTGCAAGTCCCTGAGCACTTTGCATTTCATGAGAATGACAATCGCTCTTTATCTGGTCATCCAGGAAGGCTGTGGGTTTAGGAGCGAGGATGGGCTTGTTTTAAAGGGTGTTGAGAGCCTTGCAGGATCTTGGGCAATCAAATAGCTTCCTGAGCACTGACATTTATTTCTTAAGTTTTAAATTTACAATTCATCCAAATCTTGCAGTCCAAAACAAACAAACAAGCAAAAAAAAAATGTGAAAACATCACAGAAAAATAATATCTGAAAATATCTGATTGCCTTGTGATTCGTAGCGATAAGCCTAAACTGCCCTTGAAATTGAGGGCCTAGTGAATATTGGCCCTCAGATCTCATCATAATCAATGATGAGCAACTTTTGAAGAATTGCCAGAAGTATTTTCAAGTTCGCTGACTTCTCCTGAAGTCAAGATTGCTAGCTGTGATGATTTGAAAATCACTAATTGATAAACATCAATACAATTAATTAACATCCACATAGCCAATGTCTATAGAGCCAGGCATAACAGAGTCTACATTAATCAGATGGGATTCCTATTTTGCAGTGCAGTTGATGAGACAAGTTACACAAGATAGGAGATAATATAAATGAAAAGTGAAGCTATATGAGCAGTGCTTTGGGGAATAAATACTGATGTATAAATCGTCACTTCTGCGAAGGATTATTTCATAGACCCAGCCTATGATTTCTTCATCTGTTCATAGACGTCAGTGTTTAAGTAAGGGTCTTTACTCCAGATGGAGCAAAGTGTGAATTTTCCAGATCCGTCAAATTGAATCCTTCAAGAAACAAATCATTTTTTGAGTCAACTGCTCTTAGAGATCTCTGAAAATTGAATTCTACATTACAAAAACTTCCAACATTTCTGCCTGGAAAAATCAGAGTAGATGGAGCTGTGGTAGCCATTAGGAATATTCATAAGTATTCAGCCCATGGAGGACTGCACTTCCCCACTCCCTTGGAAATGAAGTGTGATCACTGACTATCTTTGGCCGGCGAAATATGCATCTAAGTGTCTCTGTCACTTCTGTTCGACGCTTCAAGGGTCAGCGTGTAAGTCACACATTCCCCTCCTCGCTACTGTACTGATGATGCAAAATGTGTGTGCAAATAAAGCCTCCCTCAGACTGGGTCTCTGAGACAGGAAAGGGCAGAGACCCCTGCTGACCCACACTGACCAAGTAGCATGAGCTAAAAGTTATCTTTAATTGTTTTAAGCTCAGAGAGTTGGGGGTGGGGGGGTGGGGGTTGAGTATTCCTGAAGGGATACCTAGCCTGTATTACATTGGAATTCTATTTAACCATTAACGGACAGAGCAAGGTCAGTAACATCATGGCGTTGTTTGAAAGTGGACACTTCACATTAAAATCTAGATTTCTGGCGCCTGTTGGCAAAGGCCCTGACACGTTTATACATGGTTGATCCCTTGAGCACATCAACAAGCAGGTATATATTCTCCAGCTCATGACAGCCCTCGTGACTCACTATGACCATACCTGAGCAGTCTTCCTCCCTGAGGGGGGGTGTAGATATTTGACTTTCATCTGCTATCGTAAACGGTCTAAGCATCATCCATGTACTGTGCTGGCTGTTGTCCACTAGATTGCATCTCATTTCCAGTTACAAACTTCAGTGACACTTGTGGCTACACAAAAAAGTACAAATATCCTCAATACAGCACAACAGTTAAGAAAATAGATTTTGGAATTCAGCTTCCTAGGTTCAAATACCGGCTCTACCATTTTCTATCTGTATCATCAGGGCAAATCACTTAGCCTCTTCAAATTCCAGTTTCCTTATGAACAGAGCGAGGATAATGACGATCCCAGCTTCAGAGTGTCTGATGAGCTAACACAGTCAAGGGCTTAGACAGTGCCTGACCCCGAATATGCATCCAGTATGTGTTGGATGATATTCTTTTCACTAGAAACAGAGTGATTTCTTCGTGTATCCAGCCATCAGGGAATTCAATCAAGCTGAAAGATACAGTGGAATTGTTCTGCAGATCTGATTCCAACCAGGACCTGTTTCTGGTAAAAATCAGGGCCCCAAAGCAGAAGCAAATGTCCTTGAGTTTTGTTGTCTCAGGCTAGATGCTGCGCTCAGACTCCTGGTAGGCTGTTCCTAGGAGCACGGGGAACACAGGCATGGAAGGGAGCCAACTGGAAACACACTTGCAAAAACTGTTTGTAGCCCCTGCCAAGTGAACATCAGGACTCAGTTCACTGATCCCAAGGCAATCAGAGAGGGCCACACAGCTTACTTTCTCCCATTCTGACAACTGTGGATGGCCACAGCCACACTGTCCAGGAAAGGGAATTGATGTGAACATTACCCTGCTGAAGGAAAGAGGCTGACTTCAACTGAGAAGCTTGTGAGTCACTTCTGAAGAAGTGCATACAATATGCCTTCACCCTGCCAGTAACACATATTTCCATAACACACAGCGATGCACTCGATCGATGTGCATCCTCCAGTAAAGCCCAGCCCTGATGTCTTATAGGAGCCTCTCTGGCCATTGTCATAAGCGAGTCTAATTTTGTGTGAGGCCATGAAAACTCAGTGTTTCTCTTACGCTTGTGCTTATGACGGGAGGTCTGAGAAGGCCCTTCTGAAGGTTTATTCCTACCAGTCGTTGTCATTTTTATCGAGTCTTTATTTATTTATTTATTTGTTAGTTCTACCAGTTTCTTGCTACCAAGCCATCTCCCTCCACCCTCGTGCACACACGATCAGTCATGTAATCCCATGGACTTCGGCCCACCAGACTCCTCTGTCCATGGATTTCTCCAGGCAAGATCACTGGAGTGGGTTGCCATTTCCTTCTCCATGTATCGAGTCTTTCAAGGTGCCATCACTGAGGTGTGGCTTCGACACGTGTACGAGGCTGAGTAGCAACATGCCCTTTCTCCCTAAGTGCAGTAGAAGTCATCCCCACTTCCAACATGTCTGTCTTCCGAACTCTGGAGCATGTATTGCTTGAGCTCACCAGAGCGTCAGGATATACTAGAAACCCTTCTGACTGCAGTCTCTTCAGGAGGTTGCAAGTGCTTCACACCTCAGGATTTTACAAAGCACTTTCTACAACCTCAGCTGGAAGAGAAGTCAACACTCGTGACAGTCACAGGCTTCCATGGCCTGGACTTGATTATGGGCTGTGCTTTCATAATCATCGTGTTTCCTATACCAACTAAGATGTCACTGAGAACTTTTTTCTCTATCATCATTGTATCTTGGATGTTCATTTAGACATATTATGGGTTTTCCTATATAGCTTCCCTTACGGATGAGGGTCTTAGGTTAGCAGTACTTACTAGAACTGACTTCCAGGTAGCTGTGGTAGAACAGGAAAAAGAATGACCAACTGCTGTATTCGTAACATTATGTATGAAAATATTATTCGTTTTACTGTTTGCAGTCATCCAATTCTAACGTTCTGAAATACGCATTCAGAAAAATCAAAATACCGCCTAGCTACTAGGCGGTCTCCCATCCAAGTACTAAGCAGGCCCGACCCTGCTCACTTTCCCAGATCAGAGGAGATAGGGCACGTTCAGGGTGGTACGGCTTTAGACCGAGGCGGCTGCCAGGCGCCCCAAGAGCCCCGCGTTGCGCCTCCCTTTCGTTCTGACCTGCCGGTCGGGCCTGGGGCCGCAGCTCTTGACCGGACGCGCGCTGCACTTGAGCCGCACGACTGGACTTCAGCCGGCCAGGGCGGGCAGCTCGGGGACCAGCAGAATGCGCCCTGGCCCCGCACACCACCAGCCCTGGACAGCACTCGTCTGCTCCGCCCGGGCCTGGCGTGACTGCGGGACCTGGGGTGGGGGGAGGTGGGATGAGTTGAGCGGCGAGGACAACTCGGTGCCCTGCCTCCCTGGGCCTCTTCAGGCTGGCGCCAATCCGCACCGCCCCCCCAAACCCCGCCCCCCAGCATCCCGTTCGCTGCTCAGGGTCACGTGGCTCCGGACGTGTGTGGCTTCGGCCCGGGGCCGCGGTCCCCGGAGCCTCCTGCGGGCTTCGGAGCAGCCCAGCCGGGGCCCCAGGCGCCCATCCTGCCCGCTGCCCAAACCCACCGGAGCGCGTCAGCCCCGCCCTTTCGCCCTACCGAGGCCCGCCTTGCCCCCACGCCGCGGGCCCAGCACAGGACCTTCCTGAGAGAGCAGACGAGCGACAGGTAGGCACACGGACAGACACTCGCACGCACCCACGCCAAGTGAGACAGAGGCAGAAAGAGACGAGGGTTCAGAGAGAGACTCGAAGACAGCGTGTGGGCAAGGGGGGCCTCGGGCAGGATGCCGGGCAGGTGCAGAGGCCACCCGGCCCTGAGCAGCGAACGGGATGGGGGCGGGGGGAGGCCGCCCAGCAGGGGCGGGCCTGGAGAGGCCCAGGGCGGGAGCGCACCCGAGACCTCCGCGCCCCGCCCCCCTCCCCCCAACACCCCCGCAGGCACGCCGGGCGCGCCGACAATAGCTTCTCCAGAGTTTGGCCACCTGAGTTTCTAACCTTGTGCGCAACTGAGTGATGACAGTGTATTGAACAGCTAGCTCATTTCCAAATAATTTAAGCTTAGTGTTTCACAGGACACCAGGACATGAACGGACAGACCAGCACGGATGCATGGACACCAACCTTGGGAACTAGACAACCGGTGGGAAATTGCTGTCTGACTCAGGGAACTCAAACTGCGGCTCTCTGATCGCCTAGAGAGGTGGGAATGGGCCAGACGTGGGAGGGAGATTCAAGAGCGAGGGGCCACACGTATCCCTACGGTACATTGAGATTGACATATGACCAATCAAACCAATATTGTAGAGCAAGAATCATTCCCCTGTAAATAAATAACTGTTAGAAAGAGAGAAAGAAACCCAAACAGATGGAATGAAATGAACAGAAACACACACTCTGCAATTCACACTGCAATTCAATTACAAAAAAAGAAAATATATACTATAACCATTTTCGAAAAACAACAGACCTCTCCATGACCTTTGGTCGGGTGATGAGTTCTAACACACAACAAAAAAAGCCAACTTTTCCAAATCGTGAATATAAGTTATTTCACACATCGACTTTTACATTGAAGTGTCTAACAAAGAAGCTTAAAATCACTGACACACTACATAAGCATGGAATTATTTTAAACGTAAATTATGTTCTAGAGGATTCAGGAAGCACTTGGCACATGTGTAAGTGTATCAGACCTAAAACTGTAACTTAGTGGAAGAGTCAGGATCGTCTAAAAATGAACCCCTAACTAAAAGGAATCCGTGCAAGTCCCTGAGCACTTTGCATTTCATGAGAATGACAATTGCTCTTTATCTGGTCATCCAGGAAGGCTGTGGGTTTAGGAGCGAGGATGGGCTTGTTTTAAAGGGTGTTGAGAGCCTTGCAGGATCTTGGGCAATCAAATAGCTTCCTGAGCACTGACATTTATTTCTTAATTTTTAAATTTACAATTCATCCAAATCTTGCAGTCCGAAAGAAACAAACAAACAAAAAATGTGAAAACATCACAGAAAAATAATATCTGAAAATATCTGATTGCCTTGTGATTCGTAGCGATAAGCCTAAACTGCCCTTGAAATTGAGGGCCTAGTGAATATTGGCCCTCAGATCTCATCATAATCAATGATGAGCAACTTTTGAAGAATTGCCAGAAGTATTTTCAAGTTTTTTGACTTCTCCCGAAGTCAAGATTGCTAGCTGTGATGATTTGAAAATCACTAATTGATAAACATCAATACAATTAATTAACATCCACATAGCCAATGTCTATAGAGCCAGGCATAACAGAGTCTAAATTAATCAGATGGGATTCCTATTTTGCAGTGCAGTTGATGAGACAAGTTACACAAGATAGGAGATAATATAAATGAAAAGTGAAGCTATATGAGCAGTGCTTTGGGGAATAAATACTGATGTATAAATCGTCACTTCTGCGAAGGATTATTTCATAGATCCAGCCTATGATTTCTTCATCTGTTTATAGACGTCAGTGTTTAAGTAAGGGTCTTTACTCCAGATGGAGCAAAGTGTGAATTTTCCAGATCCGTCAAATTGAATCCTTCAAGAACCAAATCATTTTTTGAGTCAACTTCTCTTAGAGATCTCTGAAAATTGAATTCTACCTTACAAAAACTTCCAACATTTCTGCCTGGAAAAATCAGAGTAGATGGAGCTGTGGTAGCCATTAGGAATATTCATAAGTATTCAGCCCATGGAGGACTGCACTTCCCCACTCCTTGGAAATGAAGTGTGATCACTGACTATCTTTGGCCGGCGAAATATGCATCTAAGTGTCTCTGTCACTTCTGTTAGACGCTTCAAGGGTCAGCGTGTAAGCCACACATTCCCCTCCTGGCTACTGTACTTATTATGCAAAATGTCTGTGCAAATAAAGCCTCCCTCAGACTGGGTCTCTGAGACAGGAAAGGGCAGAGACCCCGGCTGACCCACACTGACCAAGTAGCAGGAGCTAAAAGTTATCTTTAATTGCTTTAAGCTCAGAGTGTTGGGGGTGGGGGTGGGGGGTGGGGGGGTGGATTCATTCCTGAAGGGATACCTAGCCGGTATTACATTGGAATTCTATCTAAGCATTAACGGACAGAGCAAGGTCATTAACATCATGGCGTTGTTTGAAAGTGGACACTTCACATTAAAATCTAGATTTCTGGCGCCTGTTGGCAAAAACCCTGACATGTTTGTACATGGTGGATCCCTTGAGCACATCAACAAGCAGGTATATATTCTCCAGCTCATGACAGCCCTCGTGACTCACTGTGACCATACCTGAGCAGTCTTCCTCCCTGAGGGGGGGTGTGTAGATATTTGACTTTCATCCGCTATCCTAAACGGTCTAAGCATCATCCACGTACTGTGCTGACTGTGGTCCACTAGATTGCATCTCATTTCCAGTTACAAACTTCAGTGACACTTGTGGCTACACAAAAAAGTACAAATATCCTCAATACAGCACAACGAAATCTCTTAAGAAAAGAGATTTTGGAATTCAGCTTCCTAGGTTCAAACACCGGCTCTACCATTTTCTATCTGTATCTGGATGGCCTTGCCAGAAGAGCACTCAGCTTTCAGCAAGGTACCACCTGCCCCAAAAATCCACTTGTCCAGCAGACTAACAAAAACATGTTAGGAAGCACACATTCTTCCTTTTATTTATTTATTTTTTTGTTTGTTTTTACCTTTTGGATCCTAGTTCCCCAACCAAGGACGAAACCTGCGCCCCGCCCTCTGCATTGGAAGCATGGAGTCTTAACCCCTGAACTGCCGGCGAAGTCCGAGGAAGCACACACATTCTAGAGGGGCTAATTCAGCATTGAAAACAACCTTTATCCCGTGCACCTGCTCAGTCGCTCAGCCGTGTCCAACTCTTTGTGACCCCCATGGACTGTAGCCCACAAAGTTCCTCTGTCCATGGCATTTCACAGGCAAAAATACTGGAGTGGATTGCCAAGTCCTATCCAGGGGATGTTCCCAAGCCAGGGATCGAACCTGGGTCTCCCGCACTGCAGGCAGACGCTTTCCCATCTGAGCCACCAGGGAAGCCCCTCGCTAGGTACCTGGAAAGGGGGAGGCGGGCCACCGCCCGGCTTTCGACCACCACCGCCCGGCCTTCGACCACCACCGCCGCCGCCGCCGCCGCGTCCCCGCCCGCGGGCCTCGACCCTGCCGGGCCCGTGACGCACGGGGGCTCCCAGTGCGCCGGTCGACCGCCGCCCGGAGGTCCCCGCCGACGCCAAAAGACCACCCCCACATCCCCCCGAAGCGGGCAGAGCCCTCCCCCACCACCTCCTACACCGGTACGGCCGCCCCCCCCCCACCCCCGCCCCGGACCCCGTCCTCTGCCCTCAACCACCGGGGCCCCCTACCCGCGCCCGCGGCCCAGGCACCCTCCTCCCTCCACCACCAAGGGCAGAGAGGACGGGAAGCGTGGCGCCAAGCGGGCAGGGACACGACAGAGGTGAGAGGGCGAGACACAAGACAGCCGCGCGAGGCGTGGGGAGGGGTGGCCGGGAGCAAGCCCCGAGGCTCGGAGGGCGTGAGGAGGCGTCTGGCGACCGCGCGGCAGGCCCAGAGCAGCGGACGACGGCCGGCTGAGGCAAACAGGTCCAGGGCCAGCGGCGGGACGCGTCGGGCAGGCAAGCGGCCCAGCGACGGGGAGCCGCCAGCCGTCACGCCGCACAGCCCGCAAGACGCGACCGGAGGATCCGCGCTGTGCGGTCTGCGGCTGGGGGGAAGGCAGCCATGGCCGGCGCCGCGGGCGAGGCGCCCGCGGTGGGGTGGGGGCGCGCTGAGCACCTCCCACCACCACCCCCCACCCCACCCCACCCCTCGGACCCAACCTCGAGGGAACTTGGCGGGGAGGTCGGGCGGAAGAGGGACACCGGAGACGCCGCCACCGGGCGCGGGGCAAGGGTGGCGGGGGCGCCCGGCCGAGGATGGAGGGGCGGGCGGGAAGGCGGAGGAGAGCCGTCTCTCCCAGCCGACCCGCACTCTGCACGCCGCCCCCCCCCCCACAGTCTCCCGCGGGGCCCCTCCTCCCAGGCGGCTTTCCCTCCCTTACCTTCCAAATCGGGCCAGGTTAATGATCCTTCCCCAGGTTCAACTATGGAAAACTTGCCAGCTGATCTGTCTATAATTCAGGGATAAAACTACGACTACAGAAAGGAAAGATGACCTGACCTAGGATGGCCAAGATGTTCTACAGAACCAGAGAAAACTGGTTAAAATAAAAACCAAAAACAAAAAACCAAAAACAAAACTTTTTTTCTTGGAAACTGTAAAGCTGGTTCTTTTGCATATGAATTAAAAACAGAGCTTGTTACAAAGGCCTGCCTAGGGCAGAGCTTGAAGTTAACCATTTCCTGAGAAAACAATGCCCACTTTGCCTGAGACCTCAGCCTTGGGCAAATGAGAACTTCAACACCCCCCTCCCCCCAAAAAAGGGGGAGTCAAAGAGATATTTTCAATCTTAGGCGGAAAACTAGAAGACCTCTGTGTGGATTTCTGTATGTCTCAGTGTGAGTCTTCTATTTTTTGATAATATTGCTGAAGCTGTGCGTGAGTTCCTATTTAAATAATCTAAAGAAAAGGAAGCCCTCAAGAAATGCAAAGAAATACTCTAATATTTCTAAATACAAGGAAAAAAAAAAAAGCTCTAAATACAAGAAAAAAAATGGACCTAAATGAATTTTGGATTCATGTGAATTGGGAACTAGTCAATAGTAAATATCTAGTATTTTATTGTTTTCACTACTCTAATATAGACATGTTTAAGAGTCATTAACATTAAGCATAAACTTTTCACAGTGCCTAGGTTTACTATAACTTAAATATTGCTATATTGTTATCTCTCTCACAGACTGGTCAACAAAGAAAGTACCTCTAAAAACAAACCAAAAACACTCCTAAAAAATGGAAATGCGATATGAGCTTTTAGGTAAGTTATTAAAAATAATTATACTTTAAAATATCTGTCTATAGTAGTCTCGATTGAAGGCAGAGGAGAAGGGGACAACAGAGGATAAGATGGTTGGATGGCATCGCTGACCCGATGGACATGAGGTTGAGCAAGCCCCGGGAGTTGGTGATGGACAGGGAAGCCTGGCAGCCTGCAGTCCATGGGGTCGCAAAGAGTCAGACGCAACTGAACTGAACTGAACTTACAATAGTTTCTCCAGATCTTGGCTACCTGAATGTCTATGGTTGTGCTAGACTAAGTGATGACAGTGTATTGAATAGCTAGGTCATTTCATAAATTAAGGTTCTGAAACATTCACCACTTGACAGGGCCTTCGTCTTACACAGAAACTAAAGAGATTTTGACTATCCATGAATAGTGTCTGGTGCCATGCTGAGATGTGCAGTGTAAGAAAGCTTTTTTTTTTTTTTTTTAGATAGTATCGCTGATACGTATGTTCACCAGTCTGTAAAATGCCAATATAAAAGTCAGTTCTCGGTTGCTTAAGGAAAAATGTATGACTTGTAATTAAAGAAGGTCCGAGGAATGAAATCGCATTTGATGAAGGAAAAAGAAGTAGTTCTGACTGACAGGTGGCAGTTTCAGGATGGGGGAAGCAAAGGAATGGGTACAGAATGGGATAAGGAGGTTTTATGGAAAGTGGACCCCCAGAAAAGAGTTTTGTGCCTAGTACAAGGTTTCTTGAGATGTTGAACTGCCTTTGCTAGTGGATTTTAAGTTTCTTTACACCTCTTAAATGATCCGTCCTAGGTTTACCTTTGAAATCTTTTGTTACCTTTGGCTAAGTGGATAAGTATTCTTTCACAGCCTACCTGACTGTCATGAACCCTTTTGATATTTGTGAACAAACCTTCCTAAATAACTGACTTCTAGCTAACTTTGGGATGCTTCAGAGGGCCCCTGAGGCCTCCCAAAGAGAGATATTTATTAAACAACCTGAGTTCATTTGGCATGTTAAACTACATGGGAAGTGTTGTTCAGAAGGAGTGATTGAATCTTCTCAAGTTATATTGTATGGTTGATGCTACTAATATAGATATCCTAGAAGTTATGTGACATTCATGAAAATCTGATATGTTCTGATAAAATGCTGTCAGTTATAATTTGAGTTATCATATTAAAGTGTTTCAAATCACAGCAATGACCAGATTTACTTTGTCAATTTCAACTTAATCAGATTTTCAACATGCCTTCTGTGGTTTCACACTGATGCCTTTGCAGAAATACTGCTACTTCAAGATATACGGAAAAGACTTTTCTAAGCTTACCCATAAACAATTTTTTTGTTTGTTTGTTATCTGCTAAGCTGGTACCAGATTGGAATTTAGTCTCCTCTCTAGGTTAAGAGAACACACTTTTCTTAGAATGCGGCTTTCAATCACAGATTATCAATTTCTTTTCCTTTCAGTGATTTATCTTTGTTTTTATAATTTTTTTTTTTTTTTTTTTACACTTCGGTAAAGTAAATAACCATTGTTTACGATTATGGTACATGTAGGATGGAGCAAGCTTTCCCCACTCCTACAAATTCTCTTAACCCCTCATATTCTTCTGATGGGACCAAGGTCTCACTTCCCTCCAGAGGGACAATCCAAGCTTTTTTATCAGCTGATCTGCCCCTGATATCAGAGTCAATTTGAGCACTGTTTGGTCTATAATTTAGGCATGAAACTATGACTACCTAAAGGAAAGATGACTTTTTGATGCAGGATGGCCATGATAGTCCTTGGACTTCAGAGAAAATTGGTTAAAATGAAACTTTTCTTCCCCCCCCCCCCTTGGAAACTGCAAAGCTGGTTCTTTTAGCATATGCAATTGAAAACATCTAGGTTGTTAGGTCAGTTTTCATTCCAGTCCCAAAGAAAGGCAATGACAAAGAATGTTCAAACTGCTGCACAGTTGCACTCATCTCACACACTAGTAAAGTAATGCTCAAAATTCTCCAAGCCAGGCTTCAACAATACATGTGCTGTGAGCTTCCAGATGTTCAAGCTGGATTTAGAAAAGGCAGGGGAACCAGAGATCAAATTGCCAACATCCACTGGATCAAGGAAAAAGCAAGAGGGTACCAGAGAAACACCTATTTCTGCTTTATTGACTGTGCCAAAGCCTTTGACGGTAGGTATCACAATAAACCGGGGAAAATTCTGAAAGAGATGGCAATACCAGCCCACCTGACCTGCCTCTTGAGAAACCTGTATGCAGCTCAGGAAGAAACAGAACTGGACCTGGAACAACAGACTGGTTCCAAACAGGAAAAGGAGTATGTCAAGGCTGCATATTGTCACCTTGCTTATTTAACTTATATGCAGAGTACATCGTGAGAAATGCCGGGCTGGATGAAGCACAAGCTGGAATCGAAACTGCCAGGAGAAATATCCATAACGTCAGATAGGCAGATGACACCACCCTTATGGCAGAAAGGGAAGAAGAACTATAGAGCCTCTTGACGAGAGGGAAAGCGGAGAGTGTAAAAGCTACCTTAAAGCTCAACATTCAGAAAACGAAGATCATTGTATCTGGCCTCATCACTTCATGGCAAATAGATGGGCAAGCAGTGGAAACAGTGGCAGACTTTATTTTGGGGGGCTCGGAAATCACTGCAGATGGTGACTGCAGGCATGAAATTAAAAGATGCTTGCTACTGCTGCTGCTAAGGTCACTTCAGTCATGTCTGACTCTGTGCGACCCCACAGGTGGCAGCCCACCTGGCTCCCCCATCCCTGGGATTCGCCAGGCAAGAACACTGGAGTGGGTTGCCATTTCCTTCTCCACTGCAGGAAGGTGAAAAGTGAAAGTGAAGTTGGTCAGTCGTGTCCGACTCTTAGCGACCCCATGGACTGCAACCTACCAGGCTAGTCTCTCCATGGGATTTTCCAGGCAAGGGTACTGGAGTGGGTTGGCATTGCCCTCTCCGAAAAAGATGCTTTACGGCTTGTGCCTTAGCCAGACTACTTTGGGTTAGAGGGCGTTTTTGAGGAGATCGAGTGGGGAGCAAATCAGAAGGCTGTTGTAGGTGTCCTGGTATACGATCTCAGGACCTGAACAAGGATGGCAGTGGGGATGGAGAGAAGGAGCTGCAACGGAGAAAGATTTTAGTGGATATGACTTCACAGCTCAGTAGTTAATTACAGACAGGGGAAATATGAGCAAGAGGCAAAGAATGACGGCAGGCTTCTAGTCTAAGGAACTGACAGCAAAGCCTGGAACCATACTTGCGTGGTTGAGATTCAATCAATGAGTAACTTGTGCTCAAGCAACTTTCTCCAAGGGGAGTAATTCCACCATTAAACTGTAGAAATACTGTTCCTGGGCCCTCATACGTGCAAGTCCCCGAGCACTTGGCATTTCATGAGAATGACGATCGCTCTTTATCTGGTCATCCAGGAAGGCTGTGGGTTTAGGAACGAGGATGGGCTTGTTTTAAATAAAGGGTGCTGAGAGCCTTGCAGGATCTTGGGCAATCAAATAGCTTCCTGAGCACTGACATTTATTTCTTAATTTTTAAATTTACAATTCATCCAAATCTTGCAGTCCAAAGCAAACAAACAAAACATGTGAAAACATCACAGAAAAATAATATCTGAAAATATCTGATCGCCTTGTGATTCGTAGGGGATAAGCCTAAACTGCCCTTGAAATTGAGGGCCTAGTGAATATTGGCCCTCAGATCTCATCATAATCAACGATGAGCAACTTTTGAAGAATTGCCAGAAGTATTTTCAAGTTCGCTGACTTCTCCTGAAGTCAAGATTGCTAGCTGTGATGATTTAAAAATCACTAATTGATAAACACCAATACAATTAGTTAACATCCACATAGCCAATGTCTACGGAGCCAGGCATAACAGAGTCTACATTAATCAGATGGGATTCCTATTTTGCAGTGCAGTTGATGAGACAAGTTACACAAGATAGGAGATAATATAAATGAAAAGTGAAGCTATATGAGCAGTGCTTTGGGGAATAAACACTGATATGTAAATCGTCACTTCTGTGAAGGATTATCTCATAGACCCAGCCTATGATTTCCTAATCTGTTCATAGACGTCAGTGTTTAAGTAAGGGACTTTACTCCAGATGGAGCAAAGTGTGAATTTTCCAGATCCGTCAAATTGAATCCTTCAAGAAACAAATCATTTTTTGAGTCAACTTCTCTTAGAGATCTCTGAAAATTGAATTCTACCTTACAAAAACTTCCAACATTTCTGCCTGGAAAAATCAGAGTAGATGGAGCTGTGGTAGCCATTAGGAATATTCATAAGTATTCAGCCCATGGAGGACTGCACTTCCCCACTTCCTTGGAAATGAAGTGTGATCACTGACTATCTTTGGCCGGCGAAATATGCATCTAAGTGTCTCTGTCACTTCTGTTTGACGCTTCAAGGGTCAGCGTGTAAGTCACACATTCCCCTCCTCGCTACTGTACTGATGATGCAAAATGTGTGTGCAAATAAAGCCTCCCTCAGACTGGGTCTCTGAGACAGGAAAGGGCAGAGACCCCTGCTGACCCACACTGACCAAGTAGCATGAGCTAAAAGTTATCTTTAATTGTTTTAAGCTCAGAGAGTTGGGGGTGGGGGGGTGGGGGTTGAGTATTCCTGAAGGGATACCTAGCCTGTATTACATTGGAATTCTATTTAACCATTAATGGACAGAGCAAGGTCAGTAACATCATGGCGTTGTTTGAAAGTGGACACTTCACATTAAAATCTAGATTTCTGGCGCCTGTTGGCAAAGGCCCTGACACGTTTATACATGGTTGATCCCTTGAGCACATCAACAAGCAGGTATATATTCTCCAGCTCATGACAGCCCTCGTGACTCACTATGACCATACCTGAGCAGTCTTCCTCCCTGAGGGGGGGTGTAGATATTTGACTTTCATCTGCTATCCTAAACGGTCTAAGCATCATCTATGTACTGTGCTGGCTGTTGTCCACTGGAATTGCATCTCATTTCCAGTTAGAAACTTCAGTGATACTTGTAGCAACAGAAAAAAGTACAAATATCCTCAATACAGCACAACAGTTAAGAAAATAGATTTTGGAATTCAGCTTCCTAGGTTCAAATACCGGCTCTACCATTTTCTATCAGTGTCATCAGGGCAAATCACTTAGCCTCTTCAAATTCCAGTTTCCTTATGAACAGAGCGAGGATAAGGACGATCCCAGCTTCAGAGTGTCTGATGAGCTAACAGAGTCAAGGGCTTAGACAGTGCCTGACCCCGAATATGCATCCAGTATGTGTTGGATGATATTCTTTTCACTAGAAACAGAGTGATTTCTTCGTGTATCCAGCCATCAGGGAATTCAATCAAGCTGAAAGATACAGTGGAATTGTTCTGCAGATCTGATTCCAACCAGGACCTGTTTCTGGTAAAATCAGGGCCCCAAAGCAGAAGCAAATGTCCTTGAGTTTTGTTGTCTCAGGCTAGATGCTGCGCTCAGACTCCTGGTAAGCTGTTCCTAGGAGCACGGGGAACACAGGCATGGAAGGGAGCCAACTGGAAACACACTTGCAAAAACTGTGTGTAGCCCTGCCAAGTGAACATCAGGACTCAGTTCACTGATCCCAAGGCAATCAGAGAGGGCCACACAGCTTACTTTCTCCCATTCTGACAACTGTGGATGGCCACAGACACACTGTCCAGGAAAGGGAATTGATGTGAACATTACCCTGCTGAAGGAAAGAGGCTGACTTCAACTGAGAAGCTTGTGAGTCACTTCTGAAGAAGTGCATACAATATGCCTTCACCCTGCCAGTAACACATATTTCCATAACACACAGCGATGCACTCGATCGATGTGCATCCTCCAGTAAAGCCCAGCCCTGATGTCTTATAGGAGCCTCTCTGGCCATTGTCATAAGCGAGTCTAATTTTGTGTGAGGCCATGAAAACTCAGTGTTTTTCTTACGCTTGTGCTTATGACGGGAGGTCTGAGAAGGCACTTCTGAAGGTTTATTCCTACCAGTCGTTGTCATTTTTATCGAGTCTTTATTTATTTATTTATTTGTTAGTTCTACCACTTTCTTGCTACCAACCCATCTCCCTCCACCCTCGTGCACACACGATCAGTCATGTAATCCCATGGACTTCGGCCCACCAGACTCCTCTGTCCATGGATTTCTCCAGGCAAGATCACTGGAGTGGGTTGCCATTTCCTTCTCCATGTATCGAGTCTTTCAAGGTGCCATCACTGAGGTGTGGCTTTGACACGTGTACGAGGCTGAGTAGCAACATGCCCTTTCTCCCTAAGTGCAGTAGAAGTCATCCCCACTTCCCAACATGTCTGTCTTCCGAACTCTGGAGCATGTATTGCATGAGCTCACCAGAGCGTCAGGATATACTAGAAACCCTTCTGACTGCAGTCTCTTCAGGAGGTTGCAAGTGCTTCACACCTCAGGATTTTACAAAGCACTTTCTACAACCTCAGCTGGAAGAGAAGTCAACACTTGTGACAGTCACAGGCTTCCATGGCCTGGACTTGATTATGGGCTGTGCTTTCATAATCATCGTGTTTCCTATACCAACTAAGATGTCACTGAGAACTTTTTTCTCTATCATCATTGTATCTTGGATGTTCATTTAGACATATTATGGGGTTTCCTATATAGCTTCCCTTACGGATGAGGGTCTTAGGTTAGCAGTACTTACTAGAACTGACTTCCAGGTAGCTGTGGTAGAACAGGAAAAAGAATGACCAACTGCTGTATTCGTAACATTATCTATGAAAATATTATTCGTTTTACTGTTTGCAGTCATCCAATTCTAACGTTCTGAAATACGCATTCAGAAAAATCAAAATACCGCCTAGCTACTAGGCGGTCTGCAGTCCTCCATGGGCTGGATACTTATGAATATTCCTGATGGCTACCACAGCTCCATCTACTCTGATTTCTCCAGGCAGAAATGTTGGAAGTTTTTGTAATGTAGAATTCAATTTTCAGAGATCTCTAAGAGCAGTTGACTCAAAAAATTATTTGTTTCTTGAAGGATTCAATTTGACGGATCTGGAAAATTCACACTTTGCTCCATCTGGAGTAAAGTCCCTTACTTAAACACTGACGTCTATGAACAGCTTAGGAAATCATAGGCTGGATCTATGAGATAATCCTTCGCAGAAGTGACGATTTACATATCAGTGTTTATTCCCCAAAGCACTGCTCATATAGCTTCACTTTTCATTTATATTATCTCCTATCTTGTGTAACTCGTCTCATCAACTGCACTGCAAAATAGGAATCCCATCTGATTAATGTAGACTCTGTTATGCCTGGCTCCGTAGACATTGGCTATGTGGATGTTAACTAATTGTATTGGTGTTTATCAATTAGTGATTTTTAAATCATCACAGCTAGCAATCTTGACTTCATGAGAAGTCAGCGAACTTGAAAATACTTCTGGCAATTCTTCAAAAGTTGCTCATCGTTGATTATGATGAGATCTGAGGGCCAATATTCACTAGTCCCTCAATTTCAAGGACAGTTTAGGCTTATCCCCTACGAATCACAAGGCGATCAGATATTTTCAGATATTATTTTTCTGTGATGTTTTCACATGTTTTGTTTGTTTGTTTTGGACTGCAAGATTTGGATGAATTGTAAATTTAAAAATTAAGAAATAAATGTCAGTGCTCAGGAAGCTATTTGATTGCCCAAGATCCTGCAAGGCTCTCAACACCCTTTATTTAAAACACGCCCACCCCCGCTCCTAAGCCCACAGCCTTCGTGGATGACCAGATAAAGAGCGGTCCTCATGCTCATGAAATGCCAAGTGCTCAGGGACTTGCACGTGTGAGGGCCCAGGAACAGTATTTCTACAGTTTAATGGTGGAATTACTCCCCTTGGAGAAAGTTGCTTGAGCACAAGTTACTCATTGATTGAATCTCAACCACACAAGTATGGTTCCAGGCTTTGCTGTCAGTTCCTTAGACTAGAAGCCTGCCGTCATTCTTTGCCTCTTGCTCATATTTCCCCTGTCTGTAATTAACTACTGAGCTGTGAAGTCATATCCACTAAAATCTTTCTCCGTTGCAGCTCCTTCTCTCCATCCCCACTGCCATCCTTGTTCAGGTCCTGAGATCGTATACCAGGACACCTACAACAGCCTTCTGATTTGCTCCCCACTCGATCTCCTCAAAAACGCCCTCTAACCCAAAGTAGTCTGGCTAAGGCACAAGCCGTAAAGCATCTTTTTCAGAGAGGGCAATGCCAACCCACTCCAGTACTCTTGCCTGGAAAATCCCATGGAGAGAATAGCCTGGTAGGTTGCAGTCCATGGGGTCGCTAAGAGTCGGACACGACTGACCAACTTCACTTTCACTTTTCACCTTCCTGCAGTGGAGAAGGAAATGGCAACCCACTCCAGTTTTCTTGCCTGGAGAATCCCAGGGATGGGGGAGCCAGGTGGGCTGCCACCTGTGGGGTCGCACAGAGTCAGACATGACTGAAGTGACTTAGCAGCAGCAGTAGCAAGCATCTTTTAATTTCATGCCTGCAGTCACCATCTGCAGTGATTTCCGAGCCCCCCAAAGTAAAGTCTGCCACTGTTTCCACTGCTTGCCCATCTATTTGCCATGAAGTGATGAGGCCAGATACAATGATCTTCGTTTTCTGAATGTTGAGCTTTAAGGTAGCTTTTACACTCTCCGCTTTCCCTCTCGTCAAGAGGCTCTATAGTTCTTCTTCCCTTTCTGCCATAGGGGTGGTGTCATCTGCCTATCTGACGTTATGGATATTTCTCCTGGCAGTTTCGATTCCAGCTTGTGCTTCATCCAGCCCGGCATTTCTCACGATGTACTCTGCATATAAGTTAAATAAGCAAGGTGACAATATGCAGCCTTGACATACTCCTTTTCCTGTTTGGAACCAGTCTGTTGTTCCAGGTCCAGTTCTGTTTCTTCCTGAGCTGCATACAGATTTCTCAAGAGGCAGGTCAGGTGGGCTGGTATTCCCATCTCTTTCAGAATTTTCCCCGGTTTATTGTGATACCTGCCGTCAAAGGCTTTGGCACAGTCAATAAAGCAGAAATAGGTGTTTCTCTGGTACTCTCTTGCTTTTTCCTTGATCCAGTGGATGTTGGCAATTTGATCTCTGGTTCCCCTGCCTTTTCTAAGTCCAGCTTGAACATCTGGAAGCTCACAGCACATGTATTGTTGAAGCCTGGCTTGGAGAATTTTGAGCATTACTTTACTAGTGTGTGAGATGAGTGCAACTGTGCAGCAGTTTGAACATTCTTTGTCATTGCCTTTCTTTGGGACTGGAATGAAAACTGACCTAACAGCCTAGATGTTTTCAATTGCATATGCTAAAAGAACCAGCTTTGCAGTTCCCGGGGGGGGGGGGGGGGGGGGGGGAAAAAAAGTTTCATTTTAACCAATTTTCTCTGAAGTCCAAGGACTATCATGGCCATCTGCATCAAAAAGTCATCTTTCCTTTAGGTAGTCATAGTTTCACGCCTAAATTATAGACCAAACAGTGCTCAAATTGACTCTGATATCAGGGGCAGATCAGCTGATAAAAAAGCTTGGATTGTCACTCTGGAGGGAAGTGAGACCTTGGTCCCATCAGAAGAATATGAGGGGTTAAGAGAATTTGTAGGAGTGGGGAAAGCTTGCTCCATCCTACATGTACCATAATCGTAAACAATGGTTATTTACTTTACCGAAGTGAAAAAAAAAAAAAAAAAAAATTATAAAAACAAAGATAAATCACTGAAAGGTAAAGAAATTGATAATCTGTGATTGAAAGCCGCATTCTAAGAAAAGTGTGTTCTCTTAACCTAGAGAGGAGACTAAATTCCAATCTGGTACCAGCTTAGCAGATAACAAACAACAAAAAAATTGTTTATGGGTAAGCTTAGAAAAGTCTTTTCCGTATATCTTGAAGTAGCAGTATTTTTGCAAAGGCATCAGTGTGAAACCACAGAAGGCATGTTGAAAATCTGATTAAATTGAAATTGACAAAGTAAATCTGGTCATTGCTGTGATTTGAAACACTTTAATATGATAACTCAAATTATAACTGACAGCATTTTATCAGAACATATCAGATTTTCATGAATGTCACATAACTTCTAGGATATCTATATTAGTAGCATCAACCATACAATATAACTTGAGAAGATTCAATCACTCCTTCTGACAACACTTCCCATGTAGTTTAACATGCCAAATGAACTCAGGTTGTTTAATAAATATCTCTCTTTGGGAGGTCTCAGGGGCCCTCTGAAGCATCCCAAAGTTAGCTAGAAGTCAGTTATTTAGGAAGGTTTGTTCACAAATATCAAAAGGGTTTATGACAGTCAGGTAGGCTGTGAAAGAATACTTATCCACTTAGCCAAAGTTAACAAAAGATTTCAAAGGTAAACCTAGGACGGATCATTTAAGAGGTAAAGAAACTTAAAATCCACTAGCAAAGGCAGTTCAACATCTCAAGAAACCTTGTACTAGGCACAAAACTCTTTTCTGGGGATCCACTTTCCATAAAACCTCCTTATCCCATTCTGTACCCATTCCTTTGCTTCCCCCATCCTGAAACTGCCACCTGTCAGTCAGAACTACTTCTTTTTCCTTCATCAAATGCGATTTCATTCCTCGGACCTTCTTTAACTACAAGTCATACATTTTTCCTTAAGCAACCGAGAACTGACTTTTATATTGGCATTTTACAGACTGGTGAACATACGTATCAGTGATACTATCTAAAAAAAAAAAAAAAAAAAAAAAAGCTTTCTTACACTGCACATCTCAGCATGGCACCAGACACTATTCATGGATAGTCAAAATCTCTTTAGTTTCTGTGTAAGACGAAGGCCCTGTCAAGTGGTGAATGTTTCAGAACCCTAATTTATGAAATGACCTAGCTATTCAATACACTGTCATCACTTAGTCTAGCACAACCATAGACATTCAGGTAGCCAAGATCTGGAGAAACTATTGTAAGTTCAGTTCAGTTCATTTCAGTTGCGTTTGACTCTTTGCGACCCCATGGACTGCAGGCTGCCAGGCTTCCCTGTCCATCACCAACTCCCGGGGCTTGCTCAACCTCATGTCCATCGAGTCAGCCATGCCATCCAACCATCTTATCCTCTGTTGTCCCCTTCTCCTCTGCCTTCAATCGAGACTACTATAGACAGATATTTTAAAGTATAATTATTTTTAATAGCTTACCTAAAGGCTCATATCGCATTTCTATTTTTTAGGAGTGGTTTTGGTTTGTTTTTAGAGGTACTTTCTTTGTTGACCAGTCTGTGAGAGAGATAACAATATAGCAATATTTAAGTTATAGTAAACCTAGGCCCTGTGAAAAGTTTATGCTTAATGTTAATGACTCTTAAACATGTCTATATTAGAGTAGTGAAAAAAATAAAATACTAGATATTTACTATTGACTAGTTCCCAATTCACAGGAATCCAAAATTCACTTAGGTCCATTTTTTTTCTTGTATTTAGAGCTTTTTTTTTCTTGTATTTAGAAATATTAGAGTATTTCTTTGCATTTCTTGAGGGCTTCCTTTTCTTTAGATTATTTAAATAAGAACTCACTCACAGCTTCAGCAATATTATCAAAAAACAGAAGACTCACACTGAGACATACAGAAATCCACACAGAGATCTTCTAGTTTTCCGCCTAAGATTGAAAATATCTCTTTGACTCCCCATTTTTTGGGGGGACGGGGGTGTTGAAGTTCTCATTTGCCCAAGGCTGAGGTCTCAGGCAAAGTGGGCATTGTTTTCTCAGGAAATGGTTAACTTCAAGCTCTGCCCTAGGCAGGCCTTTGTAACAAGCTCTGTTTTTAATTGATGTGCAAAAGAACCAGCTTTACAGTTTCCAAGAAAAAAAGTGTTGTTGTTTTTTTTTTTTTTTTTTTTACCAGTTTTCTCTGGTTCTGTAGAACATCATGGCCATCCTAGGTCAGGTCATCTTTCCTTTCTGTAGTCATAGTTTTATCCCTGAATTATAGACAGATCAGCTGACACGTTTTCCATAGTTGAACCTGGGGAAGGATCATTAACCTGGCCGGATTTGGAAGGTAAGGGAGGGAGAGCCGTCTGGGAGGAGGGGCCCCGCGGGAGACTGTGGTGGGGGCGGCGTGCAGAGTGCGGGTCGGGTGGGAGAGTCGGCTCTCCTCCGCCTTCCCGCCCGCCCCTCCATCCTCGGCCGGGCGCCCCCGCCGCCCTTGCCCCGCGCCCGGTGGCGGCGTCTCCGGTGTCCCTCTTCCGCCCGACCTCCCCGCCAAGTTCCCTCGAGGTTGGGTCCGAGGGGTGGGGTGGGGTGGGGGGTGGTGGTGGGAGGTGCTCAGCGCGCCCCCACCGCACCGCAGGCGCCTTGCCCGCGGCGCCGGCCATGGCTGCCTTCCCCCCAGCCGCAGACCGCACAGCGCGGATCCTCCGGTCGCGTCTTGCGGGCTGTGCGGCGTGACGGCTGGCGGCTCCCCGTCGCTGGGCCGCCTGCCTGCCCGACGCGTCCCGCCGCTGGCCCTGGACCTGTTTGCCTCAGCCGGCCGTCGTCCGCTGCTCTGGGCCTGCCGCGCGGTCGCAAGACGCCTCCTCACGCCCTCCGAGCCTCGGGGCTTGCTCCCGGCCACCCCTCCCCACGCCTCGCGCGGCTGTCTTGTGTCTCGCCCTCTCACCTCTGTCGTGTCCCTGCCCGCTTGGCGCCACGCTTCCCGTCCTCTCTGCCCTTGGTGGTGGAGGGAGGAGGGTGCCTGGGCCGCGGGCGCGGGTAGGGGGCCCCGGTGGTTGAGGGCGGAGGACGGGGTCCGGGGGGGGGGGCGGGGGGGAGGGGGGGAGCGGCCGTCCCGGTGTAGGAGGTGGTGGGGGAGGGCTCTGCCCGTTTCGGGGGGATGTGGGGGTGGGCTTTTGGCGTCGGCGGGGACCTCCGGGCGGCGGTCGACCGGCGCACTGGGGGCCCCCATGCGTCACGGGCCCGGCAGGGTCGAGGCCCGCGGGCGGGGACGCGGCGGCGGCGGTGGTGGTCGAAAGCCGGGCGGTGGCCCGCAGGGCGTGCCTTGCGCCTCGCCCGCCTCCCCCTTTCCAGGTACCTAGCCAGGGGCTTCCCTGGTGGCTCAGGGGGGAAAGCGTCTGCCTGCAGTGCGGGAGACCCAGGTTCGATCCCTGGCTTGGGAAGATCCCCTGGAGTAGGACTTGGCAATCCACTCCAGTATTTTTGCCTGTGAAATGCCATGGACAGAGGAACTTTGTGGGCTACAGTCCATGGGGGTCACAAAGAGTTGGACACGACTGAGCAGGTGCACGGGATAAAGGTTGTTTTCAATGCTGAATTAGTCCCTCTAGAATGTGTGTGCTTCCTGGGACTTCGCCGGCAGTTCAGGGGGTAAGACTCCATGCTTCCAATGCAGAGGGCGGGGCGCAGGTTTCGTCCTTGGTTGGGGAACTAGGATCCAAAAGGTAAAAACAAACAAAAAAATAAATAAATAAAAGGAAGAATGTGTGCTTCCTAACATGTTTTTGTTAGTCTGCTGGACAAGTGGATTTTTGGGGCAGGTGGTACCTTGCTGAAAGCTGAGTGCTCTTCTGGCAAGGCCAGCCAGATACAGATAGAAAATGGTAGAGCCGGTATTTGAACCTAGGAAACTGAATTCCAAAATCTCTTTTCTTAAGAGATTTCCTTGTGCTGTATTGAGGATATTTGTACTTTTTTGTTTTTCTACAAGTGTCACTGAAGTTTGTAACTGGAAATGAGATGCAATCTAGTGGACCACAGTCAGCACAGTACGTGTATGATGCTTAGACCGTTTAGGATGGAGGATGAAAGTCAAATATCTACACCCCCCCTCAGGGAGGAAGACTGCTCAGGTATGGTCACAGGGAGTCACGAGGGCTGTCATGAGCTGGAGAATATCTACCTGCTTGCTGATGTGCTCAAGGGATCAACCATGTACAAACATGTCAGGGTTTTTGCCATCAGGCGCCAGAAATCTAGATTTTAATGTGAAGTGTCCACTTTCAAACAACGCCATGATGTTAATGACCTTGCTCTGTCCGTTAATGCTTAGGTAGAATTCCAATGTACTACCGGCTAGGTATCCCTTCAGGAATGAATCCACCCCCCCACCCCCCACCCCCACCCCCAACACTCTGAGCTTAAAGCAATTAAAGATAACTTTTAGCTCCTGCTACTTGGTCAGTGTGGGTCAGCAGGGGTCTCTGCCCTTTCCTGTCTCAGAGACCCAGTCTGAGGGAGGCTTTATTTGCACAGACATTTTGCATAATAAGTACAGTAGCCAGGAGGGGAATGTGTGGCTTACACGCTGACCCGTGAAGCGTCTAACAGAAGTGACAGAGACACTTAGATGCATATTTCGCCGGCCAAAGATAGTCAGTGATCACACTTCCTTTCCAAGGGAGTGGGGAAGTGCAGTCCTCCATGGGCTGAATACTTATGAATATTCCTAATGGCTACCACAGCTCCATCTACTCTGATTTTTCCAGGCAGAAATGTTGGAAGTGTTTGTAATGTAGAATTCAATTTTCAGAGATCTCTAAGAGAAGTTGACTCAAAAACTGATTTGTTTCTTGAAGGATTCAATTTGACGGATCTGGAAAATTCACACTTTGCTCCATCTGGAGTAAAGTCCCTTACTTAAACACTGACGTCTATGAACAGATTAGGAAATCATAGGCTGGGTCTATGAGATAATCCTTCACAGAAGTGACGATTTACATATCAGTGTTTATTCCCCAAAGCACTGCTCATATAGCTTCACTTTTCATTTATATTATCTCCTATCTTGTGTAACTTGTCTCGTCAACTGCACTGCAAAATAGGAATCCCATCTGATTAATTTAGACTCTGTTATGCCTGGCTCCGTAGACATTGGCTATGTGGATGTTAACTAATTGTATTGGTGTTTATCAATTAGCGATTTTTAAATCATCACGGCTAGCAATCTTGACTTCAGGAGAAGTCAGCGAACTTGAAAATACTTCTGGCAATTCTTCAAAAGTTGCTCATCGTTGATTATGATGAGATCTGAGGGCCAATATTCACTAGTCCCTCAATTTCAAGGGCAGTTTAGGCTTATCCCCTACGAATCACAAGGCGGTCAGATATTTTCAGATATTATTTTCCTGTGATGTTTTCACATTTTTTGTCTGTTTGTTTGTTTTGGACTGCAAGATTTGGATGAATTGTAAATTTAAAAATTAAGAAATAAATGTCAGTGCTCAGGTAGCTATTTGATTGCCCAAGATCCTGCAAGGCTCTCAACACCCTTTAAAACAAGCCCATCCTCGCTCCTAAACCCACAGCCTTCCTGGATGACCAGATAAAGAGCAATTGTCATTCTCATGAAATGCAAAGTGCTCAGGGACTTGCACGGATTCCTTTTATTTAGGGATTCATTTTTAGACGATCCTGACTCTTCCACTAAGTTACAGTTTTAGGTCTGATACACTTACACATGTGCCAAGTGCTTCCTGAATCCTCTAGAACATAATTTACGTTTAAAATAATTCCATGCTTATGTAGTGAGTCAATGATTTTAAGCTTCTTTGTTAGACACTTCAATGGAAAAGTCGATGTGTGAAATAACTTATATTCACGATTTGGAAAAGTTGGCTTTTTTGTTGTGTGTTAGAACTCATCACCCGACCAAAGGTCATGGAGAGGTCTGTTGTTTTTCGAAAATGGTTATAGTGTTTTTTCTTTGTTTTTGTTTGTAATTGAATTGCGGTGTGAATTGCAAAGTATGTGTTTCTGTTCATTTCATTCCATCTGTTTGGGTTTCTTTCTCTCTTTCTAACAGTTATTTATTTACAGGGGAATGATTCTTGCTCTACAATATTGGTTTGATTGGTCATATGTCAATCTGAATGTACCATAGGGGTACGTGTGGCCCCCGCTCTTGAATCTCCCTCCCACGTCTGGCCCATTCCCACCTCTCTAGGCGATCAGAGAGCCGCAGTTTGAGTTCCCTGAGTCAGACAGCAATTTCCCACCGGTTCTCTAGTTCCCAAGGTTGGTGTCCATGCATCCGTGCTGGTCTGTCCATTCATGTCCTGGTGTCCTGTGAAACACTAAGCTTAATTTATTTGGAAATAACCTAGCTGTTCAACGCACTGTCATCACTCAGTTGCGCACAAGGTTAGAAACTCAGGTGACCAAACTCTGGAGAAGCTATTGTCGGCGCGCCCCGGCGTGCCTGCGGGGGTGTTGGGGGGAGGGGGGCGGGGCGCGGAGGTCTCGGGTGCACTCCCGCCCTGGGCCTCTCCAGGCCCGCCCCTGCTGGGCGGCCTCCCCCCGCCCCCATCCCGTTCGCTGCTCAGGGCCGGGTGGCCTCTGCACCTGCCCGGCATCCTTCCCGAGGCCCCCCTTGCCCACACGCTGTCTTCGAGTCTCTCTCTGAACCCTCGTCTCTTTCTGCCTCTGTCTCACTTGGCGTGGGTGCGTGCGAGTGTCTGTCCGGGTGCCTGCCTGTCGCGCGTCTGCTCTCTCAGGAAGGTCCTGTGCTGGGCCCGCGGCGTGGGGGCAAGGCGGGCCTCGGTAGGGCGAAAGGGCGGGGCTGACGCGCTCCGGTGGGTTTGGGCACCGGGCAGGATGCGCGCCTGGGGCCCCGGCTGGGCTGCTCCGAAGCCCGCAGGGGGCTCCGGGGACCACGGCCCGGGCCGAAGCCACACACGTCCGGAGCCACGTGACCCTGAGCAGCGAACGGGATGGTGGGGGGCGGGGTATGCGGGGGCGGTGCGGCGCGGCTTGAGCCTGAAGAGGCCCAGGGAGGCAGGGCACCGAGCTGTCCTCGCCGCTCAACCCATGCACCCTCCCCCCACCCCAGGTCCCGCAGGCACGCCAGGCCCGGGCGGGGCTGAAGGGTGCTGGCCGGGGCTGGCGGTGGGCGGGGCCGGGGCGCCCTCTGCTGGCCCCCGAGCTGCCCGCCCTGGCCGGCCGGAGTCCAGTCGTGCGGCTCAAGTGCAGCGCGCGCCCGGCAGGTCAGAACGAAAGGGAGGCGCAACGCGGGGCTCTTGGGGCGCCTGGCAGCCGCCTCGGTCTAAGGCCGTACCACCCTGAACGTGCCCTATCTCCTCTGCTCTGGGAAACTGAGCAGGGTCGGGCCTGGTTAGTACTTGGATGGGAGACTGCCTAGTACCTAGGCGGTTTTTTGATTTTTCTGAATGCGTATTTCAGAACATTAGACTTGGATGACTGCAAACAGTAAAACGAATAATATTTTCATACATAATGTTCAGAATACAGCAGTTGGTCATTCTTTTTCCTGTTCTACCACAGCTACCTGGAAGTCAGTTTTAGTAAGTACTGCTAACCTATGCCCCTCATCCGTAAGGGAAGCTATATAGGAAAACCCATAATATGTCTAATGAACATCAAAGATACAATGATGATAGAGAAAAAAGTTCTCAGTGACATCTTACTTGGTATAGGAAACACGATGATTATGAAAGCACAGCCCATAATCAAGTCCAGGCCATGGAAGCCTGTGACTGTCACGAGTGTTGACTTCTCTTCCAGCTGAGGTTGTAGAAAGTGCTTTGTAAATTCCTGAGGTGTGAAGCACTTGCAACCTCCTGAAGAGACTGCAGTCAGAAGGGTTTCTAGAATATCCTGACGCTGTGGTGAGCTCAAGCAATCCATGCTCCAGAGGCCGGAAGACAGACATGTTGGGAAGTGGGGATGACTTCTACTGCACGTAGGGAGAAAGGGCATGTTGCTACTCAGCCTCGTACACGTGTCGAAGCCACACCTCAGTGATGGAACCTTTAAAGACTCGATACATGGAGAAGGAAATGGCAACCCACTCCAGTATTCTTGCCTGGAAAAACCCATGGACAGAGGAGTCTGGCGGGCCGAAGTCCATGGGATTACATGACTGATCGTGTGTGCACGAGGGTGGAGGGAGATGGGTTGGTAGCAAGAAACTGGTAGAACTAACAAATAAATAAATAAAAAAATAAATAAAGACTCGATAAAAATGACGACGACTGGTAGGAATAAACCTTCAGAAGTGCCTTCTCAGACCTCCCGCAATAAGCACAAGCGTAAGAAAAACACTGAGTTTTCATGGCCTCACACAAAATTAGACTCGCTTATGACAATGGCCAGAGAGGCTCCTATAAGACATCAGGGCTGGGCTTTACTGGAGGATGCACGTCGATCGAGTGCATCGCTGTGTGTTATGGAAATATGTGTTACCGGCAGGGTGAAGGCATATTGTATGCACTTCTTCAGAAGTGACTCACAAGCTTCTCAGTTGAAGTCAGTCTCTTTCCTTCAGCAGGGTAATGTTCACATCAATTGCCTTTCCTGGACAGTGTGGCTGTGGCCATCCACAGTTGTCAGAATGGGAGAAAGTACGCTGTGTGGCCCTCTCTGATTGCCTTGGGATCAGTGAACTGAGTCCTGATGTTCACTTGGCAGGGGCTACAAACAGTTTTTGCAAGTGTGTTTCCAGTTGGCTCCCTTCCATGCCTGTGTTCCCCGTGCTCCTAGGAACAGCCTACCAGGAGTCTGAGCACAGCATCTAGCCTGAGACAACAAAACTCAAGGACATATGCTTCTGCTCTGGGGCCCTGATTTTTACCAGAAACAGGTCCTGGTTGGAATCAGATCTGCAGAACAATTCCACTGTATCTTTCAGGTTGATTGAATTCCCTGATGGCTGGATACATGAAGAAATCCCTCTGTTTCTAGTAAAAAGAATATCATCCAACACAAACTGGATGCATATTCGGGGTCAGGCACTGTCTAAGCCCTTGACTGTGTTAGCTCATCAGACACTCTGAAGCTGGGATCGTCATTATCCTCGCTCTGTTCATAAGGAAACTGGAATTTGAAGAGGCTAAGTGATTTGCCCTGATGACACTGATAGAAAATGGTAGAGCCGGTATTTAAACCTAGGAAGCTGAATTCCAAAATCTATTTTCTTAACTGTTGTGCTGTATTGAGGATATTTGTACTTTTTCGTGTTGCTGCAGGTATCACTGAAGTTTCTAACTGGAAATGAGATGCAATTCCAGTGGACCACAGTCAGCACAGTACGTGGATAATGCTTAGACCGTTTAGGATAGCGGATGAAAGTCAAATATCTACACCCCCCCTCAGGGAGGAAGACTGCTCAGGTATGGTCATAGTGAGTCACGAGGGCTGTCATGAGCTGGAGAATATATACCTGCTTGCTGATGTGCTCAAGGGATCAACCATGTATAAACGTGTCAGGGTCTTTGCCAACAGGCGCCAGAAATCTAGATTTTAATGTGAAGTGTCCACTTTCAAACAACGCCATGATGTTAATGACCTCGCTCTGTCCGTTAACGGTTAAATAGAATTCCAATGTAACACACGCTAGGTATCCCTTCAGGAATACTCAACCCCCAGCCCCCCACCCCCAACACTCTGAGCCTCAAACAATTAAAGCTAACTTTTAGCTCATGCTACTTGGTCAGTGTGGGTCAGCAGGGGTCTCTGCCCTTTCCTGTCTCAGAGACCCAGTCTGAGGGAGGCTTTATTTGCACAGGCATTTTGCATCATCAGTACAGTAGCCAGGAGGGGAATGTGTGGCTTAACACGCTGACCCTTGAAGCGTCGAACAGAAGTGACAGAGACACTTAGATGCATATTTCGCCGGCCAAAGATAGTCAGCGATCACACTTCCTTTCCAAGGGAGCGGGGAAGTGCAGTCCTCCATGGGCTGGATACTTAGGAATATTCCTAATGGGCTACCACAGCTCCATCTACTCTGATTTTTCCAGGCAGAAATGTTGGAAGTTTTTGTAAGGTAGAATTCAATTTTCAGAGATCTCTAAGAGAAGTTGACTCAAAAAATGATTTGTTTCTTGAAGGATTCAATTTGACGGATCTGGAAAATTCACACTTTGCTCCATCTGGAGTAAAGGCCCTTACTTAAACACTGACGTCTATAAACAGATGAAGAAATCATAGGCTGGATCTATGAAATAATCCTTCGCAGAAGTGACGATTTATACATCAGTATTTATTCCCCAAAGCACTGCTCATATAGCTTCACTTTTCATTTATATTATCTCCTATCTTGTGTAATTTGTCTCATCAACTGCACTGCAAAATAGGAATCCCATCTGATTAATTTAGACTCTGTTATGCCTGGCTCTATAGACATTGGCTATGTGGATGTTAACTAATTGTATTGGTGTTTATCAATTAGTGATTTTTAAATCATCACGGCTAGCAATCTTGACTTCAGGAGAAGTCAGCGAACTTGAAAATACTTCTGGCAATTCTTCAAAAGTTGCTCATCGTTGATTATGATGAGATCTGAGGGCCAATATTCCCTAGTCCCTCAATTTCAAGGACAGTTTAGGCTTATCCCCTACGAATCACAAGGCGATCAGATATTTTCAGATATTATTTTTCTGTGATGTTTTCACATGTTTTGTTTGTTTGTTTTGGACTGCAAGATTTGGATGAATTGTAAATTTAAAAATTAAGAAATAAATGTCAGTGCTCAGGAAGCTATTTGATTGCCCAAGATCCTGCAAGGCTCTCAACACCCTTTATTTAAAACACGCCCACCCTCGCTCCTAAGCCCACAGCCTTCGTGGATGACCAGATAAAGAGCGGTCCTCATTCTCATGAAATGCCAAGTGCTCAGGGACTTGCACGTGTGAGGGCCCAGGAACAGTATTTCTACAGTTTAATGGTGGAATTACTCCCCTTGGAGAAAGTTGCTTGAGCACAAGTTACTCATTGATTGAATCTCAACCACGCAAGTATGGTTCCAGGCTTTGCTGTCAGTTCCTTAGACTAGAAGCCTGCCGTCATTCTTTGCCTCTTGCTCATATTTCCCCTGTCTGTAATTAACTACTGAGCTGTGAAGTCATATCCACTAAAATCTTTCTCCGTTGCAGCTCCTTCTCTCTCCATCCCCACTGCCATCCTTGTTCAGGTCCTGAGATCGTATACCAGGACACCTACAACAGCCTTCTGGTTTGCTCCCCACTCGATCTCCTCAAAAACGCCCTCTAACCCAAAGTAGTCTGGCTAAGGCACAAGCCGTAAAGCATCTTTTTCGGAGAGGGCAATGCCAACCCACTCCAGTACCCTTGCCTGGAAAATCCCATGGAGAGACTAGCCTGGTAGGTTGCAGTCCATGGGGTCGCTAAGAGTCGGACACGACTGACCAACTTCACTTTCCCTTTTCACCTTCCTGCAGTGGAGAAGGAAATGGCAACCCACTCCAGTGTTCGTGCCTGGCGAATCCCAGGGATGGGGGAGCCAGGTGGGCTGCCACCTGTGGGGTCGCACAGAGTCAGACATGACTGAAGTGACTTAGCAGCAGCAGTAGCAAGCATCTTTTAATTTCATGCCTGCAGTCACCATCTGCAGTGATTTCCGAGCCCCCCAAAATAAAGACTGCCACTGTTTCCACTGCTTGCCCATCTATTTGCCATGAAGTGATGAGGCCAGATACAATGATCTTCGTTTTCTGAATGTTGAGCTTTAAGGTAGCTTTTACACTCTCCGCTTTCCCTCTCGTCAAGAGGCTCTATAGTTCTTCTTCCCTTTCTGCCATAAGGGTGGTGTCATCTGCCTATCGGACGTTATGGATATTTCTCCTGGCAGTTTCGATTCCAGCTTGTGCTTCATCCAGCCCGGCATTTCTCACGATGTACTCTGCATATAAGTTAAATAAGCAAGGTGACAATATGCAGCCTTGACATACTCCTTTTCCTGTTTGGAACCAGTCTGTTGTTCCAGGTCCAGCTCTGTTTCTTCCTGAGCTGCATACAGGTTTCTCAAGAGGCAGGTCAGGTGGGCTGGTATTCCCATCTCTTTCAGAATTTTCCCCGGTTTATTGTGATACCTGCCGTCAAAGGCTTTGGCACAGTCAATAAAGCAGAAATAGGTGTTTCTCTGGTACTCTCTTGCTTTTTCCTTGGTCCAGTGGATGTTGGCAATTTGATCGCTGGTTCCCCTGCCTTTTCTAAATCCAGCTTGAACATCTGGAAGCTCACAGCACATGTATTGTTGAAGCCTGGCTTGGAGAATTTTGAGCATTACTTTACTAGTGTGTGAGATGAGTGCAACTGTGCAGCAGTTGGAACATTCTTTGTCATTGCCTTTCTTTGGGACTGGAATGAAAACTGACCTAACAGCCTAGATGTTTTCAATTGCATATGCTAAAAGAACCAGCTTTGCAGTTCCCGGGGGGGGGGGGGGAGGGGGGAAAAAAAGTTTCATTTTAACCAATTTTCTCTGAAGTCCAAGGACTATCATGGCCATCTGCATCAAAAAGTCATCTTTCCTTTAGGTAGTCATAGTTTCACGCCTAAATTATAGACCAAACAGTGCTCAAATTGACTCTGATATCAGGGGCAGATCAGCTGATAAAAAAGCATGGATTGTCCCTCTGGAGGGAAGTGAGACCTTGGTCCCATCAGAAGAATATGAGGGGTTAAGAGAATTTGTAGGAGTGGGGAAAGCTTGCTCCATCCTACATGTACCATAATCGTAAACAATGGTTATTTACTTTACCGAAGTAAAAAAAAAAAAAAAAAATTATAAAAACAAAGATAAATCACTGAAAGGTAAAGAAATTAATAATCTGTGATTGAAAGCTGCATTCTAAGAAAAGTGTGTTCTCTTAACCTAGAGAGGAGACTAAATTCCAATCTGGTACCAGCTTACCAAATAACAAACAAACAAAAAAATTGTTTATGGGTAAGCTTAGAAAGGTCTTTTCCGTATATCTTGAAGTAGCAGTATTTTTGCAAAGGCATCAGTGTGAAACCACAGAAGGCATGTTGAAAATCTGATTAAATTGAAATTGACAAAGTAAATCTGGTCATTGCTGTGATTTGAAACACTTTAATATGATAACTCAAATTATACTGACAGCATTTTATCAGAACATATCAGATTTTCATGAATGTCACATAACTTCTAGGATATCTATATTAGTAGCATCAACCATACAATATAACTTGAGAAGATTCAATCACTCCTCCTGAACAACACTTCCCATGTAGTTTAACATGCCAAATGAACTCAGGTTGTTTAATAAATATCCCTCTTTGGGAGGTCTCAGGGGCCCTCTGAAGCATCCCAAAGTGAGCTAGAAGTCAGTTATTTAGGAAGGTTTGTGCACAAATATCAAAAGGGTTTATGACAGTCAGGTAGGCTGTGAAAGAATACTTAGCCACTTAGCCAAAGGTAACAAAAGATTTCAAAGGTAAACCTAGGACGGATCATTTAAGAGGTAAAGAAACTTAAAATCCACCAGCAAAGGCAGTTCAACATCTCAAGAAAACTTGTACTAGGCACAAAACTCTTTTCTGGGGGTCCACTTTCCATAAAACCTCCTTATCCCATTCTGTACCCATTCCTTTGCTTCCCCCATCCTGAAACTGCCACCTGTCAGTCAGAACTACTTCTTTTTCCTTCATCAAATGCGATTTCATTCCTCGGACCTTCTTTAACTACAAGTCATGCATTTTTCCTTAAGCAACCGAGAACTGACTTTTATATTGGCATTTTACAGACTGGTGAACATACGTATCAGTGATACTATCTAAAAAAAAAAAAAAAAAAGCTTTCTTACACTGCACATCTCAGCATGGCACCAGACACTATTCATGGATAGTCAAAATCTCTTTAGTTTCTGTGTAAGACGAAGGCCCTGTCAAGTGGTGAATGTTTCAGAACCTTAATTTATGAAATGACCTAGCTATTCAAGACACTGTCATCACTTAGTCTAGCACAACCACAGACATTCAGGTAGCCAAGATCTGGAGAAACTATTGTAAGTTCAGTTCAGTTCATTTCAGTTGCGTTTGACTCTTTGCGACCCCATGGACTGCAGGCTGCCAGGCTTCCCTGTCCATCACCAACCCCCGGGGCTTGCTCAACCTCATGTCCATCGAGTCAGCGATGCCATCCAACCATCTTATCCTCTGTTGTCCCCTTCTCCTCTGCCTTCAATCGAGACTACTATAGACAGATATTTTAAAGTATAATTATTTTTAATAGCTTACCTAAGAGCTCATATCGCATTTCTATTTTTTAGGAGTGGTTTTGGTTTGTTTTTAGAGGTACTTTCTTTGTTGACCAGTCTGTGAGAGAGATAACAATATAGCAATATTTAAGTTATAGTAAACCTAGGCCCTGTGAAAAGTTTATGCTTAATGTTAATGACTCTTAAACATGTCTATATTAGAGTAGTGAAAAAAATAAAATACTAGATATTTACTATTGACTAGTTCCCAATTCAAATGAATCCAAAATTCATTTAGGTCCATTTTTTTTCTTGTATTTAGAGCTTTTTTTTTTTTTTCCTTGTATTTAGAAATATTAGAGTATTTCTTTGCATTTCTTGAGGGCTTCCTTTTCTTTAGATTATTTAAATAGGAACTCACGCACAGCTTCAGAAAAAAAAAAAAAAAATAGAAGACTCACACTGAGACATACAGAAATCCACACAGAGGTCTTCTAGTTTTCCGCCTAAGATTGAAAATATCTCTTTGACTCCCCCTTTTTTGGGGGGAGGGGGGTGTTGAAGTTCCCATTTGCCCAAGGCTGAGGTCTCAGGCAAAGTGGGCATTGTTTTCTCAGGAAATGGTTAACTTCAAGCTCTGCCCTAGGCAAGCCTTTGTAACAAGCTCTGTTTTTAATTGATGTGCAAAAGAACCAGCTTTACAGTTTCCAAGAAAAAAAGTGTTGTTGTTTTTTTTTTTTTTTTATTTTAACCAGTTTTCTCTGGTTCTGTAGAACATCATGGCCATCCTAGGTCAGGTCATCTTTCCTTTCTGTAGTCATAGTTTTATCCCTGAATTATAGACAGATCAGCTGACACGTTTTCCATAGTTGAACCTGGGGAAGGATCATTAACCTGGCCGGATTTGGAAGGTAAGGGAGGGAGAGCCGTCTGGGAGGAGGGGCCCCGCGGGCGACTGTGGTGGGGGCGGCGTGCAGAGTGCGGGTCGGGTGGGAGAGACGGCTCTCCTCCGCCTTCCCGCCTGCCCCTCCATCCTCGGCCGGGCGCCCCCGCCGCCCTTGCCCCGCGCCCGGTGGCGGCGTCTCCGGTGTCCCTCTTCCGCCCGACCTCCCCGCCAAGTTCCCTCGAGGTGGGGTCCGAGGGGTGGGGTGGGGTGGGTGGTGGTGGTGGGAGGTGCTCAGCGCGCCCCCACCCCACCGCAGGCGCCTTGCCCGCGGCGCCGGCCATGGCTGCCTCCCCCCCAGCCGCAGACCGCACAGCGCGGATCCTCCGGTCGCGTCTTGCGGGCTGTGCGGCGTGACGGCTGGCGGCTCCCCGTCGCTGGGCCGCTTGCCTGCCCGACGCGTCCCGCCGCTGGCCCTGGACCTGTTTGCCTCAGCCGGTCGTCGTCCGCTGCTCTGGGCCTGACGCGCGGTCGCCAGACGCCTCCTCACGCCCTCCGAGCCTCGGGGCTTGCTCCCGGCCACCCCTCCCCACGCCTCGCGCGGCTGTCTTGTCTCTCGCCCTCTTACCTCTGTCGTGTCCCTGCCCGCTTGGCGCCACGCTTCCCGTCCTCTCTGCCCTTGGTGGTGGAGGGAGGAGGGTGCCTGGGCCGCGGGCGCGGGTAGGGGGCCCCGGTGGTTGAGGGCGGAGGACGGGGTCCGGGGGGGGGGGGCGGGGGGGAGGGGGGGAGCGGCCGTCCCGGTGTAGGAGGTGGTGGGGGAGGGCTCTGCCCGTTTCGGGGGGATGTGGGGGTGGTCTTTTGGCGTCGGCGGGGACCTCCGGGCGGCGGTCGACCGGCGCACTGGGGGCCCCCATGCGTCACGGCCCGGCAGGGTCGAGGCCCGCGGGCGGGGACGCGGCGGCGGCGGTGGTGGTCGAAAGCCGGGCGGTGGCCCGCAGGGCGTGCCTTGCGCCTCGCCCGCCTCCCCCTTTCCAGGTACCTAGCGAGGGGCTTCCCTGGTGGCTCAGGTGGGAAAGCGTCTGCCTGCAGTGCGGGAGACCCAGGTTCGATCCCTGGCTTGGGAAGATCCCCTGGAGTAGGACTTGGCAATCCACTCCAGTATTTTTGCCTGTGAAATGCCATGGACAGAGGAACTTTGTGGGCTACAGTCCATGGGGGTCACAAAGAGTTGGACACGACTGAGCAGGTGCACGGGATAAAGGTTGTTTTCAATGCTGAATTAGTCCCTCTAGAATGTGTGTGCTTCCTGGGCCTTCGCCGGCAGTTCAGGGGTTAAGACTCCATGCTTCCAATGCAGAGGGCGGGGCGCAGGTTTCGTCCTTGGTTGGGGAACTAGGATCCAAAAGGTAAAAACAAAAAAAAAAATAAATAAATAAAAGGAAGAATGTGTGCTTCCTAACATGTTTTTGTTAGTCTGCTGGACAAGTGGATTTTTGGGGCAGGTGGTACCTTGCTGAAAGCTGAGTGCTCTTCTGGCAAGGCCATCCAGAGACAGATAGAAAATGGTAGAGCCGGTATTTGAACCTAGGAAACTGAATTCCAAAATCTCTTTTCTTAAGAGATTTCCTTGTGCTGTATTGAGGATATTTGTACTTTTTTGTTTTGCTACAAGTGTCACTGAAGTTTGTAACTGGAAATGAGATGCAATCTAGTGGACCACAGTCAGCACAGTACGTGTATGATGCTTAGACCGTTTAGGATGGAGGATGAAAGTCAAATATCTACACCCCCCCTCAGGGAGGAAGACTGCTCAGGTATGGTCACAGGGAGTCACGAGGGCTGTCATGAGCTGGAGAATATCTACCTGCTTGCTGATGTGCTCAAGGGATCAACCATGTACACACATGTCAGGGTTTTTGCCAACAGGCGCCAGAAATCTAGATTTTAATGTGAAGTGTCCACTTTCAAACAACGCCATGATGTTAATGACCTTGCTCTGTCCCTTAATGGTTAGATAGAATTCCAATGTAATACAGGCTAGGTATCCCTTCAGGAATACTCAACCCCCACCCCCCCACCCCCAACTCTCTGAGCTTAAAACAATTAAAGATAACTTTTAGCTCATGCTACTTGGTCAGTGTGGGTCAGCAGGGGTCTCTGCCCTTTCCTGTCTCAGAGACCCAGTCTGAGGGAGGCTTTATTTGCACAGACATTTTGCATCATCAGTACAGTAGCCAGGAGGGGAATGTGTGGCTTAACACGCTGACCCTTGAAGCGTCGAACAGAAGTGACAGAGACACTTAGATGCATATTTCGCCGGCCAAAGATAGTCAGCGATCACACTTCCTTTCCAAGGGAGTGGGGAAGTGCAGTCCTCCATGGGCTGGATACTTAGGAATATTCCTAATGGCTACCACAGCTCCATCTACTCTGATTTTTCCAGGCAGAAATGTTGGAAGTGTTTGTAATGTAGAATTCAATTTTCAGAGATCTCTAAGAGAAGTTGACTCAAAAAATGATTTGTTTCTTGAAGGATTCAATTTGACGGATCTGGAAAATTCACACTTTGCTCCATCTGGAGTAAAGTCCCTTACTTAAACACTGACGTCTATGAACAGATTAGGAAATCATAGGCTGGATCTATGAGATAATCCTTCGCAGAAGTGACGATTTACATATCAGTGTTTATTCCCCAAAGCACTGCTCATATAGCTTCACTTTTCATTTATATTATCTCCTATCTTGTGTAACTTGTCTCATCAACTGCACTGCAAAATAGGAATCCCATCTGATTAATTTAGACTCTGTTATGCCTGGCTCCGTAGACATTGGCTATGTGGATGTTAACTAATTGTATTGGTGTTTATCAATTAGTGAGTTTTAAATCATCACGGCTAGCAATCTTGACTTCAGGAGAAGTCAGCGAACTTGAAAATACTTCTGGCAATTCTTCAAAAGTTGCTCATCGTTGATTATGATGAGATCTGAGGGCCAATATTCACTAGTCCCTCAATTTCAAGGGCAGTTTAGGCTTATCCCCTACGAATCACAAGGCGGTCAGATATTTTCAGATATTATTTTCCTGTGATGTTTTCACATTTTTTGTCTGTTTGTTTGTTTTGGACTGCAAGATTTGGATGAATTGTAAATTTAAAAATTAAGAAATAAATGTCAGTGCTCAGGAAGCTATTTGATTGCCCAAGATCCTGCAAGGCTCTCAACACCCTTTAAAACAAGCCCATCCTCGCTCCTAACCCCACAGCCTTCCTGGATGACCAGATAAAGAGCGATTGTCATTCTCATGAAATGCAAAGTGCTCAGGGACTTGCACGGATTCCTTTTAGTTAGGGATTCATTTTTAGACGATCCTGACTCTTCCACTAAGTTACAGTTTTAGTTCTGATACACTTACACATGTGCCAAGTGCTTCCTGAATCCTCTAGAACATAATTTACGTTTAAAATAATTCCATGCTTATGTAGTGAGTCAATGATTTTAAGCTTCTTTGTTAGACACTTCAATGGAAAAGTCGATGTGTGAAATAACTTATATTCACGATTTGGAAAAGTTGGCTTTTTTTGTTGTGTGTTAGAACTCATCACCCGACCAAAGGTCATGGAGAGGTCTGTTGTTTTTCGAAAATGGTTATAGTGTTTTTTCTTTGTTTTTGTTTTTGTTTGTAATTGAATTGCGGTGTGAATTGCAAAGTATGTGTTTCTGTTCATTTCATTCCATCTGTTTGGGGTTCTTTCTCTCTTTCTAACAGTTATTTATTTACAGGGGAATGATTCTTGCTCTACAATATTGGTTTGATTGGTCATATGTCAATCTCAATCTACCGTAGGGATACTTGTGGCCCCTCGCTCTTGAATCTCCCTCCCACGTCTGGCCCATTCCCACCTCTCTAGGCGATCAGAGAGCCGCAGTTTTAGTTCCCTGAGTCAGACAGCAATTTCCCACCGGTTGTCTAGTTCCCAAGGTTGGTGTCCATGCATCCGTGCTGGTCTGTCCATTCATGTCCTGGTGTCCTGTGAAACACTAAGCTTAATTTATTTGGAAATGAGCTAGCTGTTCAATGCACTGTCATCACTCAGTTGCGCACAAGGTTCGAAACTCAGGTGACCAAACTCTGGAGAAGCTATTGTCGGCGCGCCCCGGCGTGCCTGCGGGGGTGTTGGGGGGAGGGGGGCGGGGCGCGGAGGTCTCGGGTGCGCTCCCGCCCTGGGCCTCTCCAGGCCCGCCCCTGCTGGGCGGCCTCCCCCCGCCCCCATCCCGTTCGCTGCTCAGGGCCGGTGGCCTCTGCACCTACCCGGCATCCTGCCCGAGGCCCCCCTTGCCCACACGCTGTCTTCGAGTCTCTCTCTGAACCCTCGTCTCTTTCTGCCTCTGTCTCACTTGGCGTGGGTGCGTGCGAGTGTCTGTCCGGGTGCCTGCCTGTCGCTCGTCTGCTCTCTCAGGAAGGTCCTGTGCTGGGCCCGCGGCGTGGGGGCAAGGCGGGCCTCGGTAGGGCGAAAGGGCGGGGCTGACGCGCTCCGGTGGGGTTGGGCACCGGGCAGGATGCGCGCCTGGGGCCCCGGCTGGGCTGCTCCGAAGCCCGCAGGAGGCTCCGGGGACCACGGCCCGGGCCGAAGCCACACACGTCCGGAGCCACGTGACCCTGAGCAGCGAACGGGAGGGTGGGGGGCGGGGTATGCGGGGGCGGTGCGGCGCGGCTTGAGCCTGAAGAGGCCCAGGGAGGCAGGGCACCGAGCTGTCCTCGCCGCTCAACCCATGCACCCTCCCCCCACCCCAGGTCCCGCAGGCACGCCAGGCCCGGGCGGGGCTGAAGGGTGCTGGCCGGGGCTGGCGGTGTGCGAGGCCGGGGCGCCCTCTGCTGGCCCCCGAGCTGCCCGCCCTGGCCGGCCGGAGTCCAGTCGTGCGGCTCAAGTGCAGCGCGCGCCCGGCAGGTCAGAACGAAAGGGAGGCGCAACGCGGGGCTCTTGGGGCGCCTGGCAGCCGCCTCGGTCTACGGCCGTACCACCCTGAACGTGCCCTATCTCCTCTGATCTGGGAAACTGAGCAGGGTCGGGCCTGGTTAGTACTTGGATGGGAGACTGCCTAGTACCTAGGCGGTTTTTTGTTTTTTCTGAATGCGTATTTCAGAACATTAGACTTGGATGACTGCAAACAGTAAAACGAATAATATTTTCATACATAATGTTCAGAATACAGCAGTTGGTCATTCTTTTTCCTGTTCTACCACACCTACCTGGAAGTCAGTTTTAGTAAGTACTGCTAACCTATGACCCTCATCCGTAAGGGAAGCTATCTAGGAAAACCCATAATATGTCTAATGAACATCAAAGATACAATGATGATAGAGAAAAAAGTTCTCAGTGACATCTTAGTTGGTATAGGAAACACGATGATTATGAAAGCACAGCCCATAATCAAGTCCAGGCCATGGAAGCCTGTGACTGTCACGAGTGTTGACTTCTCTTCCAGCTGAGGTTGTAGAAAGTGCTTTTTGTAAATTCCTGAGGTGTGAAGCACTTGCAACCTCCTGAAGAGACTGCAGTCAGAAGGGTTTCTAGAATATCCTGACGCTGTGGTGAGCTCAAGCAATACATGCTCCAGAGTTCGGAAGACAGACATGTTGGGAAGTGGGGATGACTTCTACTGCACTTAGGGAGAAAGGGCATGTTGCTACTCAGCCTCGTACACGTGTCGAAGCCACACCTCAGTGATGGCACCTTGAAAGACTCGATACATGGAGAAGGAAATGGCAACCCACTCCAGTGATCTTGCCTGGAGAAATCCATGGACAGAGGAGTCTGGTGGGGCGAAGTCCATGGGATTACATGACTGATCGTGTGTGCACGAGGGTGGAGGGAGATGGGTTGGTAGCAAGAAACTGGTAGAACTAACAAATAAATAAATAAATAAGACTCGATAAAAATGACAACGACTGGTAGGAATAAACCTTCAGAAGTGCCTTCTCAGACCTCCCGTCATAAGCACAAGCGTAAGAAAAACACTGAGTTTTCATGGCCTCACACAAAATTAGACTCGCTTATGACCATGGCCAGAGAGGCTCCTATAAGACATCAGGGCTGGGCTTTACTGGAGGATGCACATCGATCGAGTGCATCGCTGTGTGTTATGGAAATATGTGTTACTGGCAGGGTGAAGGCATATTGTATGCACTTCTTCAGAAGTGACTCACAAGCTTCTCAGTTGAAGTCAGCCTCTTTCCTTCAGCAGGGTAATGTTCACATCAATTCCCTTTCCTGGACAGTGTGTCTTTGGCCATCCACAGTTGTCACAATGGGAGAAAGTAAGCTGTGTGGCCCTCTCTGATTGCCTTGGGATCAGTGAACTGAGTCCTGATGTTCACTTGGCAGGGCTACACACAGTTTTTGCAAGTGTGTTTCCAGTTGGCTCCCTTCCATGCCTGTGTTCCCCGTGCTTCTAGGAACAGCTTACCAGGAGTCTGAGCGCAGCATCTAGCCTGAGACAACAAAACTCAAGGACATTTGCTTCTGCTTTGGGGCCCTGATTTTTACCAGAGACATGTCCTGGTTGGAATCAGATCTGCAGAACAATTCCACTGTATCTTTCAGCTTGATTGAATTCCCTGATGGCTGGATACACGAAGAAATCACTCTGTTTCTAGTAAAAGGAATATCATCCAACACATACTGGATGCATATTCGGGGTCAGGCACTGTCTAAGCCCTTGACTGCGTTAGCTCATCAGACACTCTGAAGCTGGGATCGTCATTATCCTCGCTCTGTTCATAAGGAAACTGGAATTTGAAGAGGCTAAGTGATTTGCCCTGATGACACTGATAGAAATGGTAGAGCCGGTATTTGAACCTAGGAAGCTGAATTCCAAAATCTATTTTCTTAACTGTTGTGCTGTATTGAGGATATTTGTACTTTTTTCTGTTGCTACAAGTATCACTGAAGTTTCTAACTGGAAATGAGATGCAATTCCAGTGGACAACAGCCAGCACAGTACATAGATGATGCTTAGACCGTTTAGGATAGCAGATGAAAGTCAAATCTCTACACCCCCCCTCAGGGAGGAAGACTGCTCAGGTATGGTCATAGTGAGTCACGAGGGCTGTCATGAGCTGGAGAATATATACCTGCTTGTTGATGTGCTCAAGGGATCAACCATGTATAAACGTGTCAGGGCCTTTGACAACAGGCGCCAGAAATCTAGATTTTAATGTGAAGTGTCCACTTTCAAACAACGCCATGATGTTACTGACCTTGCTCTGTCCGTTAATGGTTAAATAGAATTCCAATGTAATACAGGCTAGGTATCCCTTCAGGAATACTCAACCCCCACCCCCCCACCCCCAACTCTCTGAGCTTAAAACAATTAAAGATAACTTTTAGCTCATGCTACTGGTCAGTGTGGGTCAGCAGGGGTCTCTGCCCTTTCCTGTCTCAGAGACCCAGTCTGAGGGAGGCTTTATTTGCACACACATTTTGCATCATCAGTACAGTAGCGAGGAGGGGAATGTGTGACTTACACGCTGACCCTTGAAGCGTCGAACCGAAGTGACAGAGACACTTAGATGCATATTTCGCCGGCCAAAGATAGTCAGTGATCACACTTCATTTCCAAGGGAGTGGGGAAGTGCAGTCCTCCATGGGCTGAATACTTATGAATATTCCTAATGGCTACCACAGCTCCATCTACTCTGATTTTTCCAGGCAGAAATGTTGGAAGTTTTTGTAAGGTAGGATTCAATTTTCAGAGATCTCTAAGAGAAGTTGACTCAAAAAATGATTTGTTTCTTGAAGGATTCAATTTGACGGATCTGGAAAATTCACACTTTGCTCCATCTGGAGTAAAGACCTTACTTAAACACTGACGTCTATAAACAGATGAAGAAATCATAGGCTGGATCTATGAAATAATCCTTCGCAGAAGTGACGATTTATACATCAGTATTTATTCCCCAAAGCACTGCTCATATAGCTTCACTTTTTTTTTTTTTTTTCTCCTATCTTGTGTAACTTGTCTCATCAACTGCACTGCAAAATAGGAATCCCATCTGATTAATTTAGACTCTGTTATGCCTGGCTCTATAGACATTGGCTATGTGGATGTTAATTAATTGTATTGATGTTGATCAATTAGTGATTTTCAAATCATCACAGCTAGCAATCTTGACTTCAGGAGAAGTCAGCGAACTTGAAAATACTTCTGGCAATTCTTCAAAAGTTGCTCATCATTGATTATGATGAGATCTGAGGGCCAATATTCACTAGGCACTCAATTTCAAGGGCAGTTTAGGCTTATCGCTACGAATCACAAGGCAATCAGATATTTTCAGATATTATTTTTCTGTGATGTTTTCACATTTTTTTTTTGCTTGTTTGTTTGTTTTGGACTGCAAGATTTGGATGAATTGTAAATTTAAAAATTAAGAAATAAATGTCAGTGCTCAGGAAGCTATTTGATTGCCCAAGATCCTGCAAGGCTCTCAACACCCTTTAAAACAAGCCATCCTCGCTCCTAAACCCACAGCCTTCCTGGATGACCAGATAAAGAGCGATTGTCATTCTCATGAAATGCAAAGTGCTCAGGGACTTGCACGGATTCCTTTTGGTTAGGGATTCATTTTTAGACGATCCTGACTCTTCCACTAAGTTACAGTTTTAGGTCTGATACACTTACACATGTGCCAAGTGCTTCCTGAATCCTCTAGAACATAATTTACGTTTAAAATAATTCCTTGCTTCTGCAGTGAGTCAATGATTTTAAGCTTATTTGTTAGACACTTCAATGTAAAAGTCGATATGTGAAATAACTTATATTCACGATTTGGAAAAGTTGGCTTTTTTTGTTGTGTGTTAGAACTCATCACCCGACCAAAGGTCATGGAGAGGTCTGTTGTTTTTCTAAAATGGTTATAGAGTATTTTTTGTTTTTTTTTGTAATTGAATTGCGTTGTGAACTGCAAAGTGTGTGTTTCTGTTCATTTCATTCCATCTGTTTGGGTTTCTTTCTCTCTTTCTAACAGTTATTTATTTACAGGGGAATGATTCTTGCTCTACAATATTGGTTTGATTGGTCATATGTCAATCTGAATGTACCATAGGGGTACATGTGGCCCTCGCTCTTGAATCTCCCTCCCACGTCTGGCCCATTCCCACCTCTCTAGGCGATCAGAGAGCCGCAGTTTGAGTTCCCTGAGTCAGACAGCAATTTCCCACGGGTTGTCTAGTTCCCAAGGTTGGTGTCCATGCATCCGTGCTGGTCTGTCCATTCATGTCCTGGTGTCCTGTGAAACACTAAGCTTAATTTATTTGGAAATGAGCTAGCTGTTCAATGCACTGTCATCACTCAGTTGCGCACAAGGTTAGAAACTCAGGTGACCCAACTCTGGAGAAGCTATTGTCGGCGCGCCCCGGCGTGCCTGCGGGGGTGTTGGGGGGAGGGGGGCGGGGCGCGGAGGTCTCGGTGCGCTCCCGCCCTGGGCCTCTCCAGGCCCGCCCCTGCTGGGCGGCCTCCCCCCGCCCCCATCCCGTTCGCTGCTCAGGGCCGGGTGGCCTCTGCACCTGCCAGGCATCCTGCCCGAGGCCCCCGTTGCCCACACGCTGTCTTCGAGTCTCTCTCTGAACCCTCGTCTCTTTCTGCCTCTGTCTCACTTGGCGTGGGTGCGTGCGAGTGTCTGTCCGTGTGCCTGCCTGTCGCTCGTCTGCTCTCTCAGGAAGGTCCTGTGCTGGGCCCGCTTCGTGGGAGCAAGGCGGGCCTCGGTAGGGCGAAAGGGCGGGGCTGACGCGCTCCGGCGGGTTTGGGCCGCGGGCAGGATGGGCGCCCTGATGGCCCCGGCTGGGCTGCTCCGAAGCCCGCAGGACGGGCTCGGGGACCGCGGCCCCGGGCCGAAGCCACACGACGTCCGGACGCCACGTGACCTGGAGCAGCGACGGGATGTTGGGGGGGGGGGTTGGGGATTGGGGGCGGCGCGGCGCGAGCCTGAAGAGGCCCAGGGAGGCAGGGCACCGAGATGTCCTCGCCGCTCACCCCATCCCTCCTCCCCCCACCCCGGGTCCCGCAGGCACGCCAGGCCCGGGCGGGGCAGACGGGTGCTGGCCGGGGCTGGCGGTGTGCGGGGCCGGGGCGCCCTCTGCTGGCCCCCGAGCTGCCCGGCTGGCCGGCCGGAGTCCAGTCGTGCGGCTCAAGTGCAGCGCGCGCCCGGTCAAGAGCTGCGGCTCCAGGCCCGACTGGCAGGTCAGAACGAAAGGGAGGCGCAACGCGGGGCTCTTGGGGCGCCTGGCAGCCGCCTCGGTCTAAAGCCGTACCACCCTGAACGTGCCCTATCTCCTCTGATCTGGGAAAGTGAGCAGGGCCGGGCCTGCTTAGTACTTGGATGGGAGACCGCCTAGTAGCTAGGCGGTATTCTGATTTTTCTGAATGCGTATTTCAGAACGTTAGAATTGTATGACTGCAAACAGTAAAACGAATAATATTTTCATACATAATGTTACGAATACAGCAGTTGGTCATTCTTTTTCCTGTTCTACACAGCTACCTGGAAGTCAGTTCTAGTAAGTACTGCTAACCTAAGACCCTCATCCGTAAGGGAAGCTATATAGGAAAACCCATAATATGTCTAAATGAATGAGCAGTCTTCCTCCCTGAGGGGGGTGTAGATATTTGACTTTCATCTGCCATCCTAAACGGTCTAAGCATCATCTATGTACTATGCTGGCTGTTGTCCACTGGAATTGCATCTCATTTCCAGTTAGAAACTTCAGTGATACTTGTAGCAACAGAAAAAAGTACAAATATCCTCAATACAGCACAACAGTTAAGAAAATAGATTTTGGAATTCAGCTTCCTATGTTCAAATACCGGCTCTACCATTTTCTATCAGTGTCATCAGAGCAAATCACTTAGTCTCTTCAAATTCCAGTTTCCTTATGAACAGAGCGAGGATAATGACAATCCCAGCTTCAGAGTGTCTGATGAGCTAACACAGTCAAGGGCTTAGACAGTGCCTGACCCCGAATATGCATCCAGTATGTGTTGGATTATATTCTTTTCACTAGAAACAGAGTGATTTCTTCGTGTATCCAGCCATCAGGGAATTCAATCAAGCTGAAAGATACAGTGGAATTGTTCTGCAGATCTGATTCCAACCAGGACCTGTTTCTGGTAAAATCAGGGCCCCAAAGCAGAAGCAACTGTCCTTGAGTTTTGTTGTCTCAGGCTAGATGCTGCGCTCAGACTCCTGGTAAGCTGTTCCTAGGAGCACGGGGAACACAGGCATGGAAGGGAGCCAACTAGAAACACACTTGCAAAAACTGTTTGTAGCCCTGCCAAGTGAACATCAGGACTCAGTTCACTGATCCCAAGGCAATCAGAGAGGGCCACACAGCTTACTTTCTCCCATTGTGACAACTGTGGATGGCCACCGACACACTGTCCAGGAAAGGGAATTGATGTGAACATTACCCTGTGAAGGAAAGAGGCTGACTTCAACTTTTGAGAAGCTTGTGAGTCACTTTGAAGAAGTGCATACAATATTTGCCTTCACCCTGCCAGTACAGATATTGTCCATTAACACACAGCGACTGCACTCGATCGATGTGCATCCCCATAAAGCCCAGCCCTGATGCTATAGGAGCCTCTCTGGCCATTGTCATAAGCGAGTCTAATTTTGCTGTGAGGCCATGAAAACTCAGTGTTTTTCTTACGCTTGTGCTTATGACGGGAGGTCTGAGAAGGCCCTTCTGAAGGTTTATTCCTACCAGTCGTTGTCATTTTTATCGAGTCTTTATTTATTTATTTATTTGTTAGTTCTACCACTTTCTTGCTACCAACCCATCTCCCTCCACCCTCGTGCACACACGATCAGTCATGTAATCCCATGGACTTCGGCCCACCAGACTCCCCTGTCCATGGATTTCTCCAGGCAGATCACTGCGAGTGGGGTTTGCCATTTCCTTCTCCATGTATCGAGTCTTTCAAGGTGCACATCACTGAGGTTGGCTTGACACGTGTACGAGGCTGAAGTAGCAACATGCCCTTTTCCCTAAAGTGCAGTAGAAGTGTCATCCCCAGCTTCCAACATGTCTGTCTTTCCGAACTCTGGAGCATGTATTGCTGAAGCTACCAGAGCGTTCAGGATATTAACTAGTTAACCCTCTGGACTGCAGTCTCTTCAGGAGGTTGCAAGTGCTTCACACCTCAGGATTTTACAAAGCACTTTCTACAACCTCAGCTGAAGAGAAAGTTCAACAACTCGTGACAGTCAACAGGCTTCCATGGCCTGGGACTTGATTATGGGCTGTGCTTTCATTAACTCATCGTGTTTCCTATACCAACTAAGATGTCACTGAGAACTTTTTTCTCTATCATCATTGTATCTTGGATGTTCCATTTAGACATTATGGTTTTCCTATATAGCTTCCCTTAGGATGAGCGGTCTAGATTAGCCAGTACTTACTAGAACTGACTTCCAGGTAGCTGTAGTAGAACAGGAAAAAGAATGACCAACTGCTGTATTTGTAACATTATGTATGAAAATATTATTCGTTTTACTGTTTGCAGTCATCCAATTCTAACGTTCTGAAATACGCATTCAGAAAAATCAAAATACCGCCTAGCTACTAGGCGGTCTCCCATCCAAGTACTAAGCAGGCCCAACCCTGCTCACTTTCCCAGATCAGAGGAGATAGGGCACGTTCAGGGTGGTACGGCTTTAGACCAAGGCGGCTGCCAGGCGCCCCAAGAGCCCCGCGTTGCGCCTCCCTTTCGTTCTGACCTGCCGGTTGGGCCTGGGGCCGCAGCTCTTGACCGGGCGCGCGCTGCACTTGAGCCGCACGACTGGACTCCGGCCGGCCAGCCGGGCAGCTCGGGGGCCAGCAGAGGGCGCCCCGGCCCCGAACACCGCCAGTCCCGGCCAGCACCCGTCTGCCCCGCCCGGGCGTGGCGTGCCTGCGGGACCCGGGGTGGGGGGAGGAGGGATGGGTTGAGCGGCGAGGACATCTCGGTGCCCTGCCGCCCTGGGCCTCTTCACGCTCGCGCCGCGCCGCCCCAAATCCCCAACCCCCGCCCCCCACCATCCCGTTCGCTGCTCAGGGTCACGTGGCTCCGGACGTGTGTGGTTTCGGCCCGGGGCCGCGGCCCCCGGAGCCTCCTGCGGGCTTCGGAGCAGCCCAGCCGGGGCCCCAGGCGCCCATCCTGCCCGCTGCCCAAACCCACCGGAGCGCGTCAGCCCCGCCCTTTCGCCCCTACCGAGGCCCGCCGCTCCCACGAAGCGGGCCCAGCACAGACCTTCCTTTGAGAGAGCAGAACGAGCGACAGGCAGGCACACGGACAAGACACTCGCACGCACCCACGCCAAAGTGAGACAGAGGCAGGAAAGAGGACGAGGGTTCAGAGAGAGACTTCGAAGACAGCGTGTGGGCAAGGGGGGGCCTCGGGCAAGGGATGCCGGTCGCAGGTGCAGAGCCAACCCGGCCCTGAGCAGCGAACGGGATGGGGGCGGGGGGAGGCCGCCCAGCAGGGGCGGGCCTGGAGAGGCCCAGGGCGGGAGCGCACCCGAGACCTCCGCGCCCCGCCCCCCTCCCCCCAACACCCCCGCAGCCACGCTGGGGCGCGCCGACAATAGCTTCTCCAAAGTTTGGTCACCTGAGTTTCTAACCTTGTGCGCAACTGAGTGATGACAGTGCATTGAACAGCTAGGTTATTTCCAAATAAATTAAGCTTAGTGTTTCACAGGACACCAGGACATGAATGGACAGACCAGCACGGATGCATGGACACCAACCTTGGGAACTAGACAACCGGTGGGAAATTGCTGTCTGACGCAGGGAACTCAAACTGCGGCTCTCTGATCGCCTAGAGAGGTGCGAATGGGCCAGACGTGGGAGGGAGATTCAAGAGCGAGGGGCCACACGTACCCCTACGGTACATTCAGATTGACATATGACCAATCAAACCAATATTGTAGAGCAAGAATCATTCCCCTGTAAATAAATAACTGTGAGAAAGAGAGAAAGAAACCCAAACAGATGGAAAGAAATGAACAGAAACACACACTTTGCAATTCACAACGCAATTCAATTACAAACAAAAACAAAAAATACCACTATAACCAATCTTTAGAAAAAACAAACAGACCTCTCCATGACTTTGATCGGTGATGAGTTCTCAACACACAACAAAAAAAGCCACTTTTCCAAATCGTGGAATATAAGTTATTTTCTCACATTCGACTTTACATTGAAGTGTTCTAAGAAATAAGCCTTAAAATCATTGACTCACTGCAGAAGCAAGGAATTATTTTAACACGTAAATTATGTTCTACAGGATTCAGGACAGACTTGGCACATGTGTAAGTGTATCAGACCTAAAAAACTTAACTTATAGTTGGAAAGAGTCAGGATCGGTACTAAAAATGAATCCCTTAACTTAAAAGGAATCCAGTGCAAGTCCCCTGAGCACTTTGCCATTTCATGAGAATGACAATCGCCTCTTTATCTGGTCACCAGCGAAGGCTGTGGGTTTTAGGAAGCGAGGATGGCTTGTTTTAAAGTGTTTGAGAGCCTTGCAGATCTTGCGGCAACAAAATAGCTTCCTGAGCACTGACATTTATTTCTTAATTTTTAAATTTACTATTCATCCAAATCTTGCAGTCCAAAACAAACAAACAAGCAAAAAAAAAAAATGTGAAAACATCACAGAAAAACAATATTTGAAAATATCTGATTGCCTTGTGATTCGTAGGGGATAAGCCTAAACTGCCCTTGAAATTGGGGGCCTAGTGAATATTGGCCCTCAGATCTCATCATAATCCACGATGAGCAACTTTTGAAGAATTGCCAGAAGTATCTTCAAGTTCGCTGACTTCTCCTGAAGTCAAGATTGCTAGCAGTGTTTTTCTTACGCTTGTGCTTATGACGGGAGGTCTGAGAAGCCACTTCTGAAGGTTTATTCCTACCAGTCGTTGTCATTTTTATCGAGTCTTTATTTATTTATTTATTTGTTAGTTCTACCAGTTTCTTGCTACCAACCCATCTCCCTCCACCCTCGTGCACACACGATCAGTCATGTAATCCCCTGGACTTCGGCCCACCAGACTCCTCTGTCCATGGATTTCTCCAGGCAAGATCACTGGAGTGGGTTGCCATTTCCTTCTCCATGTATCGAGTCTTTCAAGGTGCCATCACTGAGGTGTGGCTTTGACACGTGTACGAGGCTGAGTAGCAACATGCCCTTTCTCCCTAAGTGCAGTAGAAGTCATCCCCACTTCCCAACATGTCTGTCTTCCGAACTCTGGAGCATGTATTGCTTGAGCTCACCAGAGCGTCAGGATATACTAGAAACCCTTCGGACTGCAGTCTCTTCAGGAGGTTGCAAGTGCTTCACACCTCAGGATTTTACAAAGCACTTTCTACAACCTCAGCTGGAAGAGAAGTCAACACTCGTGACAGTCACAGGCTTCCATGGCCTGGACTTGATTATGGGCTGTGCTTTCATAATCATCGTGTGTCCTATACCAACTAAGATGTCACTGAGAACTTTTTTCTCTATCATCATTGTATCTTGGATGTTCATTTAGACATATTATGGGTTTTCCTATATAGCTTCCCTTACGGATGAGGGTCTTAGGTTAGCAGTACTTACTAGAACTGACTTCCAGGTAGCTGTGGTAGAACAGGAAAAGGAATGACCAACTGCTGTATTCGTAACATTGTGTATGAAAATATTATTCGTTTTACTGTTTGCAGTCATCCAATTCTAACGTTCTGAAATACGCATTCAGAAAAATCAAAATACCGCCTAGCTACTAGGCGGTCTCCCATCCAAGTACTAAGCAGGCCCGACCCTGCTCAGTTCCCCAGATCAGAGGAGATAGGGCACGTTCAGGGTGGTACGGCTTTAGACCAAGGCGGCTGCCAGGCGCCCCAAGAGCCCCGCGTTGCGCCTCCCTTTCGTTCTGACCTGCCAGTCGGGCCTGGGGCCGCAGCTCTTGACCGGGCGCGCGCTGCACTTGAGCCGCATGACTGGACTCCGGCCGGCCAGCCGGGCAGCTCGGGGGCCAGCAGAGGGCGCCCCGGCCCCGCACACCGCCAGCCCCGGCCAGCACCCGTCTGCCCCGCCCGGGCCTGGCGTGCCTGCGGGACCCGGGGTAGGGGGAGAAGGGCTGGGTTGCGCGGCGAGGACATCTCGGTGCCCTGCCTCCCTGGGCCTCTTCAGGCTTGCGCCGCGCCGCACCGAACCCCCAACCCCCGCCCCCCACACATCCCGTTCGCTGCTCAGGGTCACGTGTCTCCGGATGACGCGAGCGTGGGGTTTCGCGCCCGCGCCGCGGGACCCCGGACCTCCTGCGGGCTCGGAAGCAGCCCCAGCGGGGCCCCAGGCGCCCATCCTGCCCGCGGCCCAAATCCCACCGGAGCGCGTCAGCCCCGCCCTTTCGCCACCTACGAGGCCCGCCTTGCTCCCACGAAGCGGGCCCCAGCACAGGACCTTCCTGAGAGAGCAAACGAGCGACAGGGCAGGCACACGGACAGACACTCGCACGCACCCACGCAGTGAGACGAGGCAGGAAAGAGACTGAGGGTTCAGAGAGAGACTCGAAGACAGCGTGTGGGGCAAGGGGGGCCTCGGGACAGATGCCGGGCAGGTTGCCAGAGGGCCACCCGGCCCTGAGCAGCGAACGGATGGGGGCGAGGGAGCCGCCCAGCAGGCTCGGCCTGGAAGAGGCCCGGGGCGGGAGCGCACCCGAGACCTCCGCGCCCCGCCCCCCTCCCCCCAACACCCCCGCAGCCACGCCGGGGCGCGCCGACAATAGCTTCTCCAAAGTTTGGTCACCTGAGTTTCTAACCTTGTGCGCAACTGAGTGATGACAGTGCATTGAACAGCTAGGTTATTTCCAAATAAATTAAGCTTAGTGCTTCACAGGACACCAGGACATGAATGGACAGACCAGCACGGATGCATGGACACCAACCTTGGGAACTAGACAACGGTGGGAAATTGCTGTCTGACTCAGGGAACTCAAACTGCGGCTCTCTGATCGCCTAGAGAGGTGGGAATGGGCCAGACGTGGGAGGGAGATTCAAGAGCGAGGGCCACACGTACCCCTATGGTACATTCAGATTGACATATGACCAATCAAACCAATACTGTAGAGCAAGAATCATCCCCCTGTAAATAAATAACTGTTAGAAAGAGAGAAAGAAAAACCCAAACAGATTGGAAATGAAATGAACAGAAACACACACTTTGCAATTCACAAACGCAATTCAATTACAAACAAAAACAAAAAAATACACTATAACCATTTTAGAAAAACAACAGACCTCTCCATGACCTTTTGTCGGGTGAATGAGTTTCTGTAACACACAAACAAAAAAAGCCACTTTTCCAAAATCGTGAATATAAGTTATTTTCACATCCGACTTTTACATTGACAGTGTCTAAGGAAAATAAGCTTTAAAATCATTGACTCACTGCAGAAGCCAAGGAAGATTTTTAAACGTAAAATTATGTATCTAGAGATTCAGGAAGCACTTGGCACATTGTAAGTGTATCAGGACTAAAACCTGTAAAACTTAGTGGAAGAGGCAGGATCTGTCTAAAAATGAATCCCTAACTTAAAAGGAATCCGTGCAAGTCCCTGAGCCACTTTGCATTTCATGAAGCAATGACAATCGCTCTTTATCTGGTCATCCAGGAAGGCTTTGGGTTTAGGAGCGAGGATGGGCTTGTTTTAAAGGGTGTTGAGAGCCTTGCAGGATCTTGGGCAATCAAATAGCTTCCTGAGCACTGACATTTATTTCTTAAGTTTTAAATTTACAATTCATCCAAATCTTGCAGTCCGAAACAAAAAAACAAGCAAAAAAAAAAATGTGAAAACATCACAGAAAAATAATATCTGAAAATATCTGATTGCCTTCTGATTCGTAGCGATAAGCCTAAACTGCCCTTGAAATTGAGGGCCTAGTGAATATTGGCCCTCAGATCTCACCATAATCAATGATGAGCAACTTTTGAAGAATTGCCAGAAGTTTTTTCAAGTTCGCTGACTTCTCCTGAAGTCAAGATTGCTAGCTGTGATGATTTGAAAATCACTAATTGATAAACATCAATACAATTAATTAACATCCACATAGCCAATGTCTATAGAGCCGGGCAATAATAGAGTTAAATTAAATCAGATGGGAATTCCTATTTTGCAGTGGCAGTTTGATGGACAAGTTAACACAAGATAGGAGATAATATAAAATGAAAAGTGAAGCTATATGAAGCAGTGCTTTGTTGGGAATAAATACTGATGTATAAATCGTCACTTCTGCGAAGGATTATTTCAATAGATCCAGCCCTATGATTTTATTTCGTCTGTTTATAGACGTCAGTGTTTAAGTAAGGGTCTTTACTCCAGAAGGAGCAAAGTGTGAATTTTCCAGATCCGTCAAATTGAATCCTTCAAGAAACAAATCATTTTTTGAGTCAACTGCTCTTAGAGATCTCTGAAAATTGAATTCTACATTACAAAAACTTCCAACAAAAAAAAAAAAAAAAATCAGAGTAGATGGAGCTGTGGTAGCCATTAGGAATATTCATAAGTATTCAGCCCATGGAGGACTGCACTTCCCCACTCCCTTGGAAATGAAGTGTGATCACTGACTATCTTTGGCCGGCGAAATATGCATCTAAGTGTCTCTGTCACTTCTGTTCGACGCTTCAAGGGTCAGCGTGTAAGTCAAACATTCCCCTCCTCGCTACTGTACTGATGATGCAAAATGTGTGTGCAAATAAAGCCTCCCTCAGACTGGGTCTCTGAGACAGGAAAGGGCAGAGACCCCTGCTGACCCACACTGACCAAGTAGCATGAGCTAAAAGTTAGCTTTAATTGTTTTAAGCTCAGAGTTTTGGGGGTGGGGGGGTTGATTATTACTGAAGGAATACCTAGCCTGTATTATACTGGAATTCTATTTAACCATTAATGGACAGAGCAAGGTCATTAACATCATGGTGTTGTTTGAAAGTGGACACTTCACATTAAAATCTAGATTTCTGGCACCTGTTGACAAAAGCCCTGACATGTTTATACATGGTTGATCCCTTGAGCACATCAACAAGCAGGTATATATTCTCCAGCTCATGACAGCCCTCGTGACTCACTATGACCATACCTGAGCAGTCTTCCTCCCTGAGGGGGGGTGTAGATATTTGACTTTCATCTGCTATCCTAAACGGTCTAAGCATCATCCATGTACTGTGCTGGCTGTTGTCCACTAGATTGCATCTCATTTCCAGTTACAAACTTCAGTGACACTTGTGGCTACACAAAAAAGTACAAATATCCTCAATACAGCAAAACAGTTAAGAAAATAGATTTTGGAATTCAGCTTCCTAGGTTCAAATACCGGCTCTACCATTTTCTATCTGTATCATCAGGGCAAATCACTTAGCCTCTTCAAATTCCAGTTTCCTTATGAACAGAGCGAGGATAATGACGATCCCAGCTTCAGAGTGTCTGATGAGCTAACAGAGTCAAGGGCTTAGACAGTGCCTGACCGCGAATATGCATCCAGTATGTGTTGGATGATATTCTTTTCACTAGAAACAGAGTGATTTCTTCGTGTATCCAGCCATCAGGGAATTCAATCAAGCTGAAAGATACAGTGGAATTGTTCTGCAGATCTGATTCCAACCAGGACCTGTTTCTGGTAAAAATCAGGCCCCCAAAGCAGAAGCAAATGTCCTTGAGTTTTGTTGTCTCAGGCTAGATGCTGCGCTCAGACTCCTGGTAGGCTGTTCCTAGGAGCACGGGGAACACAGGCATGGAAGGGAGCCAACTGGAAACACACTTGCAAAAACTGTTTGTAGCCCCTGCCAAGCGAACATCAGGACTCAGTTCACTGATCCCAAGGCAATCAGAGAGGGCCACACAGCGTACTTTCTCCCATTCTGACAACTGTGGATGGCCACAGCCACACTGTCCAGGAAAGGGAATTGATGTGAACATTACCCTGCTGAAGGAAAGAGACTGCCTTCAACTGAGAAGCTTGTGAGTCACTTCTGAAGAAGTGCATACAATATGCCTTCACCCTGCCAGCGGACGACGGCCGGCTGAGGCAAACAGGTCCAGGGCCAACGGCGGGACGCGTCGGGCAGGCAAGCGGCCCAGCGACGGGGAGCCGCCAGCCGTCACGCCGCACAGCCCGCAAGACGCGACCGGAGGATCCGCGCTGTGCGGTCTGCGGCTGGGGGGAAGGCAGCCATGGCCGGCGCCGCGGGCAAGGCGCCTGCGGTGGGGTGGGGGCGCGCTGAGCACCTCCCACCACCACCCCCCACCCCACCCCACCCCCCGGACCCAACCCCGAGGGAACTTGGCGGGGAGGTCGGGCGGAAGAGGGACACCGGAGACGCCGCCACCGGGCGCGGGGCAAGGGTGGCGGGGGCGCCCGGCCGAGGATGGAGGGGCGGGCGGGAAGGCGGAGGAGAGCCGTCTTTCCCACCCGACCCGCACTCTCCACGCCGCCCCCCGCCCCCCGCCCCCCGCCACAGTCTCCCGCGGGGCCCCTCCTCCCAGACGGCTTTCCCTCCCTTACCTTCCAATCCAGCCACATTAATGATCCTTCCCCAGGTTCAACTATGGAAAATTTGTCAGCTGATCTGTCTATAATCCAGGGATAAAACTATGACTACAGAAAGGAACGATGACCTGACCTAGGATGGCCATGATGTTCTATAGAACCAGAGAAAACTGGTTAAAATAAAAATTAAAAAAAAAAAACAAACAAACTTTTTTTTTGGAAACTGTAAAGCTGGTTCTTTTGCATATCAATTAAAAACAGAGCTTGTTACAAAGGCCTGCCTAGGGCAAAGCTTGAAGTTAACCATTTCCTTAGAAAACAATGCCCACTTTGCCTGAGACCTCAGCCTTGGGCAAATGAGAACTTCAACACCCCCCTCCCCCCAAAAAAGGGGGAGTCAAAGAGATATTTTCAATCTTATGCGGAAAACTAGAAGACCTCTGTGTGGATTTCTGTATGTCTCAGTGTGAGTCTTCTGTTTCTTGATAATATTGCTGAAGCTGTGAGTGAGTTCTTATTTAAATAATCTAAAGAAAAGGAAGCCCTCAAGAAATGCAAAGAAATACTCTAATATTTCTAAATACAAGAAAAAAAAGCTCTAAATACAAGAAAAAAAATGGACCTAAGTGAATTTGGATTCCTGTGAATTGGAACTTAGTCCAATAGTAATAATATCTAAGTATTATTTTTTTAACTACTCAATAGACATGTTTAAGAGTCATTAACATTAAGCATAAACTTTTCACAGTGCCTAGGTTTACTATAACTTAAATATTGCTATATTGTTATCTCTCTCACAGACTGGTCAACAAAGAAAGTACCTCTAAAAACAAAACAAAAACACTCCTAAAAAATGGAAATGCGATATGAGCTTTTAGGTAAGTTATTAAAAATAATTATACTTTAAAATATCTGTCTATAGTAGTCTCGATTGAAGGCAGAGGAGAAGGGGACAACAGAGGATAAGATGGTTGGATGGCATCGCTGACCCGATGGACATGAGGTTGAGCAAGCCCCGGGAGTTGGTGATGGACAGGGAAGCCTGGCAGCCTGCAGTCCATGGGGCCGCAAAGAGTCAGACGCAACTGAACTGAACTGAACTTACAATAGTTTCTCCAGATCTTGGCTACCTGAATGTCTATGGTTGTGCTAGACTAAGTGATGACAGTGTATTGAATAGCTAGCTCATTTCATAAATTTAAGGTTCGAAACATTCACCCACTTGACAGGGCCTTCGTCTTAAAACACAATAAATCTAAAGGAGATTTTGAACTATCATGATATATTGTATGTGCCATGCTGAGATGGTGCAGCTGTAAGTAAAGCTTTTTTTTTTTTTTTTTTTTTTTTTTTTTTAGGATAGTATTCACTGATACGTATTTCAAACGACATCTGTAAATGCGCAATATAAAGTCAGTTCTTGGTTGCTTAAAAAATGTATGACTTGTAATTAAAGAAGGTCCGAGGAATGAAATCGCATTTGATGAAGGAAAAAGAAGTAGTTCTGACTTACAGGTGGCAGTTTCAGGATGGGGGAAGCAAAGGAATGGGTACAGAATGGGATAAGGAGGTGTTATGGAAAGTGGACCCCCAGAAAAGAGTTTTGTGCCTAGGTACAAGGTCGTGAGATTGTTGAACTGCCTTGTGCTGTTGGAATTCTTAGTTTCGTTTACTCTTAAATGATCCGGTCCTAGTTTACCCTTTGAAATCTTTTGGTACCTTTGGCTAAGTGGCCTAAGTATTCTTTTCACAGCCTACCTGACTGTCATAAACCCTTTTGATATTGGTGAACAAACCTTCCTAAATAACTGACTTCTAGCTCACTTTGGGATGCTTCAGAGGGCCCCTGAGACCTCCCAAAGAGAGATATTTATTAAACAACCTGAGTTCATTTGGCATGTTAAACTACATGGGAAGTGTTGTTCAGGAGGAGTGATTGAATCTTCTCAAGTTATATTGTATGGTTGATGCTACTAATATAGATATCCTAGAAGTTATGTGACATTCATGAAAATCTGATATGTTCTGATAAAATGCTGTCAGTATAATTTGAGTTATCATATTAAAGTGTTTCAAATCACAGCAATGACCAGATTTACTTTGTCAATTTCAATTTAATCAGATTTGCAACATGCCTTCTGTGGTTTCACACTGATGCCTTTGCAAAAATACTGCTACTTCAAGATATACGGAAAAGACCTTTCTAAGCTTACCCATAAACAATTTTTTTGTTTGTTTGTTATTTGGTAAGCTGGTACCAGATTGGAATTTAGTCTCCTCTCTAGGTTAAGAGAACACACTTTTCTTAGAATGCAGCTTTCAATCACAGATTATTAATTTCTTTACCTTTCAGTGATTTATCTTTGTTTTTATATTTTTTTTTTTTTTTTCACTTCGGTAAAGTAAATAACCATTGTTTACGATTATGGTACATGTAGGATGGAGCAAGCTTTCCCCACTCCTACAAATTCTCTTAACCCCTCATATTCTTCTGATGGGCCCAAGGTCTCACTTCCCTCCAGAGGGACAATCCAAGCTTTTTTATCAGCTGATCTGCCCCTGATATCAGAGTCAATTTGAGCACTGTTTGGTCTATAATTTAGGCATGAAACTATGACTACCTAAAGGAAAGATGATTTTTTGATGCAGGATGGCCATGATAGTCCTTGGACTTCAGAGAAAATTGGTTAAAATGAAACTTTTCTTCCCCCCCCCCCCCTGGAAACTGCAAAGCTGGTTCTGTTAGCATATGCAATTGAAAACATCTAGGTTGTTAGGTCAGTTTTCATTCCAGTCCCAAAGAAAGGCAATGACAAAGAATGTTCAAACTGCTGCACAGTTGCACTCACCTCACACACTAGTAAAGTAATGCTCAAAATTCTCCAAGCCAGGCTTCAACAATACATGTGCTGTGAGCTTCCAGATGTTCAAGCTGGATTTAGAAAAGGCAGGGGAAGCAGAGATCAAATTGCCAACACCCACTGGATCAAGGAAAAAGCAAGAGAGTACCAGAGAAACACCTATTTCTGCTTTATTGACTGTGCCAAGGCCTTTGACGGCAGGTATCACAATAAACCGGGGAAAATTCTGAAAGAGATGGGAATACCAGCCCACCTGACCTGCCTCTTGAGAAACCTGTATGCAGCTCAGGAAGAAACAGAACTGGACCTGGAACAACAGACTGGTTCCAAACAGGAAAAGGAGTATGTCAAGGCTGCATATTGTCCCCTTGCTTATTTAACTTATATGCAGAGTACATCGTGAGAAATGCCGGGCTGGATGAAGCACAAGCTGGAATCAAAACTGCCAGGAGAAATATCAATAACGTCAGATAGGCAGATGACACCACCCTTATGGCAGAAAGGGAAGAAGAACTATAGAGCCTCTGGACGAGAGGGAAAGCGGAGAGTGTAAAAGCTACCTTAAAGCTCAACATTCAGAAAACGAAGATCATTGTATCTGGCCTCATCACTTCATGGCAAATAGATGGGCAAGCAGTGGAAACAGTGGCAGACTTTATTTTGGGGGGCTCGGAAATCACTGCAGATGGTGACTGCAGGCATGAAATTAAAAGATGCTTGCTACTGCTGCTGCTAAGTCACTTCAGTCATGTCTGGCTCTGTGCGACCCCACAGGTGGCAGCCCACCTGGCTCCCCCATCCCTGGGATTCGCCAGGCAAGAACACTGGAGTGGGTTGCCATTTCCTTCTCCACTGCAGGAAGGTGAAAAGTGAAAGTGAAGTTGGTCAGTCGTGTCCGACTCTTAGCGACCCCATGGACTGCAACCTGCCAGGCTAGTCTCTCCATGGGATTTTCCAGGCAAGGGTACTGGAGTGGGTTGGCATTGCCCTCTCCGAAAAGATGCTTTACGGCTTGTGCCTTAGCCAGACTACTTTGGGTTAGAGGGCGTTTTTGAGGAGATCGAGTGGGGAGCAAATCAGAAGGCTGTTGGAGGTGTCCTGGTATACGATCTCAGGACCTGAACAAGGATGGCAGTGGGGATGGAGAGAGAAGGAGCTGCAACGGAGAAAGATTTTAGTGGATATGACTTCACAGCTCAGTAGTTAATTACAGACAGGGGAAACATGAGCAAGAGGCAAAGAATGACGGCAGGCTTCTAGTCTAAGGAACTGACAGCAAAGCCTGGAACCATACTTGCGTGGTTGAGATTCAATCAATGAGTAACTTGTGCTCAAGCAACTTTCTCCAAGGGGAGTAATTCCACCATTAAACTGTAGAAATACTGTTCCTGGGCCCTCATACGTGCAAGTCGCCGAGCACTTGGCATTTCATGAGAATGACGATCGCTCTTTATCTGGTCATCCAGGAAGGCTGTGGGTTTAGGAACGAGGATGGGCTTGTTTTAAATAAAGGGTGTTGAGAGCCTTGCAGGATCTTGGGCAATCAAATAGCTTCCTGAGCACTGACATTTATTTCTTAATTTTTAAATTTACAATTCATCCAAATCTTGCAGTCCGAAAGAAACAAACAAACAAAAAATGTGAAAACATCACAGAAAAATAATATCTGAAAATATCTGATGGCCTTGTGATTCGTAGGGGATAAGCCTAAACTGCCCTTGAAATTGAGGGACTAGTGAATATTGGCCCTCAGATCTCATCATAATCAACGATGAGCAACTTTTGAAGAATTGCCAGAAGTATTTTCAAGTTCGCTGACTTCTCCTGAAGTCAAGATTGCTAGCCGTGATGATTTAAAAATCACTAATTGATAAACACCAATACAATTAGTTAACATCCACATAGCCAATGTCTACGGAGCCAGGCATAACAGAGTCTAAATTAATCAGATGGGATTCCTATTTTGCAGTGCAGTTGATGAGACAAGTTACACAAGATAAGAGATAATATAAATGAAAAGTGAAGCTATATGAGCAGTGCTTTGGGGAATAAACACTGATATGTAAATCGTCACTTCTGTGAAGGATTATCTCATAGACCCAGCCTATGATTTCCTAATCTGTTCATAGACGTCAGTGTTTAAGTAAGGGACTTTACTCCAGATGGAGCAAAGTGTGAATTTTCCAGATCCGTCAACTTGAATCCTTCAAGAAACAAATCATTTTTTGAGTCAACTTCTCTTAGAGATCTCTGAAAATTGAATTCTACATTACAAACACTTCCAACATTTCTGCCTGGAAAAATCAGAGTAGATGGAGCTGTGGTAGCCATTAGGAATATTCCTAAGTATCCAGCCCATGGAGGACTGCACTTCCCCACTCCCTTGGAAAGGAAGTGTGATCGCTGACTATCTTTGGCCGGCGAAATATGCATCTAAGTGTCTCTGTCACTTCTGTTCGACGCTTCAAGGGTCAGCGTGTAAGTCACACATTCCCCTCCTCGCTACTGTACTGATGATGCAAAATGTCTGTGCAAATAAAGCCTCCCTCAGACTGGGTCTCTGAGACAGGAAAGGGCAGAGACCCCTGCTGACCCACACTGACCAAGTAGCATGAGCTAAAAGTTAGCTTTAATTGTTTGAAGCTCAGAGTGTTGGGGGTGGGGGGGTGGGGGGGGGGATTCATTCCTGAAGGGATACCTAGCCTGTATTACATTGGAATTCTATCTAACCATTAAGGGACAGAGCAAGGTCATTAACATCATGGCGTTGTTTGAAAGTGGACACTTCACATTAAAATCTAGATTTCTGGCGCCTGTTGGCAAAAACCCTGACATGTTTGTACATGGTTGATCCCTTGAGCACATCAGCAAGCAGGTAGATATTCTCCAGCTCATGACAGCCCTCGTGACTCCCTGTGACCATACCTGAGCAGTCTTCCTCCCTGAGGGGGGGTGTAGATATTTGACTTTCATTCTCCATCCTAAACGGTCTAAGCATCATACACGTACTGTGCTGACTGTGGTCCACTAGATTGCATCTCATTTCCAGTTACAAACTTCAGTGACACTTGTAGCAACACAAAAAAGTACAAATATCCTCAATACAGCACAAGGAAATCTCTTAAGAAAAGAGATTTTGGAATTCAGTTTCCTAGGTTCAAATACCGGCTCTACCATTTTCTATCTGTATCTGGATGGCCTTGCCAGAAGAGCACTCAGCTTTCAGCAAGGTACCACCTGCCCCAAAAATCCACTTGTCCAGCAGACTAACAAAAACATGTTAGGAAGCACACCTTCTTCCTTTTATTTATTTATTTTTTTGTTTGTTTTTACCTTTTGGATCCTAGTTCCCCAACCAAGGACGAAACCTGCGCCCCGCCCTCTGCATTGGAAGCATGGAGTCGTAACCCCTGAACTGCCGGCGAAGTCCCAGGAAGCACACACATTCTAGAGGGACTAATTCAGCATTGAAAACAACCTTTATCCCGTGCACCTGCTCAGTCGTGTCCAACTCTTTGTGACCCCCATGGACTGTAGCCCACAAAGTTCCTCTGTCCATGGCATTTCACAGGCAAAAATACTGGAGTGGATTGCCAAGTCCTACTCCAGGGGATGTTCCCAAGCCAGGGATTGAACCTGGGTCTGCCGCACTGCAGGCAGACGCTTTCCCATCTGAGCCACCAGGGAAGCCCCTCGCTAGGTACCTGGAAAGGGGGAGGCGGGCGAGGCGCAAGGCACGCCCTGCGGGCCACCGCCCGGCTTTCGACCACCACCGCCGCCGCCGCGTCCCCGCCCGCGGGCCTCGACCCTGCCGGGCCCGTGACGCATGGGGGCCCCCAGTGCGCCGGTCGACCGCCGCCCGGAGGTCCCCGCCGACGCCAAAAGACCACCCCCACATCCCCCCGAAACGGGCAGAGCCCTCCCCCACCACCTCCTACACCGGGACGGCCGCTCCCCCCGCCCCCCCCCCCCGGACCCCGTCCTCCGCCCTCAACCACCGGGGCCCCCTACCCGCGCCCGCGGCCCAGGCACCCTCCTCCCTCCACCACCAA